>NC_080856.1:31668887-31968887 GCF_030435755.1 Ochotona princeps | reverse complement strand
AGGTTGAGCACTCACACCAAACTAAAATGCAGCTCCTCACTCAAGGCACTCAAAACTCCACTGCCAAACACAAGTTCAGCGCAAAAGCCATTTCCCGCTGCCATGGAAACCAAGTGCTCTGGCACCACATATGTCTGAAAGTGGATATGACACCTAGGGAACTCAGGGCGGTGGTGAATGGCAACTGCCCGAAGCAGCAGCACAGCTCTTCCAGTGCCAAAACAAGTCCACCTGCCTCATGAACTTCACATACCATCAGCTGTGCTAGCAGCTATCTAGGAAGCCCTGTTTGGTCACTTCCAGTCCAATGCACATTGAGCCCAGTGGGATGGAATCAAGCAGGTTGAGCACCCACACCAAACTAAAATGCAGCTCCTCACTCAAGGCACTCAAAACTCCACTGCCAAACACAAGTTCAGCGCAAAAGCCATTTCCCGCTGCCATGGAAACCAAGTGCTCTGGCACCACATATGTCTGAAAGTGGATATGACACCTAGGGAACTCAGGGCGATGGTGAATGGCAACTGCCCGAAGCAGCAGCACAGCTCTTCCAGTGCCAAAACAACTCCACCTGCCACAGGAACTTCACATACCATCAGCTGTGCTAGCAGCTATCTGGGAAACCCTGTTTGGTCACTTTCGGTTAAATGCTTATTGAGTCCAGTGGGATGGATTCAAGCAGGTTGAGCACACACACTAAACTAACATGGATCTCCTCACTCAAGGCACTCAAAACTCCACAGCCAAACACAAGTTCAGCGCCAAAGCCATTTCCTGCTGCCATGGAAACCAAGTGCTCTGGCACCACATATGTCTGAAAGTGGATATGACACCTAGGGACCTCAGTGAGGTGGTGAATGGCAACTGCCCGATGAAGCAGCACAGCTCTTCCAGTACCAAAACAACTCCACCTGCCTCATGAACTTCACATACCATCAACTGTGGTAGCAGCGTTCTAAGAAACCCTGTTTGGTGACTTCCGGTCCAATGCCCATTGAGCCCAGTGGGATGGAATCAAGCAGGTTGAGCATCAACACTAAACTAACATGGAGCTCCTCACTCAAGGCACTCAAAACTCCACTGCCAAACACAAGTTCAACGCAAAAGCCATTTCCCGCTGCCATGGAAACCAAGTGCTCTGGCAGCACATATGTCTGAAAGTGGATATGACACCTAGGGAACTCAGGGCGGTGGTGAATGGCAACTGCCCGAAGCAGCAGCACAGCTCTTCCAGTGCCAAAACAACTCCACCTGCCTCATGAACTTCACATACCATCAGCTGTGCTAGCAGCTATCTAGGAAGCCCTGTTTGGTCACTTCCGGTCCAATGCACATTGAGCCCAGTGGGATGGAATCAAGCAGGTTGAGCACCCAAACCAAACTAAAATGCAGCTCCTCACTCAAGGCACTCAAAACTCCACTGCCAAACACAAGTTCAGCGCAAAAGCCATTTCCCGCTGCCATGGAAACCAAGTGCTCTGGCACCACATATGTCTGAAAGTGGATATGACACCTAGGGAACTCACGGCGGTGGTGAATGGCAACTGTCCCAAGCAGCAGCACAGCTCTTCCAGTGCCAAACAACTCCACCTAGTCATGAACTTCACATACCATCAGCTGTGCTAGCAGCTATCTGGGAAACCCTGTTTGGTCATTTCCGGTCCAATGCCCATTGAGCCCAGTAGGATGGAATCAAGCAGGTTGAGCACCCACACTAAACAAACATGCACCTCCTCACTCAAGGCACACAAAACTCCACAGCCAAACACAAGTTCAGCACAAAAGCCATTTCTCGCTGCCATGGAAACCAAATCCTCTGGCACCACATATGTCTGAAAGTGGATATGACACCTAGGGAACTCAGGGCGGTGGTGAATGGCAACTGCCCGAAGCAGCAGCACAGCTCTTACAGTGCCAAACAACTCCACCTGCCACAGGAACTTCACATACCATCAGCTGTGCTAGCAGCTATCTAGGAAACCCTGTTTGGTCACTTCCGGTCCAATGCCCATTGAGCCCAGTGGGATGGAATCAAGCAGGTTGAGCATCCACACAAAACTTATAAAAAGCTCCTCACTCAAGGCACTCAAAACTCCACAGCCAAACACAAGTTCAGCGCCCAAGGCATTTCCCGCTGCCATGGAAACCAAGTGCTCTGGAACCACATATGTCTGAAAGTGGATATGACACCTAGGGAACTCAGAGCCATGGTGAATGGCAACTGCCCGAAGCAGCAGCACAGCTCTTCCAGTGCCAAAACAACTCCACCTGCCTCATGAACTTCACATACCATCAGCTGTGCTAGCAGATATCTAGGAAACCCTGTTTGGTCACTTCCGGTCCAATGCCCATTGAGCCCAGTGGGAGGGAATTAAGCAGGTTGAGCACCCACACTAAACTAACATGGAGCTCCTCACTCAAGGCGCTCAAAACTCCACAGCCAAACACAAGTTCAGCGCCAAAGCCATTTCCCGCTGCCATGGAAACCACGTGCTCTGGCACCACATATGTCTGAAAGTGGATATGACACCTAGGGAACTCAGGGCGGTGGTGAATGGCAACTGCCCGAAGCAGCAGCACAGCTCTTCCAGTGCCAAAACAACTCCACCTGCCTCATGAACTTCACATACCATCAGCTGTGCTAGCAGCTATCTAGGAAGCCCTGTTTGGTCACTTCCAGTCCAATGCACATTGAGCCCAGTGGGATGGAATCAAGCAGGTTGAGCACTCACACCAAACTAAAATGCAGCTCCTCACTCAAGGCACTCAAAACTCCACTGCCAAACACAAGTTCAGCGCAAAAGCCATTTCCCGCTGCCATGGAAACCAAGTGCTCTGGCACCACATATGTCTGAAAGTGGATATGACACCTAGGGAACTCAGGGCGGTGGTGAATGGCAACTGCCCGAAGCAGCAGCACAGCTCTTCCAGTGCCAAAACAAGTCCACCTGCCTCATGAACTTCACATACCATCAGCTGTGCTAGCAGCTATCTAGGAAGCCCTGTTTGGTCACTTCCAGTCCAATGCACATTGAGCCCAGTGGGATGGAATCAAGCAGGTTGAGCACCCACACCAAACTAAAATGCAGCTCCTCAGTCAAGGCACTCAAAACTCCACTGCCAAACACAAGTTCAGCGCAAAAGCCATTTCCCGCTGCCATGGAAACCAAGTGCTCTGGCACCACATATGTCTGAAAGTGGATATGACACCTAGGGAACTCAGGGCGATGGTGAATGGCAACTGCCCGAAGCAGCAGCACAGCTCTTCCAGTGCCAAAACAACTCCACCTGCCTCATGAACTTCACATACCATCAGCTGTGCTAGCAGCTATCTAGGAAACCCTGTTTGGTCATTTCCGGTCCAATGCCCATTGAACCTAGTGGGATGGAATCAAGCAGGTTGAGCACCCACACTAAAGTAACATGGAGCTCCTCACACAAGGCGCTCAACACTCCACAGCCAAACACAAGTTCAGCGCCCAAGCCATTTCCCACTGCCATGGAAACCAAGTGCTCTGGCACCACATATGTTTGAAAGTGGATATGACACCTAGGAAACTAAGGGCGGTGGTGAATGGCAACTGCCCGAAGCAGCAGCACAGCTCTTCCAGTGCCAAAACAATTCCACCTGCCTCATGAACTTCACATACCATCAGCTGTGCTAGCAGCTATCTAGGAAACCCTGTTTGGTCACTTACGGTCCAATGCCTATTGAGCCTAGTGGGATGGAATCAAGCAGGTTGAGCACCCACACTAAAATTCCAAAAAGCTCCTCACTCAAGGCGCTCAAAACTCCACAGCCAAACACAAGTTCAGCGCCCAAGCCATTTCCCGCTGCCATGGAAACCAAGTGCTCTGGCACCACATATGTCTGAAAGTGGATATGACACCTAGGGAACTCAGGGCGGTGGTGAATGGCAACTGCCCGAAGCAGCAGCACAGCTCTTCCAGTGCCAAAACAACTCCACCTGCCTCATGAACTTCACATACCATCAGCTGTGCTAGCAGCTATCTAGGAAACCCTGTTTGGTCACTTCCGGTCCAATGCCCATTGAGCCCAGTGGGAGGGAATTAAGCAGGTTGAGCACCCACACTAAACTAACATGGAGCTCCTCACTCAAGGCGCTCAAAACTCCACAGCCAAACACAAGTTCAGCGCCCAAGCCATTTCCCGCTGCCATGGAAACCACGTGCTCTGGCACCACATATGTCTGAAAGTGGATATGACACCTAGGGAACTCAGGGCGGTGGTGAATGGCAACTGCCCGAAGCAGCAGCACAGCTCTTCCAGTGCCAAAACAACTCCACCTGCCTCATGAACTTCACATACCATCAGCTGTGCTTGCAGCTATCTAGGAAGCCCTGTTTGGTCACTTCCAGTCCAATGCACATTGAGCCCAGTGGGATGGAATCAAGCAGGTTGAGCACTCACACCAAACTAAAATGCAGCTCCTCACTCAAGGCACTCAAAACTCCACTGCCAAACACAAGTTCAGCGCAAAAGCCATTTCCCGCTGCCATGGAAACCAAGTGCTCTGGCACCACATATGTCTGAAAGTGGATATGACACCTAGGGAACTCAGGGCGGTGGTGAATGGCAACTGCCCGAAGCAGCAGCACAGCTCTTCCAGTGCCAAAACAAGTCCACCTGCCTCATGAACTTCACATACCATCAGCTGTGCTAGCAGCTATCTAGGAAGCCCTGTTTGGTCACTTCCAGTCCAATGCACATTGAGCCCAGTGGGATGGAATCAAGCAGGTTGAGCACCCACACCAAACTAAAATGCAGCTCCTCACTCAAGGCACTCAAAACTCCACTGCCAAACACAAGTTCAGCGCAAAAGCCATTTCCCGCTGCCATGGAAACCAAGTGCTCTGGCACCACATATGTCTGAAAGTGGATATGACACCTAGGGAACTCAGGGCGATGGTGAATGGCAACTGCCCGAAGCAGCAGCACAGCTCTTCCAGTGCCAAAACAACTCCACCTGCCACAGGAACTTCACATACCATCAGCTGTGCTAGCAGCTATCTGGGAAACCCTGTTTGGTCACTTTCGGTTAAAAGCTTATTGAGTCCAGTGGGATGGATTCAAGCAGGTTGAGCACACACACTAAACTAACATGGAGCTCCTCACTCAAGGCACTCAAAACTCCACAGCCAAACACAAGTTCAGCGCCAAAGCCATTTCCTGCTGCCATGGAAACCAAGTGCTCTGGCACCACATATGTCTGAAAGTGGATATGACACCTAGGGACCTCAGTGAGGTGGTGAATGGCAACTGCCCGATGAAGCAGCACAGCTCTTCCAGTACCAAAACAACTCCACCTGCCTCATGAACTTCACATACCATCAACTGTGGTAGCAGCGTTCTAAGAAACCCTGTTTGGTCACTTCCGGTCCAATGCCCATTGAGCCCAGTGGGATGGAATCAAGCAGGTTGAGCATCCACACTAAACTAACATGGAGCTCCTCACTCAAGGCACTCAAAACTCCACTGCCAAACACAAGTTCAACGCAAAAGCCATTTCCCGCTGCCATGGAAACCAAGTGCTCTGGCAGCACATATGTCTGAAAGTGGATATGACACCTAGGGAACTCAGGGCGGTGGTGAATGGCAACTGCCCGAAGCAGCAGCACAGCTCTTCCAGTGCCAAAACAACTCCACCTGCCTCATGAACTTCACATACCATCAGCTGTGCTAGCAGCTATCTAGGAAGCCCTGTTTGGTCACTTCCGGTCCAATGCACATTGAGCCCAGTGGGATGGAATCAAGCAGGTTGAGCACCCAAACCAAACTAAAATGCAGCTCCTCACTCAAGGCACTCAAAACTCCACTGCCAAACACAAGTTCAGCGCAAAAGCCATTTCCCGCTGCCATGGAAACCAAGTGCTCTGGCACCACATATGTCTGAAAGTGGATATGACACCTAGGGAACTCACGGCGGTGGTGAATGGCAACTGTCCCAAGCAGCAGCACAGCTCTTCCAGTGCCAAACAACTCCACCTAGTCATGAACTTCACATACCATCAGCTGTGCTAGCAGCTATCTGGGAAACCCTGTTTGGTCATTTCCGGTCCAATGCCCATTGAGCCCAGTAGGATGGAATCAAGCAGGTTGAGCACCCACACTAAACTAACATGCACCTCCTCACTCAAGGCACACAAAACTCCACAGCCAAACACAAGTTCAGCACAAAAGCCATTTCTCGCTGCCATGGAAACCAAATCCTCTGGCACCACATATGTCTGAAAGTGGATATGACACCTAGGGAACTCACGGCGGTGGTGAATGGCAACTGCCCGAAGCAGCAGCACAGCTCTTACAGTGCCAAACAACTCCACCTGCCACAGGAACTTCACATACCATCAGCTGTGCTAGCAGCTATCTAGGAAACCCTGTTTGGTCACTTCCGGTCCAATGCCCATTGAGCCCAGTGGGAGGGAATTAAGCAGGTTGAGCACCCACACTAAACTAACATGGAGCTCCTCACTCAAGGCGCTCAAAACTCCACAGCCAAACACAAGTTCAGCGCCCAAGCCATTTCCCGCTGCCATGGAAACCACGTGCTCTGGCACCACATATGTCTGAAAGTGGATATGACACCTAGGGAACTCAGGGCGGTGGTGAATGGCAACTGCCCGAAGCAGCAGCACAGCTCTTCCAGTGCCAAAACAACTCCACCTGCCTCATGAACTTCACATACCATCAGCTGTGCTAGCAGCTATCTAGGAAGCCCTGTTTGGTCACTTCCAGTCCAATGCACATTGAGCCCAGTGGGATGGAATCAAGCAGGTTGAGCACTCACACCAAACTAAAATGCAGCTCCTCACTCAAGGCACTCAAAACTCCACTGCCAAACACAAGTTCAGCGCAAAAGCCATTTCCCGCTGCCATGGAAACCAAGTGCTCTGGCACCACATATGTCTGAAAGTGGATATGACACCTAGGGAACTCAGGGCGGTGGTGAATGGCAACTGCCCGAAGCAGCAGCACAGCTCTTCCAGTGCCAAAACAAGTCCACCTGCCTCATGAACTTCACATACCATCAGCTGTGCTAGCAGCTATCTAGGAAGCCCTGTTTGGTCACTTCCAGTCCAATGCACATTGAGCCCAGTGGGATGGAATCAAGCAGGTTGAGCACCCACACCAAACTAAAATGCAGCTCCTCACTCAAGGCACTCAAAACTCCACTGCCAAACACAAGTTCAGCGCAAAAGCCATTTCCCGCTGCCATGGAAACCAAGTGCTCTGGCACCACATATGTCTGAAAGTGGATATGACACCTAGGGAACTCAGGGCGATGGTGAATGGCAACTGCCCGAAGCAGCAGCACAGCTCTTCCAGTGCCAAAACAACTCCACCTCAGTCATGAACTTCACATACCATCAGCTGTGCTAGCAGCTATCTGGGAAACCCTGTTTGGTCACTTTCGGTTAAATGCTTATTGAGTCTAGTGGGATGGATTCAAGCAGGTTGAGCACACACACTAAACTAACATGGATCTCCTCACTCAAGGCACTCAAAACTCCACAGCCAAACACAAGTTCAGCGCCAAAGCCATTTCATGCTGCCATGGAAACCAAGTGCTCTGGCACCACATATGTCTGAAAGTGGATATGACACCTAGGGACCTCAGTGAGATGGTGAATGGCAACTGCCCGATGAAGCAGCACAGCTCTTCCAGTGCCAAAACAACTCCACCTGCCTCATGAACTTCACATACCATCAACTGTGGTAGCAGCGTTCTAAGAAACCCTGTTTGGTCACTTCCGGTCCAATGCCCATTGAGCCCAGTGGGATGGAATCAAGCAGGTTGAGCATCCACACTAAACTAACATGGAGCTCCTCACTCAAGGCACTCAAAACTCCACTGCCAAACACAAGTTCAACGCAAAAGCCATTTCCCGCTGCCATGGAAACCAAGTGCTCTGGCAGCACATATGTCTGAAAGTGGATATGACACCTAGGGAACTCAGGGCGGTGGTGAATGGCAACTGCCCGAAGCAGCAGCACAGCTCTTCCAGTGCCAAAACAACTCCACCTGCCTCATGAACTTCACATACCATCAGCTGTGGTAGCAGCTATCTAGGAAGCCCTGTTTGGTCACTTCCAGTCCAATGCACATTGAGCCCAGTGGGATGGAATCAAGCAGGTTGAGCACTCACACCAAACTAAAATGCAGCTCCTCACTCAAGGCACTCAAAACTCCACTGCCAAACACAAGTTCAGCGCAAAAGCCATTTCCCGCTGCCATGGAAACCAAGTGCTCTGGCACCACATATGTCTGAAAGTGGATATGACACCTAGGGAACTCAGGGCGGTGGTGAATGGCAACTGCCCGAAGCAGCAGCACAGCTCTTCCAGTGCCAAAACAAGTCCACCTGCCTCATGAACTTCACATACCATCAGCTGTGCTAGCAGCTATCTAGGAAGCCCTGTTTGGTCACTTCCAGTCCAATGCACATTGAGCCCAGTGGGATGGAATCAAGCAGGTTGAGCACCCACACCAAACTAAAATGCAGCTCCTCACTCAAGGCACTCAAAACTCCACTGCCAAACACAAGTTCAGCACAAAAGCCATTTCCCGCTGCCATGGAAACCAAGTGCT
Organism: Ochotona princeps; assembly: GCF_030435755.1. Classification (NCBI taxonomy): domain Eukaryota; kingdom Metazoa; phylum Chordata; class Mammalia; order Lagomorpha; family Ochotonidae; genus Ochotona; species Ochotona princeps. The sequence goes on along the minus strand of NC_080856.1, from coordinate 31,960,275 downwards.
CTGGCACCACATATGTCTGAAAGTGGATATGACACCTAGGGAACTCAGGGCGATGGTGAATGGCAACTGCCCGAAGCAGCAGCACAGCTCTTCCAGTGCCAAAACAACTCCACCTCAGTCATGAACTTCACATACCATCAGCTGTGCTAGCAGCGTTCTAGCAAACCCTGTTTGGTCACTTTCGGTTAAATGCTTATTGAGTCCAGTGGGATGGATTCAAGCAGGTTGAGCACACACACTAAACTAACATGGATCTCCTCACTCAAGGCACACAAAACTCCACAGCCAAACACAAGTTCAGCACAAAAGCCATTTCTCGCTGCCATGGAAACCAAATGCTCTGGCACCACATATGTCTGAAAGTGGATATGACACCTAGGGAACTTATGGCCCTGGTGAATGGCAACTGCCCGAAGCAGCAGCACAGCTCTTCCAGTGCCAAAACAACTCCACCTGCCTCATTAACTTCACATACCATCAACTGTGCTAGTAGCTATCCAGGAAGCCCTGTTTGGTCACTTCCGGTCCAATGCCCATTGAGCCCAGTGGGATGGAATCAAGCAGGTTGAGCACCCACACTAAACTAACATGGATCTCCTCACTCAAGACACTCAAAACTCCAGTGCCAAACACAAGTTCAGCGCCCAAGCCATTTCCCGCTGCCATGAAAACCAACTGCTCTGGCAGCACATATGTCTGAAAGTGGATATGACACCTAGGGAACTCAGGGCGGTGGTGAATGGCAACTGCCCGAAGCAGCAGCACAGCTCTTCCAGTGCCAAAACATCTCCACCTGCCTCATGAACTTCACATACCATCAGCTGTGCTAGCAGCTATCTAGGAAGCCCTGTTTGGTCACTTCCGGTCCAATGCCCATTGAGCCCAGTAGAATGGAATCAAGCAGGTTGAGCACCCACAGTAAACTAACATGGAGCTCCTCACTCAAGGCGCTCAAAACTCCACTGCCAAACACAAGTTCAGCGCCCAAGCCATTTCCCGCTGCCATAGAAACCAAGTGCTCTGGCACCACATATGTCTGAAAGTGGATATGACACCTAGGGAACTGAGGGCGGTGGTGAATGGCAACTGCCCGAAGCAGCAGCACAGCTCTTCCAGTGCCAAAACAACTCCACCTGCCTCATGAACTTCACATACCATCAGCTGTGCTAGCAGCTATCTAGGAAGCCCTGTTTGGTCACTTCCAGTCCAATGCACATTGAGCCCAGTGGGATGGAATCAAGCAGGTTGAGCACTCACACCAAACTAAAATGCAGCTCCTCACTCAAGGCACTCAAAACTCCACTGCCAAACACAAGTTCAGTGCAAAAGCCATTTCCCGCTGCCATGGAAACCAAGTGCTCTGGCACCACATATGTCTGAAAGTGGATATGACACCTAGGGAACTCAGGGCGGTGGTGAATGGCAACTGTCCCAAGCAGCAGCACAGCTCTTCCAGTGCCAAAACAACTCCACCTGCCTCATGAACTTCACATACCATCAGCTGTGCTAGCAGCTATCTGGGAAACCCTGTTTGGTCACTTCCGATCCAATGCCCATTGAGCCCAGTAGGATGGAATCAAGCAGGTTGAGCACCAACACTAAACAAACATGCACCTCCTCACTCAAGGCACACAAAACTCCACAGCCAAACACAAGTTCAGCACAAAAGCCATTTCTCGCTGCCATGGAAACCAAGTGCTCTGGCACCACATATGTTTGAAAGTGGATATGACACCTAGGGAACTCACGGCGGTGGTGAATGGCAACTGCCCGAAGCAGCAGCACAGCTCTTCCAGTGCCAAAACTACTCCATCTGCCTCATGAACTTCACATACCACCAGCTGTGCTAGCAGCTATCTGGAAAACACTGTTTGGTCACTTCCGGTCCAATGCCCATTGAGCCCAGTGGGATGGAATCAAGCAGGTTGAGCACCCACACCAAACTAACATGCAGCTTCTCACTCAAGGCACTAAAAACTCCAGTGCCAAACACAAGTTCAGCTCAAAAGCCATTTCCCGCTGCCATGGAAACCAAGTGCTCTGGCACCACATATGTCTGAAAGTGGATATGACACCTAGGGAACTTATGGCCCTGGTGAATGGCAACTGCCCGAAGCAGCAGCACAGCTCTTCCAGTGCCAAAACAACTCCACCTGCCTCATTAACTTCACATACCATCAACTGTGCTAGTAGCTATCCAGGAAGCCCTGTTTGGTCACTTCCGGTCCAATGCCCATTGAGCCCAGTGGGATGGAATCAAGCAGGTTGAGCACCCACACTAAACTAACATGGATCTCCTCACTCAAGACACTCAAAACTCCAGTGCCAAACACAAGTTCAGCGCCCAAGCCATTTCCCGCTGCCATGAAAACCAACTGCTCTGGCAGCACATATGTCTGAAAGTGGATATGACACCTAGGGAACTCAGGGCGATGGTGAATGGCAACTGCCCGAAGCAGCAGCACAGCTCTTCCAGTGCCAAAACAACTCCACCTCAGTCATGAACTTCACATACCATCAGCTGTGCTAGCAGCTATCTGGGAAACCCTGTTTGGTCACTTCCGGTTAAATGCTTATTGAGTCCAGTGGGATGGATTCAAGCAGGTTGAGCACCCACACTAAACTAACATGGATCTCCTCACTCAAGGCACTCAAACTCCACTGCCAAACACAAGTTCAGCGCCAAAGCCATTTCCCGCTGCCATGGAAACCAAGTGCTCTGGCACCACATATGTCTGAAAGTGGATATGACACCTAGGGAACTCAGGGCGATGGTGAATGGCAACTGCCCGAAGCAGCAGCACAGCTCTTCCAGTGCCAAAACAACTCCACCTGCCTCATGAACTTCACATACCATCAGCTGTGCTAGCAGCTATCTAGAAAGCCCCGTTTGGTCACATCCGGTCCAATGCCCATTGAGCCCAGTGGGATGGAATCAAGCAGGTTGAGCACCCACATTAAACTAAAATGTAGCTTCTCACTCAAGGCACTCAAAACTCCAGTGCCAAACACAAGTTCAGCTCAAAAGCCATTTCCCGCTGCCATGGAAACCAAGTGCTCTGGCAGCACATATGTCTGAAAGTGGATATGACACCTATGTAACTCATGGCCCTAGTGAATGGCAACTGCCCGAAGCAGCAGCACAGCTCTTCCAGTGCCAAAACAACTCCACCTCAGTCATGAACTTCACATACCATCAACTGCGCTAGCAGCTATCCAGGAAGCCCTGTTTGGTCACTTCCCTTCCAATGCCCATTGAGCCCAGTGGGATGGAATCAAGCAGGTTGAGCACCCACACTAAACTAACACGGATATCCTCACTCAAGGCACTCAAAACTCCAGTGCCAAACACAAGTTCAGAGCCAAAGCCATTTCCTGCTGCCATGAAAACCAAGTGCTGTGGCAGCACATATGTGTGAAAGTGGATATGACACTTAGGGTACTCAGGGCGGTGGTGAATGGCAAATGCCCCAAGCAGCAGCACAGCTCTTCCAGTGCCAAAACTACTCCATCTGCCTCATGAACTTCACATACCACCAGCTGTGCTAGCAGCTATCTAGGAAGCCCGTGTGGTCACATACGGTCCAATGCCCATTGAGCCCAGTGGGATGGAATCAAGCAGGTTGAGCACCCACACCAAACTAACATGCAGCTTCTCACTCAAGGCACTAAAAACTCCAGTGCCAAACACAAGTTCAGCTCAAAAGCCATTTCCCGCTGCCATGGAAACCAAGTGCTCTGGCACCACATATGTCTGAAAGTGGATATGACACCTAGGGAACTTATGGCCCTGGTGAATGGCAACTGCCCGAAGCAGCAGCACAGCTCTTCCAGTGCCAAAACAACTCCACCTGCCTCATTAACTTCACATACCATCAACTGTGCTAGTAGCTATCCAGGAAGCCCTGTTTGGTCACTTCCGGTCCAATGCCCATTGAGCCCAGTGGGATGGAATCAAGCAGGTTGAGCACCCACACTAAACTAACATGGATTTCCTCACTCAAGACACTCAAAACTCCACAGCCAAACACAAGTTCAGCGCAAATGCCATTTCCCGCTGCCATGAAAACCAACTGCTCTGGCAGCACATATGTCTGAAAGTGGATATGACACCTAGGGAACTCAGGGCGGTGGTGAATGGCAACTGCCCCAAGCAGCAGCACAGCTCTTCCAGTGCCAAAACATCTCCACCTGCCTCATGAACTTCACATACCATCAGCTGTGCTAGCAGCTATCTAGGAAGCCCTGTTTGGTCACTTCCAGTCCAATGCACATTGAGCCCAGTGGGATGGAATCAAGCAGGTTGAGCACTCACACCAAACTAAAATGCAGCTCCTCACTCAAGGCACTCAAAACTCCACTGCCAAACACAAGTTCAGCGCAAAAGCCATTTCCCGCTGCCATGGAAACCAAGTGCTCTGGCACCACATATGTCTGAAAGTGGATATGACACCTAGGGAACTCAGGGCGGTGGTGAATGGCAACTGCCCGAAGCAGCAGCACAGCTCTTCCAGTGCCAAAACAACTCCACCTGCCTCATGAACTTCACATACCATCAGCTGTGCTAGCAGCTATCTAGGAAGCCCTGTTTGGTCACTTCCAGTCCAATGCACATTGAGCCCAGTGGGATGGAATCAAGCAGGTTGAGCACCCACACCAAACTAAAATGCAGCTCCTCACTCAAGGCACTCAAAACTCCACTGCCAAACACAAGTTCAGCGCAAAAGCCATTTCCCGCTGCCATGGAAACCAAGTGCTCTGGCATCACATATGTCTGAAAGTGGATATGACACCTAGGGAACTCAGGGCGATGGTGAATGGCAACTGCCCGAAGCAGCAGCACAGCTCTTCCAGTGCCAAAACAACTCCACCTGCCTCATGAACTTCACATACCATCAGCTGTGCTAGCAGCTATCTGGGAAACCCTGTTTGGTCACTTCCGGTCCAATGCCCATTGAGCCCAGTAGGATGGAATAAAGCAGGTTGAGCACCCACACTAAACAAACATGCACCTCCTCACTCAAGGCACACAAAACTCCACAGCCAAACACAAGTTCAGCACAAAAGCCATTTCTCGCTGCCATGGAAACCAAATGCTCTGGCACCACATATGTCTGAAAGTGGATATGACACCTAGGGAACTCACGGCGGTGGTGAATGGCAACTGCCCGAAGCAGCAGCACAGCTCTTACAGTGCCAAAACTACTCCATCTGCCTCATGAACTTCACATACCACCAGCTGTGCTAGCAGCTATCTAGGAAGCCCGTTTGGTCACATACGGTCCAATGCCCATTGAGCCCAGTGGGATGGAATCAAGCAGGTTGAGCACCCACACTAAACTAACATGGATCTCCTCACTCAAGGCGCTCAAAACTCCACAGCCAAACACAAGTTCAGCGCCCAAGCCATTTCCCGCTGCCATGAAAACCAACTGCTCTGGCAGCACATATGTCTGAAAGTGGATATGACACCTAGGGAACTCAGGGCGGTGGTGAATGGCAACTGCCCGAAGCAGCAGCACAGCTCTTCCAGTGCCAAAACATCTCCACCTGCCTCATGAACTTCACATACCATCAGCTGTGCTAGCAGCTATCTAGGAAGCCCTGTTTGGTCACTTCCGGTCCAATGCCCATTGAGCCCAGTAGAATGGAATCAAGCAGGTTGAGCACCCACACTAAACTAACATGGAGCTCCTCACTCAAGGCGCTCAAAACTCCACTGCCAAACACAAGTTCAGCGCCCAAGCCATTTCCCGCTGCCATAGAAACCAAGTGCTCTGGCACCACATATGTCTGAAAGTGGATATGACACCTAGGGAACTGAGGGCGGTGGTGAATGGCAACTGCCCGAAGCAGCAGCACAGCTCTTCCAGTACCAAAACAACTCCACCTGCCTCATGAACTTCACATACCATCAGCTGTGCTAGCAGCTATCTAGGAAGCCCTGTTTGGTCACTTCCAGTCCAATGCACATTGAGCCCAGTGGGATGGAATCAAGAAGGTTGAGCACTCACACCAAACTAAAATGCAGCTCCTCACTCAAGGCACTCAAAACTCCACTGCCAAACACAAGTTCAGTGCAAAAGCCATTTCCCGCTGCCATGGAAACCAAGTGCTCTGGCACCACATATGTCTGAAAGTGGATATGACACCTAGGGAACTCAGGGCGGTGGTGAATGGCAACTGCCCGAAGCAGCAGCACAGCTCTTCCAGTGCCAAAACAACTCCACCTGCCTCATGAACTTCACATACCATCAGCTGTGCTAGCAGCTATCTAGGAAGCCCTGTTTGGTCACTTCCAGTCCAATGCACATTGAGCCCAGTGGGATGGAATCAAGCAGGTTGAGCACCCACACCAAACTAAAATGCAGCTCCTCACTCAAGGCACTCAAAACTCCACTGCCAAACACAAGTTCAGCGCAAAAGCCATTTCCCGCTGCCATGGAAACCAACTGCTCTGGCAGCACATATGTCTGAAAGTGGATATGACACCTAGGGAACTCAGGGCGATGGTGAATGGCAACTGCCCCAAGCAGCAGCACAGCTCTTCCAGTGCCAAAACAACTCCATCTCAGTCATGAACTTCACATACCATCAGCTGTGCTAGCAGCTATCTAGGAAACCCTGTTTGGTCACTTCCGGTCCAATGCCCATTGAGCCCAGTAGGATGGAATCAAGCAGGTTGAGCACCCACACTAAACAAACATGCACCTCCTCACTCAAGGCACACAAAACTCCACAGCCAAACACAAGTTCAGCACAAAAGCCATTTCTCGCTGCCATGGAAACCAAGTGCTCTGGCACCACATATGTTTGAAAGTGGATATGACACATAGGGAACTCACGGCGGTGGTGAATGGCAACTGCCCGAAGCAGCAGCACAGCTCTTCCAGTGCCAAAACTACTCCATCTGCCTCATGAACTTCACATACCACCAGCTGTGCTAGCAGCTATCTGGAAAACACTGTTTGGTCACTTCCGGTCCAATGCCCATTGAGCCCAGTGGGATGGAATCAAGCAGGTTGAGCACCCACACCAAACTAACATGCAGCTTCTCACTCAAGGCACTAAAAACTCCAGTGCCAAACACAAGTTCAGCTCAAAAGCCATTTCCCGCTGCCATGGAAACCAAGTGCTCTGGCACCACATATGTCTGAAAGTGGATATGACACCTAGGGAACTTATGGCCCTGGTGAATGGCAACTGCCCGAAGCAGCAGCACAGCTCTTCCAGTGCCAAAACAACTCCACCTGCCTCATTAACTTCACATACCATCAACTGTGCTAGTAGCTATCCAGGAAGCCCTGTTTGGTCACTTCCGGTCCAATGCCCATTGAGCCCAGTGGGATGGAATCAAGCAGGTTGAGCACCCACACTAAACTAACATGGATCTCCTCACTCAAGACACTCAAAACTCCAGTGCCAAACACAAGTTCAGCGCCCAAGCCATTTCCCGCTGCCATGAAAACCAACTGCTCTGGCAGCACATATGTCTGAAAGTGGATATGACACCTAGGGAACTCAGGGCGGTGGTGAATGGCAACTGCCCCAAGCAGCAGCACAGCTCTTCCAGTGCCAAAACATCTCCACCTGCCTCATGAACTTCACATACCATCAGCTGTGCTAGCAGCTATCTAGGAAGCCCTGTTTGGTCACTTCCGGTCCAATGCCCATTGAGCCCAGTAGAATGGAATCAAGCAGGTTGAGCACCCACACTAAACTAACATGGAGCTCCTCACTCAAGGCGCTCAAAACTCCACAGCCAAACACAAGTTCAGCGCCCAAGCCATTTCCCGCTGCCATGGAAACCACGTGCTCTGGCACCACATATGTCTGAAAGTGGATATGACACCTAGGGAACTCAGGGCGGTGGTGAATGGCAACTGCCCGAAGCAGCAGCACAGCTCTTCCAGTGCCAAAACAACTCCACCTGCCTCATGAACTTCACATACCATCAGCTGTGCTAGCAGCTATCTAGGAAGCCCTGTTTGGTCACTTCCAGTCCAATGCACATTGAGCCCAGTGGGATGGAATCAAGCAGGTTGAGCACTCACACCAAACTAAAATGCAGCTCCTCACTCAAGGCACTCAAAACTCCACTGCCAAACACAAGTTCAGCGCAAAAGCCATTTCCCGCTGCCATGGAAACCAAGTGCTCTGGCACCACATATGTCTGAAAGTGGATATGACACCTAGGGAACTCAGGGCGGTGGTGAATGGCAACTGCCCGAAGCAGCAGCACAGCTCTTCCAGTGCCAAAACAAGTCCACCTGCCTCATGAACTTCACATACCATCAGCTGTGCTAGCAGCTATCTAGGAAGCCCTGTTTGGTCACTTCCAGTCCAATGCACATTGAGCCCAGTGGGATGGAATCAAGCAGGTTGAGCACCCACACCAAACTAAAATGCAGCTCCTCACTCAAGGCACTCAAAACTCCACTGCCAAACACAAGTTCAGCGCAAAAGCCATTTCCCGCTGCCATGGAAACCAAGTGCTCTGGCACCACATATGTCTGAAAGTGGATATGACACCTAGGGAACTCAGGGCGATGGTGAATGGCAACTGCCCGAAGCAGCAGCACAGCTCTTCCAGTGCCAAAACAACTCCACCTCAGTCATGAACTTCACATACCATCAGCTGTGCTAGCAGCTATCTGGGAAACCCTGTTTGGTCACTTTCGGTTAAATGCTTATTGAGTCTAGTGGGATGGATTCAAGCAGGTTGAGCACACACACTAAACTAACATGGATCTCCTCACTCAAGGCACTCAAAACTCCACAGCCAAACACAAGTTCAGCGCCAAAGCCATTTCATGCTGCCATGGAAACCAAGTGCTCTGGCACCACATATGTCTGAAAGTGGATATGACACCTAGGGACCTCAGTGAGATGGTGAATGGCAACTGCCCGATGAAGCAGCACAGCTCTTCCAGTGCCAAAACAACTCCACCTGCCTCATGAACTTCACATACCATCAACTGTGGTAGCAGCGTTCTAAGAAACCCTGTTTGGTCACTTCCGGTCCAATGCCCATTGAGCCCAGTGGGATGGAATCAAGCAGGTTGAGCATCCACACTAAACTAACATGGAGCTCCTCACTCAAGGCACTCAAAACTCCACTGCCAAACACAAGTTCAACGCAAAAGCCATTTCCCGCTGCCATGGAAACCAAGTGCTCTGGCAGCACATATGTCTGAAAGTGGATATGACACCTAGGGAACTCAGGGCGGTGGTGAATGGCAACTGCCCGAAGCAGCAGCACAGCTCTTCCAGTGCCAAAACAACTCCACCTGCCTCATGAACTTCACATACCATCAGCTGTGCTAGCAGCTATCTAGGAAGCCCTGTTTGGTCACTTCCAGTCCAATGCACATTGAGCCCAGTGGGATGGAATCAAGCAGGTTGAGCACTCACACCAAACTAAAATGCAGCTCCTCACTCAAGGCACTCAAAACTCCACTGCCAAACACAAGTTCAGCGCAAAAGCCATTTCCCGCTGCCATGGAAACCAAGTGCTCTGGCACCACATATGTCTGAAAGTGGATATGACACCTAGGGAACTCAGGGCGGTGGTGAATGGCAACTGCCCGAAGCAGCAGCACAGCTCTTCCAGTGCCAAAACAAGTCCACCTGCCTCATGAACTTCACATACCATCAGCTGTGCTAGCAGCTATCTAGGAAGCCCTGTTTGGTCACTTCCAGTCCAATGCACATTGAGCCCAGTGGGATGGAATCAAGCAGGTTGAGCACCCACACCAAACTAAAATGCAGCTCCTCACTCAAGGCACTCAAAACTCCACTGCCAAACACAAGTTCAGCACAAAAGCCATTTCCCGCTGCCATGGAAACCAAGTGCTCTGGCACCACATATGTCTGAAAGTGGATATGACACCTAGGGAACTCAGGGCGATGGTGAATGGCAACTGCCCGAAGCAGCAGCACAGCTCTTCCAGTGCCAAAACAACTCCACCTCAGTCATGAACTTCACATACCATCAGCTGTGCTAGCAGCGTTCTAGCAAACCCTGTTTGGTCACTTTCGGTTAAATGCTTATTGAGTCCAGTGGGATGGATTCAAGCAGGTTGAGCACACACACTAAACTAACATGGATCTCCTCACTCAAGGCACACAAAACTCCACAGCCAAACACAAGTTCAGCACAAAAGCCATTTCTCGCTGCCATGGAAACCAAATGCTCTGGCACCACATATGTCTGAAAGTGGATATGACACCTAGGGAACTCACGGCGGTGGTGAATGGCAACTGCCCGAAGCAGCAGCACAGCTCTTACAGTGCCAAAACTACTCCATCTGCCTCATGAACTTCACATACCACCAGCTGTGCTAGCAGCTATCTAGCAAGCCCGTTTGGTCACATACGGTCCAATGCCCATTGAGCCCAGTGGGATGGAATCAAGCAGGTTGAGCACCCACACCAAACTAACATGCAGCTTCTCACTCAAGGCACTAAAAACTCCAGTGCCAAACACAAGTTCAGCTCAAAAGCCATTTCCCGCTGCCATGGAAACCAAGTGCTCTGGCACCACATATGTCTGAAAGTGGATATGACACCTAGGGAACTTATGGCCCTGGTGAATGGCAACTGCCCGAAGCAGCAGCACAGCTCTTCCAGTGCCAAAACAACTCCACCTGCCTCATTAACTTCACATACCATCAACTGTGCTAGTAGCTATCCAGGAAGCCCTGTTTGGTCACTTCCGGTCCAATGCCCATTGAGCCCAGTGGGATGGAATCAAGCAGGTTGAGCACCCACACTAAACTAACATGGATCTCCTCACTCAAGACACTCAAAACTCCAGTGCCAAACACAAGTTCAGCGCCCAAGCCATTTCCCGCTGCCATGAAAACCAACTGCTCTGGCAGCACATATGTCTGAAAGTGGATATGACACCTAGGGAACTCAGGGCGGTGGTGAATGGCAACTGCCCGAAGCAGCAGCACAGCTCTTCCAGTGCCAAAACATCTCCACCTGCCTCATGAACTTCACATACCATCAGCTGTGCTAGCAGCTATCTAGGAAGCCCTGTTTGGTCACTTCCGGTCCAATGCCCATTGAGCCCAGTAGAATGGAATCAAGCAGGTTGAGCACCCACAGTAAACTAACATGGAGCTCCTCACTCAAGGCGCTCAAAACTCCACTGCCAAACACAAGTTCAGCGCCCAAGCCATTTCCCGCTGCCATAGAAACCAAGTGCTCTGGCACCACATATGTCTGAAAGTGGATATGACACCTAGGGAACTGAGGGCGGTGGTGAATGGCAACTGCCCGAAGCAGCAGCACAGCTCTTCCAGTGCCAAAACAACTCCACCTGCCTCATGAACTTCACATACCATCAGCTGTGCTAGCAGCTATCTAGGAAGCCCTGTTTGGTCACTTCCAGTCCAATGCACATTGAGCCCAGTGGGATGGAATCAAGCAGGTTGAGCACTCACACCAAACTAAAATGCAGCTCCTCACTCAAGGCACTCAAAACTCCACTGCCAAACACAAGTTCAGTGCAAAAGCCATTTCCCGCTGCCATGGAAACCAAGTGCTCTGGCACCACATATGTCTGAAAGTGGATATGACACCTAGGGAACTCAGGGCGGTGGTGAATGGCAACTGCCCGAAGCAGCAGCACAGCTCTTCCAGTGCCAAAACAACTCCACCTGCCTCATGAACTTCACATACCATCAGCTGTGCTAGCAGCTATCTGGGAAACCCTGTTTGGTCACTTCCGGTCCAATGCCCATTGAGCCCAGTAGGATGGAATCAAGCAGGTTGAGCACCAACACTAAACAAACATGCACCTCCTCACTCAAGGCACACAAAACTCCACAGCCAAACACAAGTTCAGCACAAAAGCCATTTCTCGCTGCCATGGAAACCAAGTGCTCTGGCACCACATATGTTTGAAAGTGGATATGACACCTAGGGAACTCACGGCGGTGGTGAATGGCAACTGCCCGAAGCAGCAGCACAGCTCTTCCAGTGCCAAAACTACTCCATCTGCCTCATGAACTTCACATACCACCAGCTGTGCTAGCAGCTATCTGGAAAACACTGTTTGGTCACTTCCGGTCCAATGCCCATTGAGCCCAGTGGGATGGAATCAAGCAGGTTGAGCACCCACACCAAACTAACATGCAGCTTCTCACTCAAGGCACTAAAAACTCCAGTGCCAAACACAAGTTCAGCTCAAAAGCCATTTCCCGCTGCCATGGAAACCAAGTGCTCTGGCACCACATATGTCTGAAAGTGGATATGACACCTAGGGAACTTATGGCCCTGGTGAATGGCAACTGCCCGAAGCAGCAGCACAGCTCTTCCAGTGCCAAAACAACTCCACCTGCCTCATTAACTTCACATACCATCAACTGTGCTAGTAGCTATCCAGGAAGCCCTGTTTGGTCACTTCCGGTCCAATGCCCATTGAGCCCAGTGGGATGGAATCAAGCAGGTTGAGCACCCACACTAAACTAACATGGATCTCCTCACTCAAGACACTCAAAACTCCAGTGCCAAACACAAGTTCAGCGCCCAAGCCATTTCCCGCTGCCATGAAAACCAACTGCTCTGGCAGCACATATGTCTGAAAGTGGATATGACACCTAGGGAACTCAGGGCGATGGTGAATGGCAACTGCCCGAAGCAGCAGCACAGCTCTTCCAGTGCCAAAACAACTCCACCTCAGTCATGAACTTCACATACCATCAGCTGTGCTAGCAGCTATCTGGGAAACCCTGTTTGGTCACTTCCGGTTAAATGCTTATTGAGTCCAGTGGGATGGATTCAAGCAGGTTGAGCACCCACACTAAACTAACATGGATCTCCTCACTCAAGGCACTCAAACTCCACTGCCAAACACAAGTTCAGCGCCAAAGCCATTTCCCGCTGCCATGGAAACCAAGTGCTCTGGCACCACATATGTCTGAAAGTGGATATGACACCTAGGGAACTCAGGGCGATGGTGAATGGCAACTGCCCGAAGCAGCAGCACAGCTCTTCCAGTGCCAAAACAACTCCACCTGCCTCATGAACTTCACATACCATCAGCTGTGCTAGCAGCTATCTAGAAAGCCCCGTTTGGTCACATCCGGTCCAATGCCCATTGAGCCCAGTGGGATGGAATCAAGCAGGTTGAGCACCCACATTAAACTAAAATGTAGCTTCTCACTCAAGGCACTCAAAACTCCAGTGCCAAACACAAGTTCAGCTCAAAAGCCATTTCCCGCTGCCATGGAAACCAAGTGCTCTGGCAGCACATATGTCTGAAAGTGGATATGACACCTATGTAACTCATGGCCCTAGTGAATGGCAACTGCCCGAAGCAGCAGCACAGCTCTTCCAGTGCCAAAACAACTCCACCTCAGTCATGAACTTCACATACCATCAACTGCGCTAGCAGCTATCCAGGAAGCCCTGTTTGGTCACTTCCCTTCCAATGCCCATTGAGCCCAGTGGGATGGAATCAAGCAGGTTGAGCACCCACACTAAACTAACACGGATATCCTCACTCAAGGCACTCAAAACTCCAGTGCCAAACACAAGTTCAGAGCCAAAGCCATTTCCTGCTGCCATGAAAACCAAGTGCTGTGGCAGCACATATGTGTGAAAGTGGATATGACACTTAGGGTACTCAGGGCGGTGGTGAATGGCAAATGCCCCAAGCAGCAGCACAGCTCTTCCAGTGCCAAAACTACTCCATCTGCCTCATGAACTTCACATACCACCAGCTGTGCTAGCAGCTATCTAGGAAGCCCGTGTGGTCACATACGGTCCAATGCCCATTGAGCCCAGTGGGATGGAATCAAGCAGGTTGAGCACCCACACCAAACTAACATGCAGCTTCTCACTCAAGGCACTAAAAACTCCAGTGCCAAACACAAGTTCAGCTCAAAAGCCATTTCCCGCTGCCATGGAAACCAAGTGCTCTGGCACCACATATGTCTGAAAGTGGATATGACACCTAGGGAACTTATGGCCCTGGTGAATGGCAACTGCCCGAAGCAGCAGCACAGCTCTTCCAGTGCCAAAACAACTCCACCTGCCTCATTAACTTCACATACCATCAACTGTGCTAGTAGCTATCCAGGAAGCCCTGTTTGGTCACTTCCGGTCCAATGCCCATTGAGCCCAGTGGGATGGAATCAAGCAGGTTGAGCACCCACACTAAACTAACATGGATTTCCTCACTCAAGACACTCAAAACTCCTGTGCCAAACACAAGTTCAGCGCAAATGCCATTTCCCGCTGCCATGAAAACCAACTGCTCTGGCAGCACATATGTCTGAAAGTGGATATGACACCTAGGGAACTCAGGGCGGTGGTGAATGGCAACTGCCCCAAGCAGCAGCACAGCTCTTCCAGTGCCAAAACATCTCCACCTGCCTCATGAACTTCACATACCATCAGCTGTGCTAGCAGCTATCTAGGAAGCCCTGTTTGGTCACTTCCAGTCCAATGCACATTGAGCCCAGTGGGATGGAATCAAGCAGGTTGAGCACTCACACCAAACTAAAATGCAGCTCCTCACTCAAGGCACTCAAAACTCCACTGCCAAACACAAGTTCAGCGCAAAAGCCATTTCCCGCTGCCATGGAAACCAAGTGCTCTGGCACCACATATGTCTGAAAGTGGATATGACACCTAGGGAACTCAGGGCGGTGGTGAATGGCAACTGCCCGAAGCAGCAGCACAGCTCTTCCAGTGCCAAAACAACTCCACCTGCCTCATGAACTTCACATACCATCAGCTGTGCTAGCAGCTATCTAGGAAGCCCTGTTTGGTCACTTCCAGTCCAATGCACATTGAGCCCAGTGGGATGGAATCAAGCAGGTTGAGCACCCACACCAAACTAAAATGCAGCTCCTCACTCAAGGCACTCAAAACTCCACTGCCAAACACAAGTTCAGCGCAAAAGCCATTTCCCGCTGCCATGGAAACCAAGTGCTCTGGCATCACATATGTCTGAAAGTGGATATGACACCTAGGGAACTCAGGGCGATGGTGAATGGCAACTGCCCGAAGCAGCAGCACAGCTCTTCCAGTGCCAAAACAACTCCACCTAGTCATGAACTTCACATACCATCAGCTGTGCTAGCAGCTATCTGGGAAACCCTGTTTGGTCACTTCCGGTCCAATGCCCATTGAGCCCAGTAGGATGGAATAAAGCAGGTTGAGCACCCACACTAAACAAACATGCACCTCCTCACTCAAGGCACACAAAACTCCACAGCCAAACACAAGTTCAGCACAAAAGCCATTTCTCGCTGCCATGGAAACCAAATGCTCTGGCACCACATATGTCTGAAAGTGGATATGACACCTAGGGAACTCACGGCGGTGGTGAATGGCAACTGCCCGAAGCAGCAGCACAGCTCTTACAGTGCCAAAACTACTCCATCTGCCTCATGAACTTCACATACCACCAGCTGTGCTAGCAGCTATCTAGGAAGCCCGTTTGGTCACATACGGTCCAATGCCCATTGAGCCCAGTGGGATGGAATCAAGCAGGTTGAGCACCCACACTAAACTAACATGGATCTCCTCACTCAAGGCGCTCAAAACTCCACAGCCAAACACAAGTTCAGCGCCCAAGCCATTTCCCGCTGCCATGAAAACCAACTGCTCTGGCAGCACATATGTCTGAAAGTGGATATGACACCTAGGGAACTCAGGGCGGTGGTGAATGGCAACTGCCCGAAGCAGCAGCACAGCTCTTCCAGTGCCAAAACATCTCCACCTGCCTCATGAACTTCACATACCATCAGCTGTGCTAGCAGCTATCTAGGAAGCCCTGTTTGGTCACTTCCGGTCCAATGCCCATTGAGCCCAGTAGAATGGAATCAAGCAGGTTGAGCACCCACACTAAACTAACATGGAGCTCCTCACTCAAGGCGCTCAAAACTCCACTGCCAAACACAAGTTCAGCGCCCAAGCCATTTCCCGCTGCCATAGAAACCAAGTGCTCTGGCACCACATATGTCTGAAAGTGGATATGACACCTAGGGAACTGAGGGCGGTGGTGAATGGCAACTGCCCGAAGCAGCAGCACAGCTCTTCCAGTACCAAAACAACTCCACCTGCCTCATGAACTTCACATACCATCAGCTGTGCTAGCAGCTATCTAGGAAGCCCTGTTTGGTCACTTCCAGTCCAATGCACATTGAGCCCAGTGGGATGGAATCAAGAAGGTTGAGCACTCACACCAAACTAAAATGCAGCTCCTCACTCAAGGCACTCAAAACTCCACTGCCAAACACAAGTTCAGTGCAAAAGCCATTTCCCGCTGCCATGGAAACCAAGTGCTCTGGCACCACATATGTCTGAAAGTGGATATGACACCTAGGGAACTCAGGGCGGTGGTGAATGGCAACTGCCCGAAGCAGCAGCACAGCTCTTCCAGTGCCAAAACAACTCCACCTGCCTCATGAACTTCACATACCATCAGCTGTGCTAGCAGCTATCTAGGAAGCCCTGTTTGGTCACTTCCAGTCCAATGCACATTGAGCCCAGTGGGATGGAATCAAGCAGGTTGAGCACCCACACCAAACTAAAATGCAGCTCCTCACTCAAGGCACTCAAAACTCCACTGCCAAACACAAGTTCAGCGCAAAAGCCATTTCCCGCTGCCATGGAAACCAACTGCTCTGGCAGCACATATGTCTGAAAGTGGATATGACACCTAGGGAACTCAGGGCGATGGTGAATGGCAACTGCCCCAAGCAGCAGCACAGCTCTTCCAGTGCCAAAACAACTCCATCTCAGTCATGAACTTCACATACCATCAGCTGTGCTAGCAGCTATCTAGGAAACCCTGTTTGGTCACTTCCGGTCCAATGCCCATTGAGCCCAGTAGGATGGAATCAAGCAGGTTGAGCACCCACACTAAACAAACATGCACCTCCTCACTCAAGGCACACAAAACTCCACAGCCAAACACAAGTTCAGCACAAAAGCCATTTCTCGCTGCCATGGAAACCAAGTGCTCTGGCACCACATATGTTTGAAAGTGGATATGACACATAGGGAACTCACGGCGGTGGTGAATGGCAACTGCCCGAAGCAGCAGCACAGCTCTTCCAGTGCCAAAACTACTCCATCTGCCTCATGAACTTCACATACCACCAGCTGTGCTAGCAGCTATCTGGAAAACACTGTTTGGTCACTTCCGGTCCAATGCCCATTGAGCCCAGTGGGATGGAATCAAGCAGGTTGAGCACCCACACCAAACTAACATGCAGCTTCTCACTCAAGGCACTAAAAACTCCAGTGCCAAACACAAGTTCAGCTCAAAAGCCATTTCCCGCTGCCATGGAAACCAAGTGCTCTGGCACCACATATGTCTGAAAGTGGATATGACACCTAGGGAACTTATGGCCCTGGTGAATGGCAACTGCCCGAAGCAGCAGCACAGCTCTTCCAGTGCCAAAACAACTCCACCTGCCTCATTAACTTCACATACCATCAACTGTGCTAGTAGCTATCCAGGAAGCCCTGTTTGGTCACTTCCGGTCCAATGCCCATTGAGCCCAGTGGGATGGAATCAAGCAGGTTGAGCACCCACACTAAACTAACATGGATCTCCTCACTCAAGACACTCAAAACTCCAGTGCCAAACACAAGTTCAGCGCCCAAGCCATTTCCCGCTGCCATGAAAACCAACTGCTCTGGCAGCACATATGTCTGAAAGTGGATATGACACCTAGGGAACTCAGGGCGGTGGTGAATGGCAACTGCCCCAAGCAGCAGCACAGCTCTTCCAGTGCCAAAACATCTCCACCTGCCTCATGAACTTCACATACCATCAGCTGTGCTAGCAGCTATCTAGGAAGCCCTGTTTGGTCACTTCCGGTCCAATGCCCATTGAGCCCAGTAGAATGGAATCAAGCAGGTTGAGCACCCACACTAAACTAACATGGAGCTCCTCACTCAAGGCGCTCAAAACTCCACTGCCAAACACAAGTTCAGCGCCCAAGCCATTTCCCGCTGCCATAGAAACCAAGTGCTCTGGCACCACATATGTCTGAAAGTGGATATGACATCTAGGGAACTCAGGGCGGTGGTGAATGGCAACTGCCCGAAGCAGCAGCACAGCTCTTCCAGTGCCAAAACAACTCCACCTGCCTCATGAACTTCACATACCATCAGCTGTGCTAGCAGCTATCTAGGAAGCCCTGTTTGGTCACTTCCAGTCCAATGCACATTGAGCCCAGGGGATGGAATCAAGCAGGTTGAGCACTCACACCAAACTAAAATGCAGCTTCTCACTCAAGGCACTCAAAACTCCACTGCCAAACACAAGTTCAGCGCAAAAGCCATTTCCCGCTGCCATGGAAACCAAATGCTCTGGCACCACATATGTCTGAAAGTGGATATGACACCTAGGGAACTCAGGGCGGTGGTGAATGGCAGCTGCCCGAAGCAGCAGCACAGCTCTTCCAGTGCCAAAACAACTCCACCTGCCTCATGAACTTCACATACCATCAGCTGTGCTAGCAGCTATCTAGGAAGCCCTGTTTGGTCACTTCCAGTCCAATGCACATTGAGCCCAGTGGGATGGAATCAAGCAGGTTGAGCACCCACACCAAACTAAAATGCAGCTCCTCACTCAAGGCACTCAAAACTCCACTGCCAAACACAAGTTCAGCGCAAAAGCCATTTCCCGCTGCCATGGAAACCAAGTGCTCTGGCATCACATATGTCTGAAAGTGGATATGACACCTAGGGAACTCAGGGCGATGGTGAATGGCAACTGCCCGAAGCAGCAGCACAGCTCTTCCAGTGCCAAAACAACTCCACCTAGTCATGAACTTCACATACCATCAGCTGTGCTAGCAGCTATCTGGGAAACCCTGTTTGGTCACTTCCGGTTAAATGCTTATTGAGTCCAGTGGGATGGATTCTAGCAGGTTGAGAACACACACTAAACTAACATGCAGCTCCTCACTCAAGGCACTCAAACTCCACTGCCAAACACAAGTTCAGCGCCAAAGCCATTTCCCGCTGCCATGGAAACCAAGTGCTCTGGCACCACATATGTCTGAAAGTGGATATGACACCTAGGGAACTCAGGGCGGTGGTGAATGGCAACTGCCCGAAGCAGCAGCACAGCTCTTCCAGTGCCAAAACAACTCCACCTGCCTCATGAACTTCACATACCATCAGCTGTGCTAGCAGCTATCTAGAAAGCCCCGTTTGGTCACATCCGGTCCAATGCCCATTGAGCCCAGTGGGATGGAATCAAGCAGGTTGAGCACCCACATTAAACTAAAATGTAGCTTCTCACTCAAGGCACTCAAAACTCCAGTGCCAAACACAAGTTCAGCTCAAAAGCCATTTCCCGCTGCCATGGAAACCAAGTGCTCTGGCAGCACATATGTCTGAAAGTGGATATGACACCTATGGAACTCATGGCCCTAGTGAATGGCAACTGCCCGAAGCAGCAGCACAGCTCTTCCAGTGCCAAAACAACTCCACCTCAGTCATGAACTTCACATACCATCAACTGTGCTAGCAGCTATCCAGGAAGCCCTGTTTGGTCACTTCCGGTCCAATGCCCATTGAGCCCAGTGGGATGGAATCAAGCAGGTTGAGCACCCACACTAAACTAACACGGATATCCTCACTCAAGGCACTCAAAACTCCAGTGCCAAACACAAGTTCAGAGCCAAAGCCATTTCCTGCTGCCATGAAAACCAAGTGCTGTGGCAGCACATATGTGTGAAAGTGGATATGACACTTAGGCTACTCAGGGCGGTGGTGAATGGCAAATGCCCGAAGCAGCAGCACAGCTCTTCCAGTGCCAAAACTACTCCATCTGCCTCATGAACTTCACATACCACCAGCTGTGCTAGCAGCTATCTAGGAAGCCCGTGTGGTCACATACGGTCCAATGCCCATTGAGCCCAGTGGGATGGAATCAAGCAGGTTGAGCACCCACACCAAACTAACATGCAGCTTCTCACTCAAGGCACTCAAAACTCCAGTGCCAAACACAAGTTCAGTGCAAAAGCCATTTCCCGCTGCCATGGAAACCAAGTGCTCTGGCACCACATATGTCTGAAAGTGGATATGACACCTAGGGAACTCAGGGCGGTGGTGAATGGCAACTGCCCCAAGCAGCAGCACAGCTCTTCCAGTGCCAAAACAACTCCACCTGCCTCATGAACTTCACATACCATCAGCTGTGCTAGCAGCTATCTAGGAAGCCCTGTTTGGTCACTTCCAGTCCAATGCACATTGAGCCCAGTGGGATGGAATCAAGCAGGTTGAGCACCCACACCAAACTAAAATGCAGCTCCTCACTCAAGGCACTCAAAACTCCACTGCCAAACACAAGTTCAGCGCCCAAGCCATTTCCCGCTGCCATGGAAACCAAGTGCTCTGGCATCACATATGTCTGAAAGTGCATATGACACCTAGGGAACTCAGGGCGATGGTGAATGGCAACTGCCCGAAGCAGCAGCACAGCTCTTCCAGTGCCAAAACAACTCCACCTAGTCATGAACTTCACATACCATCAGCTGTGCTAGCAGCTATCTGGGAAACCCTGTTTGGTCACTTCCGGTCCAATGCCCATTGAGCCCAGTAGGATGGAATCAAGCAGGTTGAGCACCCACACTAAACAAACATGCACCTCCTCACTCAAGGCACACAAAACTCCACAGCCAAACACAAGTTCAGCACAAAAGCCATTTCTCGCTGCCATGGAAACCAAATGCTCTGGCACCACATATGTCTGAAAGTGGATATGACACCTAGGGAACTCACGGCGGTGGTGAATGGCAACTGCCCGAAGCAGCAGCACAGCTCTTCCAGTGCCAAAACTACTCCATCTGCCTCATGAACTTCACATACCACCAGCTGTGCTAGCAGCTATCTAGGAAGCCCGTTTGGTCACATACGGTCCAATGCCCATTGAGCCCAGTGGGATGGAATCAAGCAGGTTGAGCACCCACACCAAACTAACATGCAGCTTCTCACTCAAGGCACTAAAAACTCCAGTGCCAAACACAAGTTCAGCTCAAAAGCCATTTCCCGCTGCCATGGAAACCAAATGCTCTGGCACCACATATGTCTGAAAGTGGATATGACACCTAGGGAACTTATGGCCCTGGTGAATGGCAACTGCCCGAAGCAGCAGCACAGCTCTTCCAGTGCCAAAACAACTCCACCTGCCTCATTAACTTCACATACCATCAACTGTGCTAGTAGCTATCCAGGAAGCCCTGTTTGGTCACTTCCCTTCCAGTGCCCATTGAGCCCAGTGGGATGGAATCAAGCAGGTTGAGCACCCATACTAAACTAACACGGATATCCTCACTCAAGGCACTCAAAACTCCAGTGCCAAACACAAGTTCAGAGCCAAAGCCATTTCCCGCTGCCATGAAAACCAAGTGCTCTGGTAGCACATATGTCTGAAAGTGGATATGACACCTAGGGAACTCAGGGCGGTGGTGAATGGCAACTGCCCCAAGCAGCAGCACAGCTCTTCCAGTGCCAAAACAACTCCACCTGCCTCATGAACTTCACATACCATCAGCTGTTCTAGCAGCTATCTAGGAAGCCCTGTTTGGTCACTTCCGGTCCAATGCGCATTGAGCCCACTAGAATGGAATCAAGCAGGTTGAGCACCCACACTAACTAACATGGAGTTCCTCACTCAAGGCGCTCAAAACTCCACTGCAAAACAGAAGTTCATCGGCCAAGCCATTTCCCGCTGCAATAGAAACCAAGTGCTCTGGCACCACATATGTCTCAAAGTGGATATGACACCTAGGGAACTCAGGGCGGTGGTGTATGGCAACTGCCCGAAGCAGCAGCACAGCTCTTCCAGTGCCAAAACAACTCCACCTGCCTCATGAACTTCACATACCATCAGCTGTGCTAGCAGCTATCTAGGAAGCCCTGTTTGGTCACTTCCAGTCCAATGCACATTCAGCCCAGTGGGATGGAATCAAGCAGGTTGAGCACCCACACCAAACTAAGATGGAGCTCCTCACTCAAGGCACTCAAAACTCCACAGCAAAACACAAGTTCATGGCCTAAGCCATTTCCCGCTGCCATGGAAACCAAGTGCTCTGGCACCACATATGTCTGAAAGTGAATATGACACCTAGGGAACTCACGGCGATGGTGAATGGCAACTGCCCGAAGCAGCAGCACAGCTCTTCCAGTGCCAAAACAACTCTACCTGCCTCATGAACTTCACATACCACCAGCTGTGCTAGCAGCTATCTAGGAAGCCCCGTTTGGTCACTTCCCTTCCAATGCCCATTGAGCCCAGTGGGATGGAATCAAGCAGGTTGAGCACCCACACTAAACTAACATGGAGCTTCTCACTCAAGGCACTCAAAACTCCACTGCCAAACACAAGTTCAGTGCAAAAGCCATTTCCCGCTGCCATGGAAACCAAGTGCCCTGGTACCACATATGTCTGAAAGTGGATATGACACCTAGGGAACTCATGGCCCTGGTGAATGGCAACTGCCCGAAGCAGCAGCACAGCTCTTCCAGTGCCAAAACAACTCCACCTGCCTCATGAACTTCACATAACATCAACTGTGCTAGCAGCTATCCAGGAAGCCCTGTTTGGTCACTTCCGGTCCAAAGCCCATTGAGCCCAGTGGGATGGAATCAAGCAGGTTGAGCACCCACACTAAACTAACATGGATCTCCTCACTCAAGGCACTCAAAACTGCACAGCCAAACACAAGTTCAGCGCAAAAGCCATTTCCCGCTGCCATGAGAACCAACTGCTGTGGCAGCACATATGTGTGAAAGTGGATATGACACTTAGGGTACTCAGGGCGGTGGTGAATGGCAAATGCCCCAAGCAGAAGCACAGCTCTTCCAGTGCCAAAACAACTCCACCTGCCTCATGAACTTCACATACCATCAGCTGTGCTAGCAGCTATCTAGGAAGCCCTGTTTGGTCACTTCCGGTCCAATGCGCATTGAGTCCAGTGGGATGGATTCAAGCAGGTTGAGCACCCACACTAAACAAACATGGAGCTCCTCACTCAAGGCGCTCAAAACTCCACTGCCAAACACAAGTTCAGCGCCAAAGCCATTTCCCGCTGCAATAGAAACCAAGTGCTCTGGCAGCACATATGTCTGAAAGTGGATATGACACCTAGGGAACTCAGGGCGGTGTTGAATGGCAACTGCCCGAAGCAGCAGCACAGCTCTTCCAGTGCCAAAACAACTTTACCTGCCTCATGAACTTCACATACCACCAGCTGTGCTAGCAGCTATCCAGGAAGCCCTGTTTGGTCACTTCTGGTCCAATGCCCATTGAGCCCATTGGAATAGAATCAAGCAGGTTGAGCACCCACACTATACTAACATGGATCTCCTCACTCAAGGCACTAAAAACTCCAGTGCCAAACACAAGTTCAGCGCCCAAGCCATTTCCCGCTGCCATGAAAACCAAGTGCTCTGGCACCACATATGTCTGAAAGTGGATATGACACCTAGGGAACTCAGGGCGGTGGTGAATGGCAACTGCCCGAAGCAGCAGCACAGCTCTTCCAGTGCCAAAACAACTCCACCTGCCTCATGAACTTCACATACCATCAGCTGTGCTAGCAGCTATCTAGGAAGCCCTGTTTGGTCACTTCCGGTCCAATGCCCATTGAGCCCAGTGGGATGGAATCAAGCAGGTTGAGCACCCACATGAAACAAACATGCACCTCCTCACTCAAGGCACTCAAAACTCCACAGCCAAACACAAGTTCAGCGCAAAAGCCATTTCTCGCTGCCATGGAAACCAAATGCTCTGGCACCACATATGTCTGAAAGTGGATATGACACCTAGGGAACTCAGGGCGGTGGTGAATGGCAACTGCCCCAAGCAGCAGCACAGCTCTTCCAGTGCCAAAACAACTCTACCTGCCTCATTAACTTCACATACCACCAGCTGTGCTAGCAGCTATCTAGGAAGCCCCGTTTGGTCAAATCCGGTCCAATGCCCATTGAGCCCAGTGGGATGGAATCAAGCAGGCTGAGCACCCACACTAAACTAACATGGAGGTCCTCACTCAAGGCACTCAAAACTCCAGTGCCAAACACAAGTTCAGCTCAAAAGCCATTTCCCGCTGCCATGGAAACCAAGTGCTCTGGCACCACATATGTCTGAAAGTGGATATGACACCTAGGGAACTCAGGACGGTATCGAATGGCAACTGCCCCAAGCAGCAGCACAGCTCTTCCAGTGCCAAACAACTCCACCTCAGTCATGAACTTCACATACCATCAGCTGTGCTACCAGCTATCTAGGAAACCCTGTTTGGTCACTTCCGGTCCAATGCCCATTGAGCCCAGTGGGATGGAATCAAGCAGGTTGAGCACCCACACTAAACTAACATGGAGCTCCTCAATCCAGGCACTCAAAACTCCACTGACAAACACAAGTTCAGCGCAAAAGCCATTTCATGCTGCCATGGAAACCAAGTGCTCTGGCACCACATATGTCTGAAAGTGGATATAACACCTAGGGAACTCAGGGGGGTGTTGAATGGCAACTGCCCGAAGCAGCAGCACAGCTCTTCCAGTGCCAAAACAACTCCACCTGCCTCATGAACTTCACATACCATCAACTGTGCTAGCAGCTATTCAGGAAGCCCTGTTTGGTCACTTCCAGTCCAATGCCCATTGAGCCCAGTGGGATGGAATCAAGCAGGTTGAGCACCCACACTAAACTAACATGAATCTCCTCACTCAAGGTACTCAAACCTCCACAGCCAAACACAAGTTCAGCGCAAAAGCCATTTCCCGCTGCCATGAAAACCAAGTGCTCTGGCACCACATATGTCTGAAAGTGGATATGACACCTAGGGAACTCACGGCGGTGGTGAATGGCAACTGCCCGAAGCAGCAGCACAGCTCTTCCAGTGCCAAAACAACTCCACCTGCCTCATGAACTTCACATACCATCAGCTGTGCTAGCAGCTATCTAGGAAGCCCTGTTTGGTCACTTCCGGTCCAATGCCCATTGAGCCCAGTGGGATGATATCAAGCAGGTTGAGCACTCACTCTAAACTTACATGGAGCTCCTCACTCAAGGCGCTCAAAACTCAACAGCCAAACACAAGTTCAACGCAAAAGCCATTTCCCGCTGCCATGGAAACCAAGTGCTCTGGCAGCACATATGTCTGAAAGTGGATATGACACCTAGGGAACTAAGGGCCGTGGTCAATGGCAACTGTTCGAAGCAGCAGCACAGCTCTTCCAGTGCCAAAACAACTCCACCTGCCTCATGAACATCACGTACCATCAGCTGTGCTAGCAGCTATCTAGGAAACCCTGTTTGGTCTCTTCCCTTCCAATGCCCATTGAGCCCAGTGGGATGGAATCAAGCAGGTTGAGCACCCACACTAAACTAACATGCAGCTCCTCACTCAAGGCACTCAAACTCCACTGCCAATCACAAGTTCAGCGCAAAAGCCATTTCCCGCTGCCATGGAAACCAAGTGCTCTGGCACCACATATGTCTGAAAGTGGATATGACACCTAGGGAACTCAGGGGGGTGTTGAATGGCAACTGCCCGAAGCAGCAGCACAGCTCTTCCAGTGCCAAAACAACTCCACCTGCCACAGGAACTTCACATACCATCAGCTGTGCTAGCAGCTATCTAGGAAGCCCTGTTTGGTCACTTCCGGTCCAATGCCCATTGAACCCAGTGGGATGGAAACAAGCAGGTTGAGCACCCACACTAAACTAACATGGATCTCCTCACTCAAGGCACTCAAAACTCCACTGCCAAACACATGTTCAGCGCAAAAGCCATTTCCCGCTGCCATAGAAACCAAATGCTCTGGCAGCACATATGTCTGAAAGTGGATATGACACCTAGGGAACTCAAGGACCTGGTGAATGGCAACTGCCCGAAGCAGCAGGACAGCTCTTCCAGTGCCAAAACAACTCCACCTGCCTCATGAACTTCACATACCATCAGCTGTGCTAGCAGCTATCTAGGAAACCCTGTTTGGTCACTTCCGGTTAAATGCTTATTGAGTCCAGTGGGATGGAATCAAGCAGGTTGAGCACCCACACTAAACTAACATGGAGCTCCTCAATCCAGGCACTCAAAACTCCACTGACAAACACAAGTTCAGCGCAAAAGCCATTTCATGCTGCCATGGAAACCAAGTGCTCTGGCACCACATATGTCTGAAAGTGGATATGGCACCAAGGGAACTCATGGCCCTGGTGAATGGCAACTGCCCGAAGCAGCAGCACAGCTCTTCCAGTGCCAAAACAACTCCACCTGCCTCATGAACTTCACATACCATCAACTGTGGTAGCAGCGTTCTAAGAAATCCTGTTTGGTCACTTCCTGTCCAATGCCCATTGAGCCCAGTGGGATGGAATCAAGCAGGTTGAGCACCCACATTAAACTTACATGGAGCTCCTCACTCAAGGCGCTCAAAACTCCACAGCCAAACACAAGTTCAGCGCAAAAGCCATTTCCCGCTGCCATGGAAACCAAGTCCTCTGGCAGCACATATGTCTGAAAGTGGATATAACACCTAGGGAACTCAGGGCGGTGGTGAATGGCAACTGCCCGAAGCAGCAGCACAGCTCTTCCAGTGCCAAAACAACTCCACCTGCCTCATGAACTTCACATACCATCAGCTGTGCTAGCAGCTATCTAGGAAACCCTGTTTGGTCACTTCCGGTCCAATGCCCATTGAGCCCAGTGGATGGAATCAAGCAGGTTGAGCACCCACACCAAACTAACATGCAGCTTCTCACTCAAGGCACTAAAAACTCCAGTGCCAAACACAAGTTCAGCTCAAAAGCCATTTCCCGCTGCCATGGAAACCAAATGCTCTGGCACCACATATGTCTGAAAGTGGATATGACACCTAGGGAACTTATGGCCCTGGTGAATGGCAACTGCCCGAAGCAGCAGCACAGCTCTTCCAGTGCCAAAACAACTCCACCTGCCTCATTAACTTCACATACCATCAACTGTGCTAGTAGCTATCCAGGAAGCCCTGTTTGGTCACTTCCCTTCCAGTGCCCATTGAGCCCAGTGGGATGGAATCAAGCAGGTTGAGCACCCATACTAAACTAACACGGATATCCTCACTCAAGGCACTCAAAACTCCAGTGCCAAACACAAGTTCAGAGCCAAAGCCATTTCCCGCTGCCATGAAAACCAAGTGCTCTGGCAGCACATATGTCTGAAAGTGGATATGACACCTAGGGAACTCAGGGCGGTGGTGAATGGCAACTGCCCCAAGCAGCAGCACAGCTCTTCCAGTGCCAAAACAACTCCACCTGCCTCATGAACTTCACATACCATCAGCTGTTCTAGCAGCTATCTAGGAAGCCCTGTTTGGTCACTTCCGGTCCAATGCGCATTGAGCCCACTAGAATGGAATCAAGCAGGTTGAGCACCCACACTAACTAACATGGAGTTCCTCACTCAAGGCGCTCAAAACTCCACTGCAAAACAGAAGTTCATCGGCCAAGCCATTTCCCGCTGCAATAGAAACCAAGTGCTCTGGCACCACATATGTCTCAAAGTGGATATGACACCTAGGGAACTCAGGGCGGTGGTGTATGGCAACTGCCCGAAGCAGCAGCACAGCTCTTCCAGTGCCAAAACAACTCCACCTGCCTCATGAACTTCACATACCATCAGCTGTGCTAGCAGCTATCTAGGAAGCCCTGTTTGGTCACTTCCAGTCCAATGCACATTCAGCCCAGTGGGATGGAATCAAGCAGGTTGAGCACCCACACCAAACTAAGATGGAGCTCCTCACTCAAGGCACTCAAAACTCCACAGCAAAACACAAGTTCATGGCCTAAGCCATTTCCCGCTGCCATGGAAACCAAGTGCTCTGGCACCACATATGTCTGAAAGTGAATATGACACCTAGGGAACTCACGGCGATGGTGAATGGCAACTGCCCGAAGCAGCAGCACAGCTCTTCCAGTGCCAAAACAACTCTACCTGCCTCATGAACTTCACATACCACCAGCTGTGCTAGCAGCTATCTAGGAAGCCCCGTTTGGTCACTTCCCTTCCAATGCCCATTGAGCCCAGTGGGATGGAATCAAGCAGGTTGAGCACCCACACTAAACTAACATGGAGCTTCTCACTCAAGGCACTCAAAACTCCACTGCCAAACACAAGTTCAGTGCAAAAGCCATTTCCCGCTGCCATGGAAACCAAGTGCCCTGGTACCACATATGTCTGAAAGTGGATATGACACCTAGGGAACTCATGGCCCTGGTGAATGGCAACTGCCCGAAGCAGCAGCACAGCTCTTCCAGTGCCAAAACAACTCCACCTGCCTCATGAACTTCACATAACATCAACTGTGCTAGCAGCTATCCAGGAAGCCCTGTTTGGTCACTTCCGGTCCAAAGCCCATTGAGCCCAGTGGGATGGAATCAAGCAGGTTGAGCACCCACACTAAACTAACATGGATCTCCTCACTCAAGGCACTCAAAACTGCACAGCCAAACACAAGTTCAGCGCAAAAGCCATTTCCCGCTGCCATGAGAACCAACTGCTGTGGCAGCACATATGTGTGAAAGTGGATATGACACTTAGGGTACTCAGGGCGGTGGTGAATGGCAAATGCCCCAAGCAGAAGCACAGCTCTTCCAGTGCCAAAACAACTCCACCTGCCTCATGAACTTCACATACCATCAGCTGTGCTAGCAGCTATCTAGGAAGCCCTGTTTGGTCACTTCCGGTCCAATGCGCATTGAGTCCAGTGGGATGGATTCAAGCAGGTTGAGCACCCACACTAAACAAACATGGAGCTCCTCACTCAAGGCGCTCAAAACTCCACTGCCAAACACAAGTTCAGCGCCAAAGCCATTTCCCGCTGCAATAGAAACCAAGTGCTCTGGCAGCACATATGTCTGAAAGTGGATATGACACCTAGGGAACTCAGGGCGGTGTTGAATGGCAACTGCCCGAAGCAGCAGCACAGCTCTTCCAGTGCCAAAACAACTTTACCTGCCTCATGAACTTCACATACCACCAGCTGTGCTAGCAGCTATCCAGGAAGCCCTGTTTGGTCACTTCTGGTCCAATGCCCATTGAGCCCATTGGAATAGAATCAAGCAGGTTGAGCACCCACACTATACTAACATGGATCTCCTCACTCAAGGCACTAAAAACTCCAGTGCCAAACACAAGTTCAGCGCCCAAGCCATTTCCCGCTGCCATGAAAACCAAGTGCTCTGGCACCACATATGTCTGAAAGTGGATATGACACCTAGGGAACTCAGGGCGGTGGTGAATGGCAACTGCCCGAAGCAGCAGCACAGCTCTTCCAGTGCCAAAACAACTCCACCTGCCTCATGAACTTCACATACCATCAGCTGTGCTAGCAGCTATCTAGGAAGCCCTGTTTGGTCACTTCCGGTCCAATGCCCATTGAGCCCAGTGGGATGGAATCAAGCAGGTTGAGCACCCACATGAAACAAACATGCACCTCCTCACTCAAGGCACTCAAAACTCCACAGCCAAACACAAGTTCAGCGCAAAAGCCATTTCTCGCTGCCATGGAAACCAAATGCTCTGGCACCACATATGTCTGAAAGTGGATATGACACCTAGGGAACTCAGGGCGGTGGTGAATGGCAACTGCCCCAAGCAGCAGCACAGCTCTTCCAGTGCCAAAACAACTCTACCTGCCTCATTAACTTCACATACCACCAGCTGTGCTAGCAGCTATCTAGGAAGCCCCGTTTGGTCAAATCCGGTCCAATGCCCATTGAGCCCAGTGGGATGGAATCAAGCAGGCTGAGCACCCACACTAAACTAACATGGAGGTCCTCACTCAAGGCACTCAAAACTCCAGTGCCAAACACAAGTTCAGCTCAAAAGCCATTTCCCACTGCCATGGAAACCAAGTGCTCTGGCACCACATATGTCTGAAAGTGGATATGACACCTAGGGAACTCAGGACGGTATCGAATGGCAACTGCCCCAAGCAGCAGCACAGCTCTTCCAGTGCCAAACAACTCCACCTCAGTCATGAACTTCACATACCATCAGCTGTGCTACCAGCTATCTAGGAAACCCTGTTTGGTCACTTCCGGTCCAATGCCCATTGAGCCCAGTGGGATGGAATCAAGCAGGTTGAGCACCCACACTAAACTAACATGGAGCTCCTCAATCCAGGCACTCAAAACTCCACTGACAAACACAAGTTCAGCGCAAAAGCCATTTCATGCTGCCATGGAAACCAAGTGCTCTGGCACCACATATGTCTGAAAGTGGATATAACACCTAGGGAACTCAGGGGGGTGTTGAATGGCAACTGCCCGAAGCAGCAGCACAGCTCTTCCAGTGCCAAAACAACTCCACCTGCCTCATGAACTTCACATACCATCAACTGTGCTAGCAGCTATTCAGGAAGCCCTGTTTGGTCACTTCCAGTCCAATGCCCATTGAGCCCAGTGGGATGGAATCAAGCAGGTTGAGCACCCACACTAAACTAACATGAATCTCCTCACTCAAGGTACTCAAACCTCCACAGCCAAACACAAGTTCAGCGCAAAAGCCATTTCCCGCTGCCATGAAAACCAAGTGCTCTGGCACCACATATGTCTGAAAGTGGATATGACACCTAGGGAACTCACGGCGGTGGTGAATGGCAACTGCCCGAAGCAGCAGCACAGCTCTTCCAGTGCCAAAACAACTCCACCTGCCTCATGAACTTCACATACCATCAGCTGTGCTAGCAGCTATCTAGGAAGCCCTGTTTGGTCACTTCCGGTCCAATGCCCATTGAGCCCAGTGGGATGATATCAAGCAGGTTGAGCACTCACTCTAAACTTACATGGAGCTCCTCACTCAAGGCGCTCAAAACTCAACAGCCAAACACAAGTTCAACGCAAAAGCCATTTCCCGCTGCCATGGAAACCAAGTGCTCTGGCAGCACATATGTCTGAAAGTGGATATGACACCTAGGGAACTAAGGGCCGTGGTCAATGGCAACTGTTCGAAGCAGCAGCACAGCTCTTCCAGTGCCAAAACAACTCCACCTGCCTCATGAACATCACGTACCATCAGCTGTGCTAGCAGCTATCTAGGAAACCCTGTTTGGTCTCTTCCCTTCCAATGCCCATTGAGCCCAGTGGGATGGAATCAAGCAGGTTGAGCACCCACACTAAACTAACATGCAGCTCCTCACTCAAGGCACTCAAACTCCACTGCCAATCACAAGTTCAGCGCAAAAGCCATTTCCCGCTGCCATGGAAACCAAGTGCTCTGGCACCACATATGTCTGAAAGTGGATATGACACCTAGGGAACTCAGGGGGGTGTTGAATGGCAACTGCCCGAAGCAGCAGCACAGCTCTTCCAGTGCCAAAACAACTCCACCTGCCACAGGAACTTCACATACCATCAGCTGTGCTAGCAGCTATCTAGGAAGCCCTGTTTGGTCACTTCCGGTCCAATGCCCATTGAACCCAGTGGGATGGAAACAAGCAGGTTGAGCACCCACACTAAACTAACATGGATCTCCTCACTCAAGGCACTCAAAACTCCACTGCCAAACACATGTTCAGCGCAAAAGCCATTTCCCGCTGCCATAGAAACCAAATGCTCTGGCAGCACATATGTCTGAAAGTGGATATGACACCTAGGGAACTCAAGGACCTGGTGAATGGCAACTGCCCGAAGCAGCAGGACAGCTCTTCCAGTGCCAAAACAACTCCACCTGCCTCATGAACTTCACATACCATCAGCTGTGCTAGCAGCTATCTAGGAAACCCTGTTTGGTCACTTCCGGTTAAATGCTTATTGAGTCCAGTGGGATGGAATCAAGCAGGTTGAGCACCCACACTAAACTAACATGGAGCTCCTCAATCCAGGCACTCAAAACTCCACTGACAAACACAAGTTCAGCGCAAAAGCCATTTCATGCTGCCATGGAAACCAAGTGCTCTGGCACCACATATGTCTGAAAGTGGATATGGCACCAAGGGAACTCATGGCCCTGGTGAATGGCAACTGCCCGAAGCAGCAGCACAGCTCTTCCAGTGCCAAAACAACTCCACCTGCCTCATGAACTTCACATACCATCAACTGTGGTAGCAGCGTTCTAAGAAATCCTGTTTGGTCACTTCCTGTCCAATGCCCATTGAGCCCAGTGGGATGGAATCAAGCAGGTTGAGCACCCACATTAAACTTACATGGAGCTCCTCACTCAAGGCGCTCAAAACTCCACAGCCAAACACAAGTTCAGCGCAAAAGCCATTTCCCGCTGCCATGGAAACCAAGTCCTCTGGCAGCACATATGTCTGAAAGTGGATATAACACCTAGGGAACTCAGGGCGGTGGTGAATGGCAACTGCCCGAAGCAGCAGCACAGCTCTTCCAGTGCCAAAACAACTCCACCTGCCTCATGAACTTCACATACCATCAGCTGTGCTAGCAGCTATCTAGGAAACCCTGTTTGGTCACTTCCGGTCCAATGCCCATTGAGCCCAGTGGATGGAATCAAGCAGGTTGAGCACCCACACTAAACTAACATGGAGCTCCTCACTCAAGGCACTCCAAACTCCACAGCCAAACACAAGTTCAGCGCAAAAGCCATTTCATGCTGCCATGGAAACCAAGTGCTCTGGCACCACATATGTCTGAAAGTGGATATGGCACCAAGGGAACTCATGGCCCTGGAGAATGGCAACTGCCCGAAGCAGCAGCACAGCTCTTCCAGTGCCAAAACAACTCCACCTGCCTCATGAACTTCACATACCATCAGCTGTGCTAGCAGCTATCTAGGAAGCCCTGTTGGTCAGATCCGGTCCAATGCCCATTGAGCCCAGTGGGATGGAATCAAGCAGGTTGAGCACCCACATGAAAAAAACATGCACCTCCTCACTCAAGGCACACAAAACTCCACAGCCAAACACAAGTTCAGCGCAAAAGCCATTTCTCGCTGCCATGGAAACCAAATGCTCTGGCACCACATATGTCTGAAAGTGGATATGACACCTAGGGAACTCAGGGCGGTGGTGAATGGCAACTGCCCCAAGCAGCAGCACAGCTCTTCCAGTGCCAAACAACTCCACTCGCCTCATGAACTTCACATACCATCAGCTGTGCTAGCAGCTATCTAGGAAACCCTGTTTGGTCACTTCCGGTCCAATGCCCATTGAGCCCAGTGGGATGGAATCAAGCAGGTTGAGCACCCACACTAAACTTACATGGAGCTCCTCACTCAAGGCACTCAAAACTCCACTGCCAAACACAAGTTCAGTGCAAAAGCCATTTCCCGCTGCCATGGAAACCAAGTGCTCTGGCACCACATATGTCTGAAAGTGGATATAACACCTAGGGAACTCAGGGGGGTGTTGAATGGCAACTGCCCGAAGCAGCAGCACAGCTCTTCCAGTGCTAAAACAACTCCACCTCAGTCATGAACTTCACATACCATCAACTGTGCTAGCAGCTATTCAGGAAGCCATGTTTGGTCACTTCCGGTCCAATTCCCATTGAGCCCAGTGGGATGGAATCAAGCAGGTTGAGCACCCACACTAAACTAACATGGATCTCCTCACTCAAGGCACTCAAAACTCCACTGCCAAACACAAGTTCAGCGCAAAAGCCATTTCCAGCTGCCATGAAAACCAAGTGCTCTGGCACCACATATGTCTGAAAGTGGATATGACACCTAGGGAACTCAGGGCGGTGGTGAATGGCAACTGCCCCAAGCAGCAGCACAGCTCTTCCAGTGCCAAAACAACTCCACCTGCCTCATGAACTTCACATACCATCAGCTGTGCTAGCAGCTATCTAGGAAACCCTGTTTGGTCACTTCCGGTCCAATGCCCATTGAGCCCATTGGGATGGAATCAAGCAGGTTGAGCACCCACACTAAACTTACATGGAGCTCCTCACTCAAGGCACTCAAAACTCCACAGCCAAACACAAGTTCAGTGAACAAGCGATTTCCCGCTGCCATGGAAACCAAGTGCTCTGGCACCACATATGTCTGAAAGTGGATATGACACCTAGGGAACTCAGGGTGGTGTTGAATGTCAACTGCCCGAAGCAGCAGCACAGCTCTTCCAGTGCCAAAACAACTCCACCTGCCACAGGAACTTCACATACCATCAGCTGTGCTAGCAGCTATCTAGGAAGCCCTGTTTGGTCACTTCCGGTCCAATGCCCATTGAACCCAGTGGGATGGAATCAAGCAGGTTGAGCACCCACACTAAACTAACATGGATCTCCTCACTCAAGGCACTCAAAACTCCACTGCCAAACACAAGTTCAGCGCAAAAGCCATTTCCCGCTGCCATAGAAACCAAATGCTCTGGCAGCACATATGTCTGAAAGTGGATATGACACCAAGGGAACTCAGGGCGGTGGTGAATGGCAACTGCCCGAAGCAGCAGCACAGCTCTTCCAGTGCCAAAACAACTCCACCTGCCTCATGAACTTCAC
The DNA here is from genome assembly GCF_030435755.1 of Ochotona princeps. Classification (NCBI taxonomy): domain Eukaryota; kingdom Metazoa; phylum Chordata; class Mammalia; order Lagomorpha; family Ochotonidae; genus Ochotona; species Ochotona princeps. Next base: position 31,925,828 of record NC_080856.1, on the reverse strand, counting down.
ATACCATCAACTGTGGTAGCAGCGTTCTAAGAAATCCTGTTTGGTCACTTCCTGTCCAATGCCCATTGAGCCCAGTGGGATGGAATCAAGCAGGTTGAGCACCCACATTAAACTTACATGGAGCTCCTCACTCAAGGCGCTCAAAACTCCACAGCCAAACACAAGTTCAGCGCAAAAGCCATTTCCCGCTGCCATGGAAACCAAGTGCTCTGGCAGCACATATGTCTGAAAGAGGATATGGCACCACGGGAACTCATGGCCCTGTTGAATGGCAACTGCCCGAAGCAGCAGCACAGCTCTTCCAGTGCCAAAACAACTCCACCTGCCTCATGAACTTCACATACCATCAGCTGTGCTAGCAGCTATCTAGGAAACCCTGTTTGGTCACTTTCGGTTAAATGCTTATTGAGTCCAGTGGGATGGAATCAAGCAGGTTGAGCACCCACACTAAACTAACATGGAGCTCCTCACTCAAGGCACTCAAAACTCCACAGCCAAACACAAGTTCAGCGCAAAAGCCATTTCCCGCTGCCATGGAAACCAAGTGCTCTGGCACCACATATGTCTGAAAGTGGATATAACACCTAGGGAACTCAGGGGGGTGTTGAATGGCAACTGCCCGAAGCAGCAGCACAGCTCTTCCAGTGCCAAAACAACTCCACCTGCCTCATGAACTTCACATACCATCAACTGTGCTAGTAGCTATTCAGGAAGCCCTGTTTGGTCACTCCCGGTCCAATTCCCATTGTGCCCAGTGGGATGGAATCAAGCAGGTTGAGCACCCACACTAAACTAACATGGATCTCCTCACTCAAGATACTCAAAACTCCACTGCCAAACACAAGTTCAGCGCCCAAGCCATTTCCAGCTGCCATGAAAACCAAGTGCTCTGGCACCACATATGTCTGAAAGTGGATATGACACCTAGGGAACTCAGGGCGGTGGTGAATGGCAACTACCCGAAGCAGCAGCACAGCTCTTCCAGTGCCAAACAACTCCACTCGCCTCATGAACTTCACATACCATCAGCTGTGCTAGCAGCTATCTAGGAAACCCTGTTTGGTCACTTCCGGTCCAATGCCCATTGAGCCCATTGGGATGGAATCAAGCAGTTTGAGCACCCACACTAAACTTACATGGAGCTCCTCACTCAAGGCACTCAAAACTCCACAGCCAAACACAAGTTCAGTGAACAAGCGATTTCCCGCTGCCATGGAAACCAAGTGCTCTGGCACCACATATGTCTGAAAGTGGATATAACACCTAGGGAACTCAGGGGGGTGTTGAATGGCAACTGCCCGAAGCAGCAGCACAGCTCTTCCAGTACCAAAACAACTCCACCTGAATCATGAACTTCACATACCATCAACTGTGCTAGCAGCTATCTAGGAAGCCCTGATTGGTCACTTCCGGTCCAATGCCCATCGAGCACAGAGTGTGATGGAATCAAGCAGGTTGAAAACCCACACTAAACTAACATGGATCTCCTCACTCAAGGTACTCAAAACTCCACTGCCAAACACAAGTTCAGCGCAAAAGCCATTTCCTGCTGCCATGGAAACCAAGTGGTCTGGCACCACATATGTCTGAAAGTGGATATGACACCTAGGGAACTCAGGGCGGTGGTGAATGGCAACTGCCCCAAACAGCAGCACAGCTCTTCCAGTGCCAAAACAACTCCACCTGCCTCATGAACTTCACATACCATCAGCTGTGCTAGCAGCTATCTAGGAAGCCCTGTTTGGTCACTTCCGGTCCAATGCCCATTGAGCCCAGTGGGATGATATCAAGCAGGTTGAGCACTCACACTAAACTTACATGGAGCTCCTCACTCAAGGCGCTCAAAACTCAACAGCCAAACACAAGTTCAGCGCAAAAGCCATTTCCCGCTGCCATGGAAACCAAGTGCTCTGGCACCACATATGTCTGAAAGTGGATATGACACATAGGGAACTCAGGGCCGTGGTCAATGGCAACTGCTCGAAGCAGCAGCACAGCTCTTCCAGTGCCAAAACAACTCCACCTGCCTCATGAACTTCACATACCATCAGCTGTGCTAGCAGCTATCTAGGAAGCCCTGTTTGGTCAGATCCGGTCCAATGCACATTGAGCCCATTGGGATGGAATCAAGCAGGTTGAGCACCCACACTAAACTAAAATGCAGCTCCTCACTCAAGGCACTCAAAACTCCACAGCCAAACACAAGTTCAGTGAACAAGCGATTTCCCGCTGCCATGGAAACCAAGTGCTCTGGCACCACATATGTCTGAAAGTGGATATAACACCTACGGAACTCAGGGGGGTGTTGAATGGCAACTGCCCGAAGCAGCAGCACAGTTCTTCCAGTGCCAAAACAACTCCACCTGAATCATGAACTTCACATACCATCAACTGTGCTAACAGCTATCTAGGAAGCCCTGTTTGGTCACATCCGGTCCAATGCCCATTGAGCCCAGTGGGATGGAATCAAGCAGGTTGAGCACCCACACTAAACTAACATGGAGCTCCTCAATCCAGGCACTCAAAACTCCACTGCCAAACACAAGTTCAGCGCAAAAGCCATTTCCCGCTGCCATGAAAACCAAGTGCTCTGGCACCACATATGTCTGAAAGTGGATATGACACCTAGGGAACTCAGGGCGGTGGTGAATGGCAACTGCACGAAGCAGCAGCACAGCTCTTCCAGTGCCAAAACAACTCCACCTGCCTCATGAACTTCACATACCATCAGCTGTGCTAGCAGCTATCTAGGAAGCCCTGTTTGGTCACTTCCGGTCCAATGCCCATTGAGCCCAGTGGGATGATATCAAGCAGGTTGAGCACTCACACTAAACTTACATGGAGCTCCTCACTCAAGGCACGCAAAACTCCAATGCCAAACACAAGTTCAGCGCAAAAGCCATTTCTCGCTGCCATGGAAACCAAGTGCTGTGGCAGCACATATGTCTGAAAGTGGATATGACACCTAGGGAACTCATGGCGGTGGTGAATGGCAACTGCCCGAAGCAGCAGCACAGCTCTTCCAGTGCCAGAACAACTCCACCTGAATCATGAACTTCACATAATATCAACTGTGCTAGCAGCTGTCTAGGAAACCCTGTTTGGTCACTTCCGGTCCAATGCCCATTGAGCCCAGTGGGATGGAATCAAGCAGGTTGAGCACCCACACTAAACTTACATGGAGCTCCTCACTCAAGGCACTCAAAACTCCACTGCCAAACACAAGTTGAGCGCAAAAGCCATTTCCCGCTGCCATGGAAACCAAGTGCTCTGGCACCACATATGTCTGAAAGTGGATATGACACCTAGGGAACTCAGGGCGGTGGTGAATGGCAACTGCCCGAAGCAGTGGCACAGCTCTTCCAGTGCCAAACAACTCCACCTCAGTCATGAACTTCACATACCATCAGCTGTGCCAGCAGCTATCTAGGAAACCCTCTTTGGTCACTTCCGGTCCAATGCCCATTGAGCCCAGTGGGATGGAATCAAGCAGGTTGAGCACCCACACTAAACTAACATGCACGTCCTCACTCAAGGCACTCAAAACTCCACTGCCAAACACAAGTTCAGCTCAAAAGCCATTTCTCACTGCCATAGAAACCAAATGCTCTGGCAGCACATATGTCTGAAAGTGGATATGGCACCAAGGGAACTCATGGCCCTGTTGAATGGCAACTGCCCGAAGCAGCAGCACAGCTCTCCCAGTGCCAAAACAACTCCACCTGCCTCATGAACTTCACATACCATCAGCTGTGCTAGCAGCTATCTAGGATGCCCTGTTTGGTGACTTCCGGTCCAATGCCCATTGAGCCCAGAGTGTGATGGAATTAAGCAGCTTGAGCACCCACACTAAACTAACATGCAGGTCCTCACTCAAGGTACTCAAACCTCCACTGCCAAACACAAGTTCAGAGCCTAAGCCATTTCCCGCTACCATGGAAACCAAGTGCACTAGTACCACATATGTCTGAAAGTGGATATGACACCTAGGGTCCTCAGTGAGGTGGTGAATGACAACTGCCCGAAGCAGCAGCATAGCTCTTCCTGTGCCAAAACAACTCCACCTGCCTCATGAACTTCACATACCATCAGCTGTGCTAGCAGCGTTCTAGGAAGCCGTGTTTGGTCACATCCGGTCCAATGCCCATTGAGCCCAGTGGGATGGAATCAAGCAGGTTGAGCACCCACACTAAACTAACTTGGAGCTCCTCACTCAAGGCGCTCAAAACTCAACAGCAAAACACAAGTTCAGCGCAAAAGCCATTTCCCGCTGCCATGGAAAGCAAGTGCTCTGGCACCACATATGTCTGAAAGTGGATATGACACCTAGGGAACTCAGGGTGGTGGTGAATGGCAACTGCCCGAAGCAGCAGCACAGCTCTTCCAGTGCCAAACAACTCCACCTGCCTCATGAACTTCACATACCATCAGCTGTGCTAGCAGCTATCTAGGAAGCCCTCTTTGGTCACTTCCGGTCCAATGCCCATTCAGCCCAGGGGGATGGAATCAAGCAGGTTGAGCACCCACACTAAACTTACATGCAGCTCCTCACTCAAGGCACTCAAAACTCCACTGCCAAACACAAGTTCAGAGCCCAAGCCATTTCCCGCTGCCATGGAAACCAAGTGCTCTGGCACCACATATGTCTGAAAGTGGATATGACACCAAGGGAACTCATGCCCCTGGTGAATGGCAACTGCCCGAAGCAGCAGGACAGCTCTTCCAGTGCCAAAACAACTCCACCTGCCTCATGAACTTCACATACCATCAGCTGTGCTAGCAGCTATCTAGGAAACCCTGTTTGGTCACTTCCGGTTAAATGCTTATTGAGTCCAGTGGGATGGAATCAAGCAGGTTGAGCACCCACACTAAACTAACATGCACGTCCTCACTCAAGGCGCTCAAAACTCCACTGCCAAACACAAGTTCAGCGCAAAAGCCATTTCATGCTGCCATGGAAACCAAGTGCTCTGGCAGCACATATGTCTGAAAGAGGATATGGCACCAAGGGAACTCATGGCCCTGTTGAATGGCAACTGCCCGAAGCAGCAGCACAGCTCTTCCAGTGCCAAAACAACTCCACCTGCCTCATGAACTTCACATACCATCAACTGTGCTAGCAGCTATCTAGGAAGCCCTGTTTGTTCAGATCCGGTCCAATGCACATTGAGCCCATTGGGATGGAATCAAGCAGGTTGAGCACCCACACTAAACTTACATGGAGCTCCTCACTCAAGGCACTCAAAACTGCACTGCCAAACACAAGTTCAGTGCAAAAGCCATTTCCCGCTGCCATGGAAACCAAGTGCTCTGGCACCACATATGTCTGAAAGTGGATATAACACCTAGGGAACTCCGGACGGTATTGAATGGCAACTGCCCGAAGCAGCAGCACAGCTCTTCCAGTGCCAAAACAACTTCACCTGCCTCATGAACTTCACATACCATCAGCTGTGCTAGCAGCTATCTAGGAAGCCCTGTTTGGTCACTTCCGGTCCAATGCCCATTGAACCCAGTGGGATGGAATCAAGCAGGTTGAGCACCCACACTAAACTAACATGTATCTCCTCACTCAAGGTACTCAAAACTCCACTGCCAAACACAAGTTCAGCGCAAAAGCCATTTCCCGCTGCCATGGAAAGCAAGTGCTCTGGCACCACATATGTCTGAAAGTGGATATGACACCTAGGGAACTCAGGGCGGTGGTGAATGGCAACTGCCCCAAGCAGCAGCACAGCTCTTCCAGTGCCAAACAACTCCACTCGCCTCATGAACTTCACATACCATCAGCTGTGCAAGCAGCTATCTAGGAAACCCTGTTTGGTCACTTCCGGTCCAATGCCCATTGAGCCCATTGGGATGGAATCAAGCAGGTTGAGCACCCACACTAAACTTACATGGAGCTCCTCACTCAAGGCACTCAAAACTCCACAGCCAAACACAAGTTCAGTGAACAAGCGATTTCCCGCTGCCATGGAAACCAAGTGCTCTGGCACCACATATGTCTGAAAGTGGATATAACACCTAGGGAACTCAGGGCCGTGTCGAATAGCAACTGCCCGAAGCAGCAGCACAGCTCTTCCAGTGCCAAAACAACTCCACCTGAATCATGAACTTCACATACCATCAACTGTGCTAGCAGCAATCTGGGAAACCCTGTTTGGTCACTTCCGGTCCAATGCCCATTGAGCCCAGTGGGATGGAATCAAGCAGGTTGAGCACCCACACTAAACTAACATGGATCTCCTCACTCAATTTAATCAAAACTCCAGTGCCAAACACAAGTTCAGCGCCCAAGCCATTTCCCGCTGCCATGAAAACCAAGTGCTCTGGCACCACATATGTCTGAAAGTGGATATGACACCTAGGGAACTCAGGGCGGTGGTGAATGGCAACTGCCCCAAACAGCAGCAAAGCTCTTCCAGTGCCAAAACAACTCCACCTGCCTCATGAACTTCACATACCATCAGCTGTGCTAGCAGCGTTCTAGGAAACCCTGTTTGGTCACTTCCGGTCCAATGCCCATTGAGCCCAGTTTGATGGAATCAAGCAGGTTGAGCACCCACACTAAACTTACATGGAGCTCCTCACTCAAGGCGCTCAAAACTCCACTGCCAAACACAAGTTCAGCTCCCAAGCCATTTCCCGCTGCCATGGAAAGCAAGTGCTCTGGCAGCACATATGTCTGAAAGTGGATATGACACCTAGGGAACTCAGGGCGGTGGAGAATGGCAACTGCCCGAAGCAGCAGCACAGCTCTTCCAGTGCCAAAACAACTCCACCTGCCTCATTCACTTCACATACCATCAGCTGTGCTAGCAGCGTTCTAGGAAACCCTGTTTGGTCACTTCCGGTCCAATGCCCATTGAGCAGAATGTGATGGAATCAAGCAGGTTGAGCACCCACACTAAACTTACATGGAGCTCCTCACTCAAGGCGCTCAAAACTCCACTGCCAAACACAAGTTCAGCTCCCAAGCCATTTCCCGCTGCCATGGAAAGCAAGTGCTCTGGCACCACATATGTCTGAAAGTGGATATGACACCTAGGGAACTCAGGGCGGTGGAGAATGGCAACTGCCCGAAGCAGCAGCACAGCTCTTCCAGTGCCAAAACAACTCCACCTGCCTCATGAACTTCACATACCATCAGCTGTGCTAGCAGCTATCTAGGAAGCCCTGTTGGTCAGATCCGGTCCAATGCCCATTGAGCCCAGTGGGATGGAATCAAGCAGGTTGAGCACCCACATGAAAAAAACATGCACCTCCTCACTCAAGGCACACAAAACTCCACAGCCAAACACAAGTTCAGTGAACAAGCGATTTCCCGCTGCCATGGAAACCAAGTGCTCTGGCACCACATATGTCTGAAAGTGGATATGACACCTAGGGAACTCAGGGTGGTGTTGAATGTCAACTGCCCGAAGCAGCAGCACAGCTCTTCCAGTGCCAAAACAACTCCACCTGCCACAGGAACTTCACATACCATCAGCTGTGCTAGCAGCTATCTAGGAAGCCCTGTTTGGTCACTTCCGGTCCAATGCCCATTGAACCCAGTGGGATGGAATCAAGCAGGTTGAGCACCCACACTAAACTAACATGGATCTCCTCACTCAAGGCACTCAAAACTCCACTGCCAAACACAAGTTCAGCGCAAAAGCCATTTCCCGCTGCCATAGAAACCAAATGCTCTGGCAGCACATATGTCTGAAAGTGGATATGACACCAAGGGAACTCAGGGCGGTGGTGAATGGCAACTGCCCGAAGCAGCAGCACAGCTCTTCCAGTGCCAAAACAACTCCACCTGCCTCATGAACTTCACATACCATCAACTGTGGTAGCAGCGTTCTAAGAAATCCTGTTTGGTCACTTCCTGTCCAATGCCCATTGAGCCCAGTGGGATGGAATCAAGCAGGTTGAGCACCCACATTAAACTTACATGGAGCTCCTCACTCAAGGCGCTCAAAACTCCACAGCCAAACACAAGTTCAGCGCAAAAGCCATTTCCCGCTGCCATGGAAACCAAGTGCTCTGGCAGCACATATGTCTGAAAGAGGATATGGCACCACGGGAACTCATGGCCCTGTTGAATGGCAACTGCCCGAAGCAGCAGCACAGCTCTTCCAGTGCCAAAACAACTCCACCTGCCTCATGAACTTCACATACCATCAGCTGTGCTAGCAGCTATCTAGGAAACCCTGTTTGGTCACTTCCGGTTAAATGCTTATTGAGTCCAGTGGGATGGAATCAAGCAGGTTGAGCACCCACACTAAACTAACATGGAGCTCCTCACTCAAGGCACTCAAAACTCCACAGCCAAACACAAGTTCAGCTCAAAAGCCATTTCCCGCTGCCATGGAAACCAAGTGCTCTGGCACCACATATGTCTGAAAGTGGATATAACACCTAGGGAACTCAGGGGGGTGTTGAATGGCAACTGCCCGAAGCAGCAGCACAGCTCTTCCAGTGCCAAAACAACTCCACCTGCCTCATGAACTTCACATACCATCAACTGTGCTAGCAGCTATTCAGGAAGCCCTGTTTGGTCACTCCCGGTCCAATTCCCATTGAGCCCAGTGGGATGGAATCAAGCAGGTTGAGCACCCACACTAAACTTACATGGATCTCCTCACTCAAGGTACTCAAAACTCCACTGCCAAACACAAGTTCAGCGCCCAAGCCATTTCCAGCTGCCATGAAAACCAAGTGCTCTGGCACCACATATGTCTGAAAGTGGATATGACACCTAGGGAACTCAGGGCGGTGGTGAATGCCAACTACCCGAAGCAGCAGCACAGCTCTTCCAGTGCCAAACAACTCCACTCGCCTCATGAACTTCACATACCATCAGCTGTGCTAGCAGCTATCTAGGAAACCCTGTTTGGTCACTTCCGGTCCAATGCCCATTGAGCCCATTGGGATGGAATCAAGCAGGTTGAGCACCCACACTAAACTTACATGGAGCTCCTCACTCAAGGCACTCAAAACTCCACAGCCAAACACAAGTTCTGCGCAAAAGCCATTTCCCGCTGCCATGGAAACCAAGTGCTCTGGCACCACATATGTCTGAAAGTGGATATGACACATAGGGAACTCAGGGCCGTGGTCAATGGCAACTGCTCGAAGCAGCAGCACAGCTCTTCCAGTGCCAAAACAACTCCACCTGCCTCATGAACTTCACATACCATCAGCTGTGCTAGCAGCTATCTAGGAAGCCCTGTTTGGTCAGATCCGGTCCAATGCACATTGAGCCCATTGGGATGGAATCAAGCAGGTTGAGCACCCACACTAAACTAAAATGCAGCTCCTCACTCAAGGCACTCAAAACTCCACAGCCAAACACAAGTTCAGTGAACAAGCGATTTCCCGCTGCCATGGAAACCAAGTGCTCTGGCACCACATATGTCTGAAAGTGGATATAACACCTACGGAACTCAGGGGGGTGTTGAATGGCAACTGCCCGAAGCAGCAGCCCAGTTCTTCCAGTGCCAAAACAACTCCACCTGAATCATGAACTTCACATACCATCAACTGTGCTAACAGCTATCTAGGAAGCCCTGTTTGGTCACATCCGGTCCAATGCCCATTGAGCCCAGTGGGATGGAATCAAGCAGGTTGAGCACCCACACTAAACTAACATGGAGCTCCTCAATCCAGGCACTCAAAACTCCACTGCCAAACACAAGTTCAGCGCAAAAGCCATTTCCCGCTGCCATGAAAACCAAGTGCTCTGGCACCACATATGTCTGAAAGTGGATATGACACCTAGGGAACTCAGGGCGGTGGTGAATGGCAACTGCACGAAGCAGCAGCACAGCTCTTCCAGTGCCAAAACAACTCCACCTGCCTCATGAACTTCACATACCATCAGCTGTGCTAGCAGCTATCTAGGAAGCCCTGTTTGGTCACTTCCGGTCCAATGCCCATTGAGCCCAGTGGGATGATATCAAGCAGGTTGAGCACTCACACTAAACTTACATGGAGCTCCTCACTCAAGGCGCTCAAAACTCAACAGCCAAACACAATTTCAGCGCAAAAGCCATTTCCCGCTGCCATGAAAACCAAGTGGTCTGGCACCACATATGTCTGAAAGTGGATATGACACCTAGGGAAATCAGGGCGGTGGTGAATGGCAACTGCCCGAAGCAGCAGCACAGCTCTTCCAGTGCCAAAACAACTCCACCTGCCTCATGAACTTCACATACCATCAGCTGTGCTAGCAGCTATCTAGGAAGCCCTGTTTGGTCAGATCCGGTCCAATGCCCATTGAGCCCAGTGGGATGGAATCAAGCAGGTTGAGCACCCACACTAAACTAACATGGATTTCCTCACTCAAGACACTCAAAACTCCTGTGCCAAACACAAGTTCAGCGCAAAAGTCATTTCTCGCTGCCATGGAAACCAAGTGCTGTGGCAGCACATATGTCTGAAAGTGGATATGACACCTAGGGAACTCAGGGCGGTGGTGAATGGCAACTGCCCCAAGCAGCAGCACAGCTCTTCCAGTGCCAGAACAACTCCACCTGAATCATGAACTTCACATAATATCAACTGTGCTAGCAGCTGTCTAGGAAACCCTGTTTGGTCACTTCCGGTCCAATGCCCATTGAGCCCAGTGGGATGGAATCAAGCAGGTTGAGCACCCACACTAAACTAAAATGCAGCTCCTCACTCAAGGCACTCAAAACTCCACTGCCAAACACAAGTTCAGCGCAAAAGCCATTTCCCGCTGCCATGGAAACCAAGTGCTCTGGCACCACATATGTCTGAAAGTGGATATGACACCTAGGGAACTCAGGGCGGTGGTGAATGGCAACTGCCCGAAGCAGTGGCACAGCTCTTCCAGTGCCAAACAACTCCACCTCAGTCATGAACTTCACATACCATCAGCTGTGCCAGCAGCTATCTAGGAAACCCTCTTTGGTCACTTCCGGTCCAATGCCCATTGAGCCCAGTGGGATGGAATCAAGCAGGTTGAGCACCCACACTAAACTAACATGCACGTCCTCACTCAAGGCACTCAAAACTCCACTGCCAAACACAAGTTCAGCTCAAAAGCCATTTCTCACTGCCATAGAAACCAAATGCTCTGGCAGCACATATGTCTGAAAGTGGATATGACACCTAGGGAACTCATGGCCCTGTTGAATGGCAACTGCCCGAAGCAGCAGCACAGCTCTCCCAGTGCCAAAACAACTCCACCTGCCTCATGAACTTCACATACCATCAGCTGTGCTAGCAGCTATCTAGGATGCCCTGTTTGGTGACATCCGGTCCAATGCCCATTGAGCCCAGAGTGTGATGGAATCAAGCAGCTTGAGCACCCACACTAAACTAACATGCAGGTCCTCACTCAAGGTACTCAAACCTCCACTGCCAAACACAAGTTCAGAGCCTAAGCCATTTCCCGCTACCATGGAAACCAAGTGCACTAGTACCACATATGTCTGAAAGTGGATATGACACCTAGGGTCCTCAGTGAGGTGGTGAATGACAACTGCCCGAAGCAGCAGCACAGCTCTTCCAGTGCCAAAACAACTCCACCTGCCTCATGAACTTCACATACCATCAGCTGTGCTAGCAGCGTTCTAGGAAGCCGTGTTTGGTCACATCCGGTCCAATGCCCATTGAGCCCAGTGGGATGGAATCAAGCAGGTTGAGCACCCACACTAAACTAACTTGGAGCTCCTCACTCAAGGCGCTCAAAACTCAACAGCAAAACACAAGTTCAGCGCAAAAGCCATTTCCCGCTGCCATGGAAAGCAAGTGCTCTGGCACCACATATGTCTGAAAGTGGATATGACACCTAGGGAACTCAGGGTGGTGGTGAATGGCAACTGCCCGAAGCAGCAGCACAGCTCTTCCAGTGCCAAACAACTCCACCTGCCTCATGAACTTCACATACCATCAGCTGTGCTAGCAGCTATCTAGGAAGCCCTCTTTGGTCACTTCCGGTCCAATGCCCATTCAGCCCAGGGGGATGGAATCAAGCAGGTTGAGCACCCACACTAAACTTACATGGAGCTCCTCACTCAAGGCACTCAAAACTCCACTGCCAAACACAAGTTCAGAGCCCAAGCCATTTCCCGCTGCCATGGAAACCAAGTGCTCTGGCACCACATATGTCTGAAAGTGGATATGACACCAAGGGAACTCATGCCCCTGGTGAATGGCAACTGCCCGAAGCAGCAGGACAGCTCTTCCAGTGCCAAAACAACTCCACCTGCCTCATGAACTTCACATACCATCAGCTGTGCTAGCAGCTATCTAGGAAACCCTGTTTGGTCACTTCCGGTTAAATGCTTATTGAGTCCAGTGGGATGGAATCAAGCAGGTTGAGCACCCACACTAAACTAACATGCACGTCCTCACTCAAGGCGCTCAAAACTCCACTGCCAAACACAAGTTCAGCGCAAAAGCCATTTCATGCTGCCATGGAAACCAAGTGCTCTGGCAGCACATATGTCTGAAAGAGGATATGGCACCAAGGGAACTCATGGCCCTGTTGAATGGCAACTGCCCGAAGCAGCAGCACAGCTCTTCCAGTGCCAAAACAACTCCACCTGCCTCATGAACTTCACATACCATCAACTGTGCTAGCAGCTATCTAGGAAGCCCTGTTTGTTCAGATCCGGTCCAATGCACATTGAGCCCATTGGGATGGAATCAAGCAGGTTGAGCACCCACACTAAACTTACATGGAGCTCCTCACTCAAGGCACTCAAAACTGCACTGCCAAACACAAGTTCAGTGCAAAAGCCATTTCCCGCTGCCATGGAAACCAAGTGCTCTGGCACCACATATGTCTGAAAGTGGATATAACACCTAGGGAACTCCGGACGGTATTGAATGGCAACTGCCCGAAGCAGCAGCACAGCTCTTCCAGTGCCAAAACAACTTCACCTGCCTCATGAACTTCACATACCATCAGCTGTGCTAGCAGCTATCTAGGAAGCCCTGTTTGGTCACTTCCAGTCCAATGCCCATTGAACCCAGTGGGATGGAATCAAGCAGGTTGAGCACCCACACTAAACTAACATGTATCTCCTCACTCAAGGTACTCAAAACTCCACTGCCAAACACAAGTTCAGCGCAAAAGCCATTTCCCGCTGCCATGGAAAGCAAGTGCTCTGGCACCACATATGTCTGAAAGTGGATATGACACCTAGGGAACTCAGGGCGGTGGTGAATGGCAACTGCCCCAAGCAGCAGCACAGCTCTTCCAGTGCCAAACAACTCCACTCGCCTCATGAACTTCACATACCATCAGCTGTGCAAGCAGCTATCTAGGAAACCCTGTTTGGTCACTTCCGGTCCAATGCCCATTGAGCCCATTGGGATGGAATCAAGCAGGTTGAGCACCCACACTAAACTTACATGGAGCTCCTCACTCAAGGCACTCAAAACTCCACAGCCAAACACAAGTTCAGTGAACAAGCGATTTCCCGCTGCCATGGAAACCAAGTGCTCTGGCACCACATATGTCTGAAAGTGGATATAACACCTAGGGAACTCAGGGCCGTGTTGAATAGCAACTGCCCGAAGCAGCAGCACAGCTCTTCCAGTGCCAAAACAACTCCACCTGAATCATGAACTTCACATACCATCAACTGTGCTAGCAGCAATCTGGGAAACCCTGTTTGGTCACTTCCGGTCCAATGCCCATTGAGCCCAGTGGGATGGAATCAAGCAGGTTGAGCACCCACACTAAACTAACATGGATCTCCTCACTCAATTTAATCAAAACTCCAGTGCCAAACACAAGTTCAGCGCCCAAGCCATTTCCCGCTGCCATGAAAACCAAGTGCTCTGGCACCACATATGTCTGAAAGTGGATATGACACCTAGGGAACTCAGGGCGGTGGTGAATGGCAACTGCCCCAAACAGCAGCAAAGCTCTTCCAGTGCCAAAACAACTCCACCTGCCTCATGAACTTCACATACCATCAGCTGTGCTAGCAGCGTTCTAGGAAACCCTGTTTGGTCACTTCCGGTCCAATGCCCATTGAGCCCAGTTTGATGGAATCAAGCAGGTTGAGCACCCACACTAAACTTACATGGAGCTCCTCACTCAAGGCGCTCAAAACTCCACTGCCAAACACAAGTTCAGCTCCCAAGCCATTTCCCGCTGCCATGGAAAGCAAGTGCTCTGGCAGCACATATGTCTGAAAGTGGATATGACACCTAGGGAACTCAGGGCGGTGGAGAATGGCAACTGCCCGAAGCAGCAGCACAGCTCTTCCAGTGCCAAAACAACTCCACCTGCCTCATTCACTTCACATACCATCAGCTGTGCTAGCAGCGTTCTAGGAAACCCTGTTTGGTCACTTCCGGTCCAATGCCCATTGAGCAGAATGTGATGGAATCAAGCAGGTTGAGCACCCACACTAAACTTACATGGAGCTCCTCACTCAAGGCGCTCAAAACTCCATTGCCAAACACAAGTTCAGCTCCCAAGCCATTTCCCGCTGCCATGGAAAGCAAGTGCTCTGGCACCACATATGTCTGAAAGTGGATATGACACCTAGGGAACTCAGGGCGGTGGAGAATGGCAACTGCCCGAAGCAGCAGCACAGCTCTTCCAGTGCCAAAACAACTCCACCTGCCTCATTCACTTCACATACCATCAGCTGTGCTAGCAGCGTTCTAGGAAACCCTGTTTGGTCACTTCCGGTTAAATGCTTATTGAGTCCAGTGGGATGGAATCAAGCAGGTTGAGCACCCACACTAAACTAACATGCACGTCCTCACTCAAGGCGCTCAAAACTCCACTGCCAAACACAAGTTCAGCGCAAAAGCCATTTCATGCTGCCATGGAAACCAAGTGCTCTGGCAGCACATATGTCTGAAAGAGGATATGGCACCAAGGGAACTCATGGCCCTGTTGAATGGCAACTGCCCGAAGCAGCAGCACAGCTCTTCCAGTGCCAAAACAACTCCACCTGCCTCATGAACTTCACATACCATCAACTGTGCTAGCAGCTATCTAGGAAGCCCTGTTTGGTCAGATCCGGTCCAATGCACATTGAGCCCATTGGGATGGAATCAAGCAGGTTGAGCACCCACACTAAACTTACATGGAGCTCCTCACTCAAGGCACTCAAAACTGCACTGCCAAACACAAGTTCAGTGCAAAATCCATTTTCCGCTGCCATGGAAACCAAGTGCTCTGGCACCACATATGTCTGAAAGTGGATATAACACCTAGGGAACTCCGGACGGTATTGAATGGCAACTGCCCGAAGCAGCAGCACAGCTCTTCCAGTGCCAAAACAACTTCACCTGCCTCATGAACTTCACATACCATCAGCTGTGCTAGCAGCTATCTAGGAAGCCCTGTTTGGTCACTTCCAGTCCAATGCCCATTGAACCCAGTGGGATGGAATCAAGCAGGTTGAGCACCCACACTAAACTAACATGTATCTCCTCACTCAAGGTACTCAAAACTCCACTGCCAAACACAAGTTCAGCGCAAAAGCCATTTCCCGCTGCCATGGAAAGCAAGTGCTCTGGCACCACATATGTCTGAAAGTGGATATGACACCTAGGGAACTCAGGGCGGTGGTGAATGGCAACTGCCCCAAGCAGCAGCACAGCTCTTCCAGTGCCAAACAACTCCACTCGCCTCATGAACTTCACATACCATCAGCTGTGCAAGCAGCTATCTAGGAAACCCTGTTTGGTCACTTCCGGTCCAATGCCCATTGAGCCCATTGGGATGGAATCAAGCAGGTTGAGCACCCACACTAAACTTACATGGAGCTCCTCACTCAAGGCACTCAAAACTCCACAGCCAAACACAAGTTCAGTGAACAAGCGATTTCCCGCTGCCATGGAAACCAAGTGCTCTGGCACCACATATGTCTGAAAGTGGATATAACACCTAGGGAACTCAGGGCCGTGTTGAATAGCAACTGCCCGAAGCAGCAGCACAGCTCTTCCAGTGCCAAAACAACTCCACCTGCCTCATGAACTTCACATACCATCAACTGTGCTAGCAGCAATCTGGGAAACCCTGTTTGGTCACTTCCGGTCCAATGCCCATTGAGCCCAGTGGGATGGAATCAAGCAGGTTGAGCACCCACACTAAACTAACATGGATCTCCTCACTCAATTTAATCAAAACTCCAGTGCCAAACACAAGTTCAGCGCCCAAGCCATTTCCCGCTGCCATGAAAACCAAGTGCTCTGGCACCACATATGTCTGAAAGTGGATATGACACCTAGGGAACTCAGGGCGGTGGTGAATGGCAACTGCCCCAAGCAGCAGCACAGCTCTTCCAGTGCCAAAACAACTCCACCTGCCTCATGAACTTCACATACCATCAGCTGTGCTAGCAGCGTTCTAGGAAGCCCTGTTTGGTCACATCCGGTCCAATGCCCATTGAGCCCAGTGGGATGGAATCAAGCAGGTTGAGCACCCACACTAAACTTACATGGAGCTCCTCACTCCAGGCACTCAAAACTCCACTGCCAAACACAAGTTCAGCTCCCAAGCCATTTCCCGCTGCCATGGAAAGCAAGTGCTCTGGCAGCACATATGTCTGAAAGTGGATATGACACCTAGGGAACTCAGGGCGGTGGAGAATGGCAACTGCCCGAAGCAGCAGCACAGCTCTTCCAGTGCCAAAACATCTCCACCTGCCTCATTCACTTCACATACCATCAGCTGTGCTAGCAGCGTTCTAGGAAACCCTGTTTGGTCACTTCCGGTCCAATGCCCATTGAGCCCAGTTTGATGGAATCAAGCAGGTTGAGCACCCACACTAAACTTACATGGAGCTCCTCACTCAAGGCGCTCAAAACTCCACTGCCAAACACAAGTTCAGCGCAAAAGCCATTTCCCGCTGTCATGAAAACCAAGTGCTCTGGCAGCACATATGTCTGAAAGTGGATATGACACCTAGGGAACTCAGGGCGGTGGTGAATGGCAACTGCCCGAAGCAGCAGCACAGCTCTTCCAGTGCCAAAACAACTCCACCTGCCTCATGAACTTCACATACCATTAGCTGTGCTAGCAGCTATCTAGGAAACCGTGTTTAGTCACTTCCGGTCCAATGCCCATTGAGCCCAGTGGGATGGAATGAAGCAGGTTGAGCACCCACACTAAACTAACATGGAACTCCTCAATCAAGGCACTCAAAACTCCCCTGATAAACACAAGTTCAGTGCCCAAGCCATTTCCCGCTGCCATGGAAACCAAGTGCTCTGGCAGCACATATGTCTGAAAGTGGATATGACACCTAGGGAACTCAGGGCGGTGGTGAATGGCAACTGCCCGAAGCAGCAGCACAGCTCTTCCAGTGCCAAAACAACTCCACCTGCCTCATGAACTTCACATACCATTAGCTGTGCTAGCAGCTATCTAGGAAGCCCTGTTTGGTCACTTCCGGTCCAATGCCCATTGAGCCCAGTGGGATGGAATCAAGCAGGTTGAGCACCCACACTAAACTAACATGGAAGCCTCAATCAAGGCACTCAAAACTCCCCTGATAAACACAAGTTCAGTGCCCAAGCCATTTACCGCTGCCATAGAAACCAAGTGCTCTAGCAGCACATATGTCTGAAAGTGGATATGACACCTAGGGAACTCAGGGCGGTGGTGAATGGCAACTGCCCCAAGCAGCAGCACAGCTCTTCCAGTGCCAAACAACTCCACCTGCCTCATGAACTTCACATACCATCAGCTGTGCAAGCAGCTATCTAGGAAACCGTGTTTGGTCACTTCCGGTCCAATGCCCATTGAGCCCAGTGGGATGGAATCAAGCAGGTTGAGCACCAACACTAAACTAACATGGAGCTCCTCATTCAAGGCACTCAAAACTCCACAGCCAAACACAAGTTCAGCTCAAAAGCCATTTCCAGCTGCCATGGAAACCAAATGCTCTGGCACCACATATGTCTGAAAGTGGATATGACACCTAGGGAACTCACGGCGGTGGTGAATGGCAACTGCCCGAAGCAGCAGCACAACTCTTCCAGTGCCAAAACAACTCCACCTGCCTCATGAACTTCACATACCATTAGCTGTGCTAGCAGCTATCTAGGAAACCCTGTTTGGTCACTTCCGGTCCAATGCCCATTGAGCCCAATGGGATGGAATCAAGCAGGTTGAGCACCCACACTAAACTAACATGCAGCTCCTCACTCAAGGCACTCAAACCTCCACAGCCAAACACAAGTTCAGCGCAAAAGCCATTTCTCACTTCCATGGAAACCAAATGCTCTGGAAGCACATATGTCTGAAAGTGAATATGACACCTAGGGAACTCAGGGCCGTGGTCAATGGCAACTGCCCGAAGCAGCAGCACAGCTCTTCCAGTGCCAAAACAACTTCACCTGCCTCATGAACTTCACATACCATCAGCTGTGCTAGCAGCTATCTAGGAAACCCTGTTTGGTCACTTCCGGTCCAATGCACATTGAGCCCAGTGGGATGGAATCAAGCAGGTTGAGCACCCACACTAAACTAACATGCACGTCCTCACTCAAGGCGCTCAAAACTCCACTGCCAAACACAAGTTCAGCTCAAAACCCCTTTCTCACTGCCATAGAAACCAAATGCTCTGGCACCACATATGTCTGAAAGTGGATATGGCACCAAGGGAACTCATGGCCCTGGTGAATGGCAACTGCCCGAAGCAGCAGCACAGCTCTTCCAGTGCAAAAACAACTCCACCTGCCTCATGAACTTCACATACCATCAGCTGTGCTTGCAGCTATCTAGGAAACCCTGTTTGGTCACTTCCGGTCCAATACCCATTGAGACCAGTGGGATGGAATTAAGCAGCTTGAGCACCCACACTAAACTAACACGCAGGTCCTCACTCAAGGTACTCAAACCTCCACTGCCAAACACAAGTTCAGAGCCTAAGCCATTTCCCGCTACCATGGAAACCAAGTGCACTAGTACCACATATGTCTGAAAGTGGATATGACACCTAGGGACCTCAGTGAGGTGGTGAATGACAACTGCCCGAAGCAGCAGCACAGCTCTTCCAGTGCCAAAACAACTCCACCTCAGTCATGAACTTCACATACCATCAGATGTGCTAGCAGCGTTCTAGGAAGCCCTGTTTGGTCACATCCGGTCCAATGCCCATTGAGCCCAGTGGGATGGAATCAAGCAGGTTGAGCACCCACACTAAACTAACTTGGAGCTCCTCACTCAAGGCGCTCAAAACTCAACAGCAAAACACAAGTTCAGCTCCCAAGCCATTTCCCGCTGCCATGGAAAGCAAGTGCTCTGGCACCACATATGTCTGAAAGTGGATATGACACCTAGGGAACTCAGGGTGGTGGTGAATGGCAACTGCCCGAAGCAGCAGCACAGCTCTTGCAGTGCCAAACAACTCCACCTGCCTCATGAACTTCACATACCATCAGCTGTGCTAGCAGCTATCTAGGAAGCCCTCTTTGGTCACTTCCGGTCCAATGCCCATTCAGCCCAGGGGGATGGAATCAAGCAGGTTGAGCACCCACACTAAACTTACATGCAGCTCCTCACTCAAGGCACTCAAAACTCCACTGCCAAACACAAGTTCAGAGCCCAAGCCATTTCCCGCTGCCATGGAAACCAAGTGCTCTGGCACCACATATGTCTGAAAGTGGATATGACACCAAGGGAACTCATGCCCCTGGTGAATGGCAACTGCCCGAAGCAGCAGGACAGCTCTTCCAGTGCCAAAACAACTCCACCTGCCTCATGAACTTCACATACCATCAGCTGTGCTAGCAGCTATCTAGGAAACCCTGTTTGGTCACTTCCGGTTAAATGCTTATTGAGTCCAGTGGGATGGAATCAAGCAGGTTGAGCACCCACACTAAACTAACATGGAGCTCCTCAATCCAGGCACTCAAATCTACACTGCCAAACACAAGTTCAGCGCAAAAGCCATTTCCCGCTGCCATGGAAACCAAGTGCTCTGGCAGCACATATGTCTGAAAGTGGATATGGCACCAAGGGAACTCATGGCCCTGGTGAATGGCAACTGCCCGAAGCAGCAGCACAGCTCTTCCAGTGCCAAAACAACTCCACCTGCCTCATGAACTTCACATACCATCAGCTGTGCTTGCAGCTATCTAGGAAACCCTGTTTGGTCACATACGGTCCAATGCCCATTGAGCCCAGTGGGATGGAATCAAGCAGGTTGAGCATCCACACTAAACTAACATGGAGCTCCTCACTCAAGGCACTCAAAACTCCACTGCCAAACACAAGTTCAGCTAAAAAGCCATTTCCCGCTGCCATGAAAACCAAGTGCTCTGGCACCACATATGTCTGAAAGTGGATATGACACCTAGGGAACTCAGGGCGGTGGTGAATGGCAACTGCCCGAAGCAGCAGCACAGCTCTTCCAGTGCCAAACAACTCCACCTGCCTCATGAACTTCACATACCATCAGCTGTGCTAGCAGCTATCTAGGATGCCCTGTTTGGTGACTTCCGGTCCAATGCCCATTGAGCCCAGTGGGATGGAATTAAGCAGCTTGAGCACCCACACTAAACTAAAATGCAGCTCCTCACTCAAGGTACTGAAACCTCCACTGCCAAACACAAGTTCAGAGCCTAAGCCATTTCCCGCTACCATGGAAACCAAGTGCACTAGCACCACATATATCTGAAAGTGGATATGACACCTAGGGACCTCAGTGAGGTGGTGAATGGCAACTGCCCGAAGCAGCAGCACAGCTCTTCCAGTGCCAAAACAACTCCACCTGCCTCATGAACTTCACATACCATCAGCTGTGCTAGCAGCGTTCTAGGAAGCCCTGTTTGGTCACATCCGGTCCAATGCCCATTGAGCCCAGTGGGATGGAATCAAGCAGGTTGAGCACCCACACTAAACTAACATGGAAGCCTCAATCAAGGCACTCAAAACTCCCCTGATAAACACAAGTTCAGTGCCCAAGCCATTTACCGCTGCCATAGAAACCAAGTGCTCTGGCAGCACATATGTCTGAAAGTGGATATGACACCTAGGGAACTCAGTGAGGTGGTGAATGGCAACTGCCCCAAGCAGCAGCACAGCTCTTCCAGTGCCAAACAACTCCACCTGCCTCATGAACTTCACATACCATCAGCTGTGCTAGCAGCTATCTAGGAAACCGTGTTTGGTCACTTCCGGTCCAATGCCCATTGAGCCCAGTGGGATGGAATCAAGCAGGTTGAGCACACACACTAAACTAACATGGAGCTCCTCATTCAAGGCACTCAAAACTCCACAGCCAAACACAAGTTCAGCTCAAAAGCCATTTCCCGCTGCCATGGAAACCAAATGCTCTGGCACCACATATGTCTGAAAGTGGATATGACACCTAGGGAACTCACGGCGGTGGTGAATGGCAACTGCCCGAAGCAGCAGCACAACTCTTCCAGTGCCAAAACAACTCCACCTGCCTCATTCACTTCACATACCATTAGCTGTGCTAGCAGCTATCTAGGAAACCCTGTTTGGTCACTTCCGGTCCAATGCACATTGAGCCCAATGGGATGGAATCAAGCAGGTTGAGCACCCACACTAAACTAACATGGAGCTCCTCACTCAAGGCACTCAAAACTCCACTGCCAAACACAAGTTCAGCGCAAAAGCCATTTCTCACTTCCATGGAAACCAAATGCTCTGGAAGCACATATGTCTGAAAGTGAATATGACACCTAGGGAACTCAGGGCCGTGGTCAATGGCAACTGCCCGAAGCAGCAGCACAGCTCTTCCAGTGCCAAAACAACTTCACCTGCCTCATGAACTTCACATACCATCAGCTGTGCTAGCAGCTATCTAGGAAACCCTGTTTGGTCACTTCCGGTCCAATGCACATTGAGCCCAGTGGGATGGAATCAAGCAGGTTGAGCACCCACACTAAACTAACATGCACGTCCTCACTCAAGGCGCTCAAAACTCCACTGCCAAACACAAGTTAGGCTCAAAAGCCATTTCTCACTGCCATAGAAACCAAATGCTCTGGCAGCACATATGTCTGAAAGTGGATATGGCACCAAGGGAACTCATGGCCCTGGTGAATGGCAACTGCCCGAAGCAGCAGCACAGCTCTTCCAGTGCAAAAACAACTCCACCTGCCTCATGAACTTCACATACCATCAGCTGTGCTTGCAGCTATCTAGGAAACCCTGTTTGGTCACTTCCGGTCCAATACCCATTGAGACCAGTGGGATGGAATTAAGCAGCTTGAGCACCCACACTAAACTAACACGCAGGTCCTCACTCAAGGTACTCAAACCTCCACTGCCAAACACAAGTTCAGAGCCTAAGCCATTTCCCGCTACCATGGAAACCAAGTGCACTAGTACCACATATGTCTGAAAGTGGATATGACACCTAGGGACCTCAGTGAGGTGGTGAATGACAACTGCCCGAAGCAGCAGCACAGCTCTTCCAGTGCCAAAACAACTCCACCTCAGTCATGAACTTCACATACCATCAGATGTGCTAGCAGCGTTCTAGGAAGCCCTGTTTGGTCACATCCGGTCCAATGCCCATTGAGCCCAGTGGGATGGAATCAAGCAGGTTGAGCACCCACACTAAACTAACTTGGAGCTCCTCACTCAAGGCGCTCAAAACTCAACAGCAAAACACAAGTTCAGCTCCCAAGCCATTTCCCGCTGCCATGGAAAGCAAGTGCTCTGGCACCACATATGTCTGAAAGTGGATATGACACCTAGGGAACTCAGGGTGGTGGTGAATGGCAACTGCCCGAAGCAGCAGCACAGCTCTTGCAGTGCCAAACAACTCCACCTGCCTCATGAACTTCACATACCATCAGCTGTGCTAGCAGCTATCTAGGAAGCCCTCTTTGGTCACTTCCGGTCCAATGCCCATTCAGCCCAGGGGGATGGAATCAAGCAGGTTGAGCACCCACACTAAACTTACATGCAGCTCCTCACTCAAGGCACTCAAAACTCCACTGCCAAACACAAGTTCAGAGCCCAAGCCATTTCCCGCTGCCATGGAAACCAAGTGCTCTGGCACCACATATGTCTGAAAGTGGATATGACACCAAGGGAACTCATGCCCCTGGTGAATGGCAACTGCCCGAAGCAGCAGGACAGCTCTTCCAGTGCCAAAACAACTCCACCTGCCTCATGAACTTCACATACCATCAGCTGTGCTAGCAGCTATCTAGGAAACCCTGTTTGGTCACTTCCGGTTAAATGCTTATTGAGTCCAGTGGGATGGAATCAAGCAGGTTGAGCACCCACACTAAACTAACATGGAGCTCCTCAATCCAGGCACTCAAATCTACACTGCCAAACACAAGTTCAGCGCAAAAGCCATTTCCCGCTGCCATGGAAACCAAGTGCTCTGGCAGCACATATGTCTGAAAGTGGATATGGCACCAAGGGAACTCATGGCCCTGGTGAATGGCAACTGCCCGAAGCAGCAGCACAGCTCTTCCAGTGCCAAAACAACTCCACCTGCCTCATGAACTTCACATACCATCAGCTGTGCTTGCAGCTATCTAGGAAACCCTGTTTGGTCACATACGGTCCAATGCCCATTGAGACCAGTGGGATGGAATCAAGCAGGTTGAGCATCCACACTAAACTAACATGGAGCTCCTCACTCAAGGCACTCAAAACTCCACTGCCAAACACAAGTTCAGCTAAAAAGCCATTTCCCGCTGCCATGAAAACCAAGTGCTCTGGCACCACATATGTCTGAAAGTGGATATGACACCTAGGGAACTCAGGGCGGTGGTGAATGGCAACTGCCCGAAGCAGCAGCACAGCTCTTCCAGTGCCAAACAACTCCACCTGCCTCATGAACTTCACATACCATCAGCTGTGCTAGCAGCTATCTAGGATGCCCTGTTTGGTGACTTCCGGTCCAATGCCCATTGAGCCCAGTGGGATGGAATTAAGCAGCTTGAGCACCCACACTAAACTAAAATGCAGCTCCTCACTCAAGGTACTGAAACCTCCACTGCCAAACACAAGTTCAGAGCCTAAGCCATTTCCCGCTACCATGGAAACCAAGTGCACTAGCACCACATATGTCTGAAAGTGGATATGACACCTAGGGACCTCAGTGAGGTGGTGAATGGCAACTGCCCGAAGCAGCAGCACAGCTCTTCCAGTGCCAAAACAACTCCACCTGCCTCATGAACTTCACATACCATCAGCTGTGCTAGCAGCGTTCTAGGAAGCCCTGTTTGGTCACATCCGGTCCAATGCCCATTGAGCCCAGTGGGATGGAATCAAGCAGGTTGAGCACCCACACTAAACTAACATGGAAGCCTCAATCAAGGCACTCAAAACTCCCCTGATAAACACAAGTTCAGTGCCCAAGCCATTTACCGCTGCCATAGAAACCAAGTGCTCTGGCAGCACATATGTCTGAAAGTGGATATGACACCTAGGGAACTCAGTGAGGTGGTGAATGGCAACTGCCCCAAGCAGCAGCACAGCTCTTCCAGTGCCAAACAACTCCACCTGCCTCATGAACTTCACATACCATCAGCTGTGCTAGCAGCTATCTAGGAAACCGTGTTTGGTCACTTCCGGTCCAATGCCCATTGAGCCCAGTGGGATGGAATCAAGCAGGTTGAGCACACACACTAAACTAACATGGAGCTCCTCATTCAAGGCACTCAAAACTCCACAGCCAAACACAAGTTCAGCTCAAAAGCCATTTCCCGCTGCCATGGAAACCAAATGCTCTGGCACCACATATGTCTGAAAGTGGATATGACACCTAGGGAACTCACGGCGGTGGTGAATGGCAACTGCCCGAAGCAGCAGCACAACTCTTCCAGTGCCAAAACAACTCCACCTGCCTCATTCACTTCACATACCATTAGCTGTGCTAGCAGCTATCTAGGAAACCCTGTTTGGTCACTTCCGGTCCAATGCACATTGAGCCCAATGGGATGGAATCAAGCAGGTTGAGCACCCACACTAAACTAACATGGAGCTCCTCACTCAAGGCACTCAAAACTCCACTGCCAAACACAAGTTCAGCGCAAAAGCCATTTCTCACTTCCATGGAAACCAAATGCTCTGGAAGCACATATGTCTGAAAGTGAATATGACACCTAGGGAACTCAGGGCCGTGGTCAATGGCAACTGCCCGAAGCAGCAGCACAGCTCTTCCAGTGCCAAAACAACTTCACCTGCCTCATGAACTTCACATACCATCAGCTGTGCTAGCAGCTATCTAGGAAACCCTGTTTGGTCACTTCCGGTCCAATGCACATTGAGCCCAGTGGGATGGAATCAAGCAGGTTGAGCACCCACACTAAACTAACATGCACGTCCTCACTCAAGGCGCTCAAAACTCCACTGCCAAACACAAGTTAGGCTCAAAAGCCATTTCTCACTGCCATAGAAACCAAATGCTCTGGCAGCACATATGTCTGAAAGTGGATATGGCACCAAGGGAACTCATGGCCCTGGTGAATGGCAACTGCCCGAAGCAGCAGCACAGCTCTTCCAGTGCAAAAACAACTCCACCTGCCTCATGAACTTCACATACCATCAGCTGTGCTAGCAGCTATCTAGGAAACCCTGTTTGGTCACTTCCGGTCCAATGCCCATTGAGACCAGTGGGATGGAATTAAGCAGGTTGAGCACCCACACTAAACTAACATGCAGGTCCTCACTCAAGGTACTCAAACCTGTACTGCCAAACACAAGTTCAGAGCCTAAGCCATTTCCCGCTACCATGGAAACCAAGTGCACTAGCACCACATATGTCTGAAAGTGGATATGACACCTAGGGAACTCACGGCGGTGGTGAATGGCAACTGCCCGAAGCAGCAGCACAGCTCTTCCAGTGCCAAAACAACTCCACCTGCCTCATGAACTTCACATACCATCAGCTGTGTTAGCAGCGTTCTAGGAAGCCCTGTTTGGTCACATCCGGTCCAATGCCCATTGAGCCCAGTGGGATGGAATCAAGCAGGTTGAGCACCCACACTAAACTAAAATGCAGCTCCTCACTCAAGGCGCTCAAAACTCAACAGCTAAACACAAGTTCAGCGCAAAAGCCATTTCCCGCTGCCATGGAAAGCAAGTGCTCTGGCACCACATATGTCTGAAAGTGGATATGACACCTAGGGAACTCAGGGCGGTGGTGAATGGCAACTGCCCGAAGCAGCAGCACAGCTCTTCCAGTGCCAAAACAACTCCACCTCAGTCATGAACTTCACATACCATCAGCTGTGCTTGCAGCTATCTAGGAAGCCCTGTTTGGTCACTTTCGGTCCAATGCCCATTGAGCCCAGTGGGATGGAATCAAGCAGGTTGAGCACCCACACTAAACTAAAATGCAGCTCCTCACTCAAGGCGCTCAAAACTCCACTGCCAAACACAAGTTCAGCGCAAATGCCATTTCCCGCTGCCATGGAAACCAAGTGCTCTGGCACCACATATGTCTGAAAGTGGATATGACACCTAGGGAACTCACGGCGGTGGTGAATGGCAACTGCCCGAAGCAGCAGCACAGCTCTTCCAGTGCCAAAACAACTCCACCTGCCTCATGAACTTCACATACCATCAGCTGTGCTAGCAGCTATCTAGGAAACCCTGTTTGGTCACTTCCGGTCCAATGCCCATTGAGCCCAGTTTGATGGAATCAAGCAGGTTGAGCACCCACACTAAACTTACATGGAGCTCCTCACTCAAGGCGCTCAAAACTCCACTGCCAAACACAAGTTCAGCGCCCAAGCCATTTCCCGCTGCCATGGAAACCAAGTGCTCTGGCAGCACATATGTCTGAAAGTGGATATGACACCTAGGGAACTCAGGGCGGCGGTCAATGGCAGCTGCCCGAAGCAGCAGCACAGCTCTTCCAGTGCAAAAACAACTCCACCTGCCTCATGAACTTCACATACCATTAGCTGTGCTAGCAGCTATCTAGGAAGCCCTGTTTGGTCACTTCCGGTCCAATGCCCATTGAGCCCAGTGGGATGGAATCAAGCAGGTTGATCACCCACACTAAACTAACATGAAACTCCTCAATCAAGGCACTCAAAACTCCTCTGATAAACACAAGTTCAGTGCCCAAGCCATTTCCCGCTGCCATGGAAACCAAGTGCTCTGGCAGCACATCTGTCTGAAAGTGGGTATGACACCTAGGGAACTCAGGGCGGTGGTGAATGGCAACTGCCCGAAGCAGCAGCACAGCTCTTCCAGTGCCAAAACAACTCCACCTGCCTCATGAACTTCACATACCATCAGCTGTGCTAGCAGCTGTCTAGGAAGTCCTGTTTGGTCATTTCCGGTCCAATGCCCATTGAGCCCAGTGGGATGGAATCAAGCAGGTTGATCACCCACACTAAACTAACTTGGAGCTCCTCACTCAAGGCACTCAAAACTCCACAGCAAAACACAAGTTCAGTGCCCAAGCCATTTCCTGCTGCCATGGAAACCAAGTGCTCTGGCAGCACATATGTCTGAAAGTGGATATGACACCTAGGGAACTCAGGGCGGTGGTGAATGGCAACTGCCCGAAGCAGCAGCACAGCTCTTCCAGTGCCAAACAACTCCACCTGCCTCATGAACTTCACATACCATCAGCTGTGCAAGAGGCTATCTAGGAAACCCTGTTTGGTCACTTCCGGTCCAATGCCCATTGAGCCCAGTGGGATGGAATCAAGCAGGTTGAGCACCCACACCAAACTAAAATGCAGCTCCTCACTCAAGGCACTCAAAACTCCACTTCCAAACACAAGTTCAGCGCAAAAGCCATTTCTCACTGCCATAGAAACCAAATGCTCTGGCACCACATATGTCTGAAAGTGGATATGACACCTAGGGAACTCAGGGCGGTGGTGAATGGCAACTGCCCGAAGAGCAGCACAACTCTTCCAGTGCCAAAACAACTTCACCTGCCTCATGAACTTCACATACCATCAGCTGTGCTAGCAGCGTTCTAGGAAACCGTGTTTGGTCACGTCCAGACCAATGCACTTTGAGCCCAGTGGGATGGAATCAAGCAGGTTGAGCACCCACACTAAACTAACATGCAGCTCCTCACTCAAGGCACTCAAAACTCCACTGCCAAACACAAGTTCAGCGCAAAAGCCATTTCCCGCTGCCATGGAAACCAAGTGCTCTGGCAGCACAAATGTCTGAAAGTGGATATGACACCTAGGGAACTCTGGGCGGTGGTGAATGGCAACTGCCCGAAGCAGCAGCACAGCTCTTCCAGTGCCAAAACAACTCCACCTCAGTCATGAACTTCACATACCATCAGCTGTGCTAGCAGCGTTCTAGGAAACCCTGTTTGGTCACTTCCGGTCCAATGCCCATTGAACCCAGTGGGATGGAATCAAGCAGGTTGAGCACCCACACTAAACTTACATGGAGCTCCTCACTCAAGGCGCTCAAAACTCCACAGCTAAACACAAGTTCAGCGCAAAAGCCATTTCCCGCTGCCATGGAAACCAAGTGCTCTGGCAGCACATATGTCTGAAAGTGGATATGACACCTAGGGAACTCACGGCGGTGGTGAATGGCAACTGCCAGAAGCAGCAGCACAGCTCTTACAGTGCCAAAACAACTCCACCTGCCTCATGAACTTCACATACCATCAGCTGTGCTAGCAGCTATCTAGGAAACCCTCTTTGGTCACTTCCGGTCCAAAGCCCATTGAACCCAGTGGGATGGAATCAAGCAGGTTGAGCACCCACACTAAACTTACATGGAGCTCCTCACTCAAGGCACTCAAAACTCCACAGCCAAACACAAGTTCAGCGCAAAAGCCATTTCCCGCTGCCATGGAAACCAAGTGCTCTGGCACCACATATGTCTGAAAGTGAAAATGACACCTAGGGAACTCAGGGCGGTGGTGAATGGCAACTGCCCGAAGCAGCAGCACAGCTCTTCCAGTGCCAAAACAACTCCACCTGCCTCATGAACTTCACATACCATCAGCTGTGCTAGCAGCTATCTAGGAAGCCTTGTTTGGTCAGATCCGGTCCAATGCCCATTGAGCCCAGTGGGATGGAATCAAGCAGGTTGAGCACCCACATGAAACAAACATGCACCTCCTCACTCAAGGCACAGAAAACTCCACTGCCAAACACAAGTTCAGCGCAAAAGCCATTTCTCGCTGCCATGGAAACCAAATGCTCTGGCACCACATATGTCTGAAAGTGGATATGACACCTAGGGAACTCAGGGCGGTGGTGAATGGCAACTGCCCGAAGCAGCAGCACAGCTCTTCCAGTGACAAAACAACTTCACCTGCCTCATGAACTTCACATACCATCAGCTGTGCTAGCAGCGTTGTAGGAAACCGTGTTTGGTCACGTCCAGACCAATGCACATTGAGCCCAGTGGGATGGAATCAAGCAGGTTGAGCACCCACACTAAACTAAAATGCAGCTCCTCACTCAAGGCGCTCAAAACTCCACTGCGAAACACAAGTTCAGCGCCCAAGCCATTTCCCGCTGCCATGGAAACCAAGTGCTCTGGCACCACATATGTCTGAAAGTGGATATGACACCTAGGGAACTCACGGCGGTGGTGAATGGCAACTGCCCGAAGCAGCACCACAGCTCTTCCAGTGCCAAAACAACTCCACCTGCCTCATGAACTTCACATACCATCAGCTGTGCTAGCAGCGTTCTAGGAAACCCTGTTTGGTCACTTCCGGTCCAATGCCCATTGAGCCCAGTTTGATGGAATCAAGCAGGTTGAGCACCCACACTAAACTTACATGGAGCTCCTCACTCTAGGCGCTCAAAACTCCACTGCCAAGCACAAGTTCAGCGCAAAAGCCATTTCCCGCTGCCATGGAAACCAAGTGCTCTGGCAGCACATATGTCTGAAAGTGGATATGACACCTAGGGAACTCAGGGCGGTGGTGAATGGCAACTGCCCGAAGCAGCAGCACAGCTCTTCCAGTGCCAAACAACTCCACCTGCCTCATGAACTTCACATACCATCAGCTGTGCAAGCAGCTATCGAGGAAACCGTGTTTGGTCACTTCCGGTCCAATGCCCATTGAGCCCAGTGGGATGGAATCAAGCAGGTTGAGCACCCACACTAAACTAACATGGAGCTCCTCATTCAAGGCACTCAAAACTCCACAGCCAAACACAAGTTCAGCTCAAGAGCCATTTCCCGCTGCCATGGAAACCAAATGCTCTGGCACCACATATGTCTGAAAGTGGATATGACACCTAGGGAACTCACGGCGGTGGTGAATGGCAACTGCCCGAAGCAGCAGCACAACTCTTCCAGTGCCAAAACATCTCCACCTGCCTCATGAACTTCACATACCATCAGCTGTGCTAGCAGCGTTGTAGGAAACCGTGTTTGGTCACGTCCAGACCAATGCACATTGAGCCAAGTGGGATGGAATCAAGCAGGTTGAGCACCCACACTAAACTAACATGGAGCTCCTCACTCAAGGCACTCAAAACTCCACTGCCAAACACAAGTTCAGCGCAAAAGCCATTTCCCGCTGCCATGGAAACCAAGTGCTCTGGCAGCACAAATGTCTGAAAGTGGATATGACACCTAGGGAACTCTGGGCGGTGGTGAATGGCAACTGCCCGAAGCAGCAGCACAGCTCTTCCAGTGCCAAAACAACTCCACCTGCCTCATGAACTTCACATACCATCAGCTGTGCTAGCAGCTATCTAGGAAACCCTGTTTGGTCACTTCCGGTCCAAAGCCCATTGAACCCAGTGGGATGGAATCAAGCAGGTTGAGCACCCACACTAAACTTACATGGAGCTCCTCACTCAAGGCACTCAAAACTCCACAGCCAAACACAAGTTCAGCGCAAAAGCCATTTCCCGCTGCCATGGAAACCAAGTGCTCTGGCACCACATATGTCTGAAAGTGAAAATGACACCTAGGGAACTCAGGGCGGTGGTGAATGGCAACTGCCAGAAGCAGCAGCACAGCTCTTCCAGTGCCAAAACAACTCCACCTGCCTCATGAACTTCACATACCATCAGCTGTGCTAGCAGCTATCTAGGAAGCCTTGTTTGGTCAGATCCGGTCCAATGCCCATTGAGCCCAGTGGGATGGAATCAAGCAGGTTGAGCACCCACATGAAACAAACATGCACCTCCTCACTCAAGGCACAGAAAACTCCACTGCCAAACACAAGTTCAGCGCAAAAGCCATTTCTCGCTGCCATGGAAACCAAATGCTCTGGCACCACATATGTCTGAAAGTGGATATGACACCTAGGGAACTCAGGGCGGTGGTGAATGGCAACTGCCCGAAGCAGCAGCACAGCTCTTCCAGTGACAAAACAACTTCACCTGCCTCATGAACTTCACATACCATCAGCTGTGCTAGCAGCGTTGTAGGAAACCGTGTTTGGTCACGTCCAGACCAATGCACATTGAGCCCAGTGGGATGGAATCAAGCAGGTTGAGCACCCACACTAAACTAAAATGCAGCTCCTCACTCAAGGCGCTCAAAACTCCACTGCGAAACACAAGTTCAGCGCCCAAGCCATTTCCCGCTGCCATGGAAACCAAGTGCTCTGGCACCACATATGTCTGAAAGTGGATATGACACCTAGGGAACTCACGGCGGTGGTGAATGGCAACTGCCCGAAGCAGCAGCACAGCTCTTCCAGTGCCAAAACAACTCCACCTGCCTCATGAACTTCACATACCATCAGCTGTGCTAGCAGCGTTCTAGGAAACCCTGTTTGGTCACTTCCGGTCCAATGCCCATTGAGCCCAGTTTGATGGAATCAAGCAGGTTGAGCACCCACACTAAACTTACATGGAGCTCCTCACTCTAGGCGCTCAAAACTCCACTGCCAAACACAAGTTCAGCGCAAAAGCCATTTCCCGCTGCCATGGAAACCAAGTGCTCTGGCAGCACATATGTCTGAAAGTGGATATGACACCTAGGGAACTCAGGGCGGTGGTGAATGGCAACTGCCCGAAGCAGCAGCACAGCTCTTCCAGTGCCAAACAACTCCACCTGCCTCATGAACTTCACATACCATCAGCTGTGCAAGCAGCTATCTAGGAAACCGTGTTTGGTCACTTCCGGTCCAATGCCCATTGAGCCCAGTGGGATGGAATCAAGCAGGTTGAGCACCCACACTAAACTAACATGGAGCTCCTCATTCAAGGCACTCAAAACTCCACAGCCAAACACAAGTTCAGCTCAAGAGCCATTTCCCGCTGCCATGGAAACCAAATGCTCTGGCACCACATATGTCTGAAAGTGGATATGACACCTAGGGAACTCACGGCGGTGGTGAATGGCAACTGCCCGAAGCAGCAGCACAACTCTTCCAGTGCCAAAACATCTCCACCTGCCTCATGAACTTCACATACCATTAGCTGTGCTAGCAGCTATCTAGGAAACCCTGTTTGGTCACTTCCGCACCAATGCCCATTGAGCCCAATGGGATGGAATCAAGCAGGTTGAGCACCCACACTAAACTAACATGGAGCTCCTCACTCAAGGCACTCAAAACTCCACTTCCAAACACAAGTTCAGCGCAAAAGCCATTTCTCACTGCCATGGAAACCAAATGCTCTGGAAGCACATATGTCTGAAAGTGGATATGACACCTAGGGAACTCAGGGCCGTGGTCAATGGCAACTGCCCGAAGCAGCAGCACAACTCTTCCAGTGCCAAAACAACTTCACCTGCCTCATGAACTTCACATACCATCAGCTGTGCTAGCAGCGTTGTAGGAAACCGTGTTTGGTCACGTCCAGACCAATGCACATTGAGCCAAGTGGGATGGAATCAAGCAGGTTGAGCACCCACACTAAACTAACATGGAGCTCCTCACTCAAGGCACTCAAAACTCCACTGCCAAACACAAGTTCAGCGCAAAAGCCATTTCCCGCTGCCATGGAAACCAAGTGCTCTGGCAGCACAAATGTCTGAAAGTGGATATGACACCTAGGGAACTCTGGGCGGTGGTGAATGGCAACTGCCCGAAGCAGCAGCACAGCTCTTCCAGTGCCAAAACAACTCCACCTGCCTCATGAACTTCACATACCATCAGCTGTGCTAGCAGCTATCTAGGAAACCCTGTTTGGTCACTTCCGGTCCAAAGCCCATTGAACCCAGTGGGATGGAATCAAGCAGGTTGAGCACCCACACTAAACTTACATGGAGCTCCTCACTCAAGGCACTCAAAACTCCACAGCCAAACACAAGTTCAGCGCAAAAGCCATTTCCCGCTGCCATGGAAACCAAGTGCTCTGGCACCACATATGTCTGAAAGTGAATATGACACCTAGGGAACTCAGGGCGGTGGTGAATGGCAACTGCCCGAAGCAGCAGCACAGCTCTTCCAGTGCCAAAACAACTCCACCTGCCTCATGAACTTCACATACCATCAGCTGTGCTAGCAGCTATCTAGGAAGCCCTGTTTGGTCAGATCCGGTCCAATGCCCATTGAGCCCAGTGGGATGGAATCAAGCAGGTTGAGCACCCACATGAAACAAACATGCACCTCCTCACTCAAGGCACAGAAAACTCCACTGCCAAACACAAGTTCAGCGCAAAAGCCATTTCTCGCTGCCATGGAAACCAAATGATCTGGAAGCACATATGTCTGAAAGTGAATATGACACCTAGGGAACTCAGGGCCGTGGTCAATGGCAACTGCCCGAAGCAGCAGCACAGCTCTTCCAGTGCCAAAACAACTTCACCTGCCTCATGAACTTCACATACCATCAGCTGTGCTAGCAGCGTTGTAGGAAACCGTGTTTGGTCACGTCCAGACCAATGCACATTGAGCCCAGTGGGATGGAATCAAGCAGGTTGAGCACCCACACTAAACTAAAATGCAGCTCCTCACTCAAGGCGCTCAAAACTCCACTGCCAAACACAAGTTCAGCACAAAGGCCATTTCCCGCTGCCATGGAAACCAAGTGCTCTGGCACCACATATGTCTGAAAGTGGATATGACACCTAGGGAACTCACGGCGGTGGTGAATGGCAACTGCCCGAAGCAGCAGCACAGCTCTTCCAGTGCCAAAACAACTCCACCTGCCTCATGAACTTCACATACCATTAGCTGTGCTAGCAGCTATCTAGGAAGCCCTGTTTGGTCACTTCCGGTCCAATGCCCATTGAGCCCAGTGGGATGGAATCAAGCAGGTTGAGCACCCACACTAAACTAACATGGAACTCCTCAATCAAGGCACTCAAAACTCCTCTTAAACACAAGTTCAGTGCCCAAGCCATTTCCCGCTGCCATGGAAACCAAGTGCTCTGGCAGCACATATGTCTGAAAGTGGATATGACACCTAGGGAACTCAGGGCGGTGGTGAATGGCAACTGCCCGAAGCAGCAGCACAGCTCTTCCAGTGCCAAAACAACTCCACCTGCCTCATGAACTTCACATACCATCAGCTGTGCTAGCAGCTGTCTAGGAAGTCCTGTTTGGTCATTTCCGGTCCAATGCCCGTTGAGCCCAGTGGGATGGAATCAAGCAGGTTGATCACCCACACTAAACTAACTTGGAGCTCCTCACTCCAGGCACTCAAAACTCCACTGTTAAACACAAGTTCAGTGCCCAAGCCATTTCCTGCTGCCATGGAAACCAAGTGCTCTGGCAGCACATATGTCTGAAAGTGGATATGACACCTAGGGAACTCAGGGCGGTGGTGAATGGCAACTGCCCGAAGCAGCAGCACAGCTCTTCCAGTGCCAAACAACTCCACCTGCCTCATGAACTTCACATACCATCAGCTGTGCTAGCAGCTATCTAGGAAACCCTGTTTGGTCACTTCCGGTCCAATGCCCGTTGAGCCCAGTGGGATGGAATCAAGCAGGTTGATCACCCACACTAAACTAACTTGGAGCTCCTCTCTCCAGGCACTCAAAACTCCACTGACAAACACAAGTTCAGTGCCCAAGCCATTTCCTGCTGCCATGGAAACCAAGTGCTCTGGCACCACATATGTCTGAAAGTGGATATGACACCTAGGGAACTCAGGGCGGTGGTGAATGGCAACTGCCCGAAGCAGCAGCACAGCTCTTCCAGTGCCAAACAACTCCACCTGCCTCATGAACTTCTCATACCATCAGCTCTGCAAGCAGCTATCTAGGAAACCGTGTTTGGTCACTTCCGGTCCAATGCCCATTGAGCCCAGTGGGATGGAATCAAGCAGGTTGAGCACCCACACTAAACTAACATGGAGCTCCTCATTCAAGGCACTCAAAACTCCACAGCCAAACACAAGTTCAGCTCAAAAGCCATTTCCCGCTGCCATGGAAACCAAATGCTCTGGCACCACATATGTCTGAAAGTGGATATGACACCTAGGGAACTCACGGCGGTGGTGAATGGCAACTGCCCGAAGCAGCAGCACAACTCTTCCAGTGCCAAAACAACTCCACCTGCCTCATGAACTTCACATACCATTAGCTGTGCTAGCAGCTATCTAGGAAACCCTGTTTGGTCACTTCCGGTCCAATGCCCATTGAGCCCAATGGGATGGAATCAAGCAGGTTGAGCACCCACACCAAACTAAAATGCAGCTCCTCACTCAAGGCGCTCAAAACTCCACTTCCAAACACAAGTTCAGCGCAAAAGCCATTTCTCACTGCCATGGAAACCAAATGATCTGGAAGCACATATGTCTGAAAGTGGATATGACACCTAGGGAACTCAGGGCCGTGGTCAATGGCAACTGCCCGAAGCAGCAGCACAGCTCTTCCAGTGCCAAAACAACTTCACCTGCCTCATGAACTTCACATACCATTAGCTGTGCTAGCAGCTGTCTAGGAAACCCTGTTTGGTCATTTCCGGTCCAATGCCCATTGAGCCCAGTGGGATGGAATCAAGCAGGTTGATCACCCACATTAAACTTAAATGGAGCTCCTCACTCAAGGCGATCAAAACTCCACAGCAAAACACAAGTTCATTGCCCAAGCCATTTCCCGCTGCCATGGAAAGCAAGTGCTCTGGCAGCACATATGTCTGAAAGAGAATATGACACCTAGGGAACTCACGGCGGTGGTGAATGGCAACTGCCCGAAGCAGCAGCACAGCTCTTCCAGTGCCAAACAACTCCACCTGCCTCATGAAAATACATACCACCAGCTGTGCTAGCAGCTATCTAGGAAACCCTGTTAGGTCACTTCTGGTCCAATGCCCATTGAGCCCAGTGGGATGGAATCAAGCAGGTTGAGCACCCACACTAAACTAACTTGGAGCTCCTCACTCAAGGCACTCAAAACTCCACTGCCAAACACAAGTTCAGCGCAAAAGCCATTTCCCGCTGCCATGGAAACCAAGTGCTCTGGCACCACATATGTCTGAAAGTGGATATGACACCTAGGGAACTCAGGGCGGTGGTGAATGGCAACTGCCCGAAGCAGCAGCACAGCTCTTCCAGTGCCAAAACAACTCCGCCTGCCTCATGAACTTCACATACCATCAGCTGTGCTAGCAGCTATCTAGGAAACCCTGTTTGGTCACTTCCGGTCCAATGCCCATTGAGCCCAGTGGGATGGAATCAAGCAGGTTGAGCACCCACACTAAACTAATATGGAGCTCCTCATTCAAGGCACTAAAAAGTCCACTGATAAACACAAGTTCAGTGCCCAAGCCATTTCCGGCTGCCATGGAAACCAAGTGCTCTGGCACCACATATGTCTGAAAGTGGATATGACACCTAGGGAACTCAGGGCGGTGGTGAATGGCAACTGCCCGAAGCAGCAGCACAGCTCTTCCAGTGCCAAAACTACTCCACCTGCCTCATGAACTTCACATAATATCAACTGTGCTAGCAGCTGTCTAGGAAACCCTGTTTGGTCAGATCCGGTCCAATGCCCATTGAGCCCAGTGGGATGGAATCAAGCAGGTTGAGCACCCACACTAAACTTAAATGGAGATCCTCACTCAAGCCGCTCAAAACTCCAGAGCAAAGCACAAGTTCAGCGCCCAAGCCATTTCCCGCTGCCATGGAAACCAAGTGCTCTGGCACCACATATGTCAGAAAGAGAATATGACACCTAGGGAACTCAGGGCGGTTTTGAATGGCAACTGCCCCAAGCAGCAGCACAGCTCTTCCAGTGCCAAAACAACTCCACCTGCCTCATGAACTTCACATACCACCAGCTGTGCTAGCAGCTATCTAGGAAGCCCTATTTGATCACTTCCGGTCCAATGCCCATTGAGCCCAGTGGGATGGAATCAAGCAGGTTGAGCACCCACACTGAACTAACATGGAGCTCCTCACTCAAGGCACTCAAAACTCCACTGCCAAACACAAGTTCAGCGCCCAAGCCATTTCCTGCTGCCATGGAAACCAAGTGCTCTGGCACCACATATGTCTGAAAGTGGATATGACACCTAGGGGCCTCAGTGAGGTGGTGAATGGCAACTGCCCGAAGCAGCAGCACAGCTCTTCCAGTGCCAAAACAACTCCACCTCAGTCATGAACTTCACATACCATCAGCTGTGCTAGCAGCTATCTGGGAAACCCTGTTTGGTCACTTCCGGTTAAATGCTTATTGAGTCCAGTGGGATGGATTCAAGCAGGTTGAGCACCCACACTAAACTAACATGGATCTCCTCACTCAAGGCACTCAAAACTCCACTGACAAACACAAGTTCAGCTCAAAAGCCATTTCCTGCTGCCATGGAAACCAAGTGCTCTGGCAGCACATATGTCTGAAAGTGGATATGACACCTTGGGAACTCAGTGCGGTGGTGAATGGCAACTGCCCGAAGCAGCAGCACAGCTCTTCCAGTGCCAAAACAACTCCACCTGCCTCATGAACTTCACATACCATCAGCTGTGCTAGCAGCTATCTGGGAAACCCTGTTTGGTTACTTCCGGTCCAATGCCCATTGAGCCCAGTGGGATGGAATGAAGCAGGTTGAGCACCCACACTAAACTTACATGGAGCTCTTTACTCAAGGCGCTCAAAACTCCAGTGCCAAACACAAGTTCACCGCAAAATTCATTTTCCGCTGTCATGGAAACCATGGAAACCAAGTGCTCTGGCAGCACATATGTCTGAAAGTGGATATGACACCTAGGGAACTCACGGCGGTGGTGAATGGCAACTGCCCGAAGCAGCAGCACAGCTCTTCCAGTGCCAAAACAACTCCACCTGCCTCATGAACTTCACATACCATCAGCTGTGCTAGCAGCTGTCTAGGAAACCCTGTTTGGTCACTTCCGGTCCAATGCCCGTTGAGCCCAGTGGGATGGAATCAAGCAGGTTGAGCAGCCAAACTAAACTAATTTGGAGCTCCTCACTCAAGGCACTCAAAACTCCACTGCCAAACACAAGTTCAGTGCAAATGCCATTTTCTGCTGCCATGAAACCAAGTGCTCTGGCACCACATATGTCTGAAAGTGGATATGACACCTAGGGAACTCAGGTCCGTGGTCAATGGCAACTGCCCGAAGCAGCAGCACAGCTCTTCCAGTGCCAAAACAACTCCACCTGCCTCATGAACTTCACATACCATCAGCTGTGCTAGCAGCGTTCTAGGAAACCCTGTTTGGTCACTTCCGGTCCAATGCCCATTGAGCCCAGTGTGATGGAATCAAGCAGGTTGAGCACCCACACTAAACTAACTTGGAGCTCCTCACTCAAGGCGCTCAAAACTCCACTGCCAAACACAAGTTCAGCGCAAAAGCCATTTCCCACTGCCATGGAAACCAAGTGCTCTGGCAGCACATATGTCTGAAAGTGGATATAACACCTAGGGAACTCATGGCCCTGGTGAATGGCAACTGCCCCAAGCAGAGGCACAGCTCTTTCAGTGCCAATGAACTCCACCTGCCTCATGAACTTCACATACCATCAGCTGTGCTAACAGCTATCTAGGAAGCCCTGTTTGGTCACTTCCGGTCCAATGCCCATTGAGCCCAGTGGGATGGAATCAAGCAGGTTGAGCACCCACACTAAACTAACATGGAGCTCCTCACTCAAGGCACTCAAATCTCCACTGCCAAACACAAGTTCAGCGCCCAAGCCATTTCCTGCTGCCATGGAAACCAAGTGCTCTGGCAGCACATATGTCTGAAAGTGGATATAACACCTAGGGAACTCAGGGCGGTGGTGAATGGCAACTGCCCGAAGCAGCAGCACAGCTCTTCCAGTGCCAAACAACTCCACCTGCCACAGGAACTTCACATACCATCAGCTGTGCTAGCAGCTATCTAGGAAACCCTGTTTGGTCACTTCCGGTCCAATGCCCATTGAGCCCAGTGGGATGGAATCAAGCAGGTTGAGCACCCACACTAAACTAAAATGCAGCTCCTCACTCAAGGCACTCAAAACTCCACAGCCAAACACAAGTTCAGCGCCCAAGGCATTTCCCGCTGCCATGGAAACCAAGTGCTCTGGCACCACATATGTCTGAAAGTGGATATGACACCTAGGGAACTCAGAGCCATGGTGAATGGCAACTGCCCGAAGCAGCAGCACAGCTCTTCCAGTGCCAAACATCTCCACCTCAGTCATGAACTTCACATACCATCAGCTGTGCTAGCAGCTATCTTGGAAACCCTGTTTGGTCACTTCTGGTTAAATGCTTATTGAGTCCAGTGGGATGGAATCAAGCAGGTTGAGCACCCACACTAAACTTACATGGAGCTCTTTACTCAAGGCGCTCAAAACTCCACAGCCAAACACAAGTTCACCGCAAAATTCATTTTCCGCTGTCATGGAAACCAAGTGCTCTGGCACCACATATGTCTGAAAGTGGATATGACACCTAGGGAACTCAGGGCGGTGGTGAATGGCAACTGCCCGAAGCAGCAGCACAGCTCTTCCAGTGCCAAACAACTCCACCTGCCTCATGAACTTCACATACCATCAGCTGTGCTAGCAGCTATCTAGGAAACCCTGTTTGGTCACTTCCGGTCCAATGCCCATTGAGCCCAGTGGGATGGAATCAAGGACGTTGAGCACCCACACTAAACTAACTTGGAGCTCCTCACTCAAGGCGCTCAAAACTGCACAGCAAAACACAAGTTCAGCGCAAAAGCCATTTCCCGCTACCATGGAAACCAAGTGCTCTGGCAGCACATATGTCTGAAAGTGGATATGACACCTAGGGAACTCAGGGCGGTGGTGAATGGCAACTGCCTGAAGCAGCAGCACAGCTCTTCCAGTGCCAAAACAACTCCACCTGCCTCATGAACTTCACATACAAAAACTGTGCTAGCAGCTATCCAGGAAGCCCTGTTTGGTCACTTCCGGTCCTATGCCCATTGAGCCCAGTAGGATGGAATCAAGCAGGTTGAGCATCCACAATAAACTAACATGCAGCTCCTCACTCAAGGCACACAAAACTACACAGCCAAACACAAGTTCAGCGCAAAAGCCATTTCTCGCTGCCATGGAAACCAAATGCTCTGGCACCACATATGTCTGAAAATGGATATGACACCTAGGGAACTCAGGACGGTATTGAATGGCAACTGCCCGAAGCAGCAGCACAGCTCTTCCAGTGCCAAACAACTCCACCTGCCTCATGAACTTCACATGCCATCAGCTGTGCTAGCAGCGTTCTAGGAAGCCCTGTTTGTTCACTTCCAGTCCAATGCACATTGAGCCCAGTGGGATGGAATCAAGCAGGTTGAGCACCCACACTAAACTAAAATGCAGCTCCTCACTCAAGGCACTCAAAACTCCACTGCCAAACACAAGTTCAGCGCAAAAGCCATTTCCCGCTGCCATGGAAACCCAATGCTCTGGCAGCACATATGTCTGAAAGTGGATATGACACCTAGGGAACTCATGGCCCTGGTGAATGGCAACTGCCCCAAGCAGAGGCACAGCTCTTTCAGTGCCAATGAACTCCACCTGCCTCATGAACTTCACATACCATCAGCTGTGCTAGCAGCTATCTAGGAAGCCCTGTTTGGTCACTTCCGGTCCAATGCCCATTGAGCCCAGTGGGATGGAATCAAGCAGGTTGAGCACCCACACTAAACTAACATGGAGCTCCTCACTCAAGGCACTCAAAACTCCACTGCCAAACACAAGTTCAGCGCCCAAGCCATTTCCTGCTGCCATGGAAACCAAGTGCTCGGGCAGCACATGTCTGAAAGTGGATATAACACCTAGGGAAATCAGGGCGGTGGTGAATGGCA
This sequence comes from Ochotona princeps, assembly GCF_030435755.1. Classification (NCBI taxonomy): domain Eukaryota; kingdom Metazoa; phylum Chordata; class Mammalia; order Lagomorpha; family Ochotonidae; genus Ochotona; species Ochotona princeps. The sequence goes on along the minus strand of NC_080856.1, from coordinate 31,884,779 downwards.
ACTGCCCGAAGCAGCAGCACAGCTCTTCCAGTGCCAAACAACTCCACCTGCCACAGGAACTTCACATACCATCAGCTGTGCTAGCAGCTATCTAGGAAGCCCTGTTTGTTCACTTCCAGTCCAATGCCCATTGAGCCCAGTGGGATGGAATCAAGCAGGTTGAGCACCCACACTAAACTAAAATGCAGTCCTCACTCCAGGCACTCAAAACTCCACTGCCAAACACAAGTTCAGCGCCCAAGCCATTTCCCTCTGCCATGGAAACCAAGTGCTCTGGCAGCACATATGTCTGAAAGTGGATATGACACCTAGGGAACTAAGGACGGTATTGAATGGCAACTGCCCTAAGCAGTGGCACAGCTCTTCCAGTGCCAAACAACTCCACCTCAGTCATGAACTTCACATACCATCAGCTGTGCTAGCAGCTATCTAGGAAACCCTGTTTGGTCACTTCCGGTCCAATGCCCATTGAGCCGAGTGGGATGGAATCAAGCAGGTTGAGCACCCACACTAAACTTACATGGAGCTCCTCACTCAAGGCACTCAAAACTCCACAGGCAAACACAAGTTCAGCGCCCAAGCCATTTCCCGCTGCCATGGAAACCAAGTGCTCTGGCAGCACATATGTCTGAAAGTGGATATGACACCTAGGGAACTCAGTGAGGTGGTGAATGGCAACTGTCCGAAGCAGCAGCACAGCTCTTCCAGTGCCAAAACAACTCCACCTGCCTCATGAACTTCACATACCATCAGCTGTGCCAGCAGCTATCTAGGAAGCCCTGTTTGGTCACTTCCGGTCCAATGCCCATTGAGCCCAGTGGGATGGAATCAAGCAGGTTGAGCACCCACACTAAACTTACATGGAGCTCCTCACTCAAGCCGCTCAAAACTCCACTGCCAAACACAGGTTCAGCGCAAAAGCTATTTCCCGCTGCCATGGAAACCAAGTGCTCTGGCACCACATATGTCTGAAAGTGGATATGACACCTAGGGAACTCAGGAGGGTATTGAATGGCAACTGCCCTAGGCAGTGGCACAGCTCTTCCAGTGCCAAACAACTCCACCTCAGTCATGAACTTCACATACCATCAGCTGTGCTAGCAGCTATCTAGGAAGCCGTGTTTGGTCACTTCCGGTCCAATGCCCATTGAGCCCAGTGGGATGGAATCAAGCAGGTTGAGCACTCACACTAAACTTACCTGGAGCTCCTCACTCAAGGCGCTCAAAACACAAGAGCAAAACAAAAGTTCAGCGCAAAAGCCATTTCCGGCTGCCATGGAAACCAAGTGCTCTGGCAGCACATATGTCTGAAAGTGGATATGACACCTAGGGAACTCAGTGAGGTGGTGAATGGCAACTGCCCGAAGCAGCAGCACAGCTCTTCCAATGCCAAAACAACTCCACCTGCCTCATGAACTTCACATACCATCAGCTGTGCTAGCAGCTATCTAGGAAACCGTGTTTGGTAACTTCCGGTCCAATGCCCATTGAGCCAGTTTGATGGAGTCAAGCAGGTTGAGCACCCACACTAAACTAACTTGGAGCTCCTCACTCAAGGCACTCTAAACTCCACAGCCAAACACAGGTTCAGCTCAAAAGCAATTTCCCGCTGCCATGGAAACCAAGTGCTCTGGCACCACATATGTCTGAATGTGGATATGACACCTAGGGAACTCAGGACGGTATTGAATGGCAACTGCCCGAAGCAGTGGCACAGCTCTTCCAGTGTCAAACAACTCCACCTCAGTAATGAACTTCACATACCATCAGCTGTGCTAGCAGCTATCTAGGAAGCCCTGTTTGGTCACTTCCGGTCCAATGCCCATTGAGCCCAGTGGGATGGAATCAAGCAGGTTGAGCACCCACATTAACTAACATGGATCTCCTCACTCAAGGCACTCAAAATTCCACTGCCAAACACAAGTTCAGCGCCCAAGCCATTTCTCGCTGCCATATAAACCGAATGCTCTGGCACCACATATGTCTGAAAGAGGATATGACACCTAGGGAACTCATGGCCCTGGTGAATGGCAACTGCCCAAAGCAGCAGGACAGCTCTTCCAGTGCCAAAACAACTCCACCTCAGTCATGAACTTCACATACCGTCAACTGTGGTAGCAGCGTACTTAGAAACCCTGTTTGTTCGCTTCCGGTCCAATGCCCATTGAGCCCAGTGGGATGGAATCAAGCAGGTTGAGCATCCACACTAAACTAACATGGAGCTCCTCACTCAAGGCACTCAAAACTCCACAGCCAAATAGAAGTTCAGCGCCAAAGCCATTTCTCGCTGCCATGAAAACCAAGTGCTCTGGCAGCACATATGTCTGAAGGTGGATATGACACCTAGGGAACTCATGGCCCTGGTGAATGGCACCTGCCCCAAGCAGCAGCACAGCTCTTCCAGTGCCAAAACAACTCCACCTGCCTCATTAACTTCACATAATATCAACTGTGCTTGCAGCTGTCTAGGAAACCCTGTTTGGTCACTTCCGGTCCAATGCCCATTGAGCCCAGTGGGATGGAATCAAGCAGGTTGAGCATCCACACTAAACTAACATGGAGCTCCTCACTCAAGGCACTCAAAACTCCAGTGCCAAACACAAGTTCAGCGCAAATGCCATTTCCCGCTGCCATGAAAACCAAGTGCTCTGGCAGCACATATGTCTGAAAGTGGATATGACACCTAGGGAACTCAGGGCGGTGGTGAATGGCAACTGCCCGAAGCAGCAGCACAGCTCTTCCAGTGCCAAACAACTCCACCTGCCTCATGAACTTCACATACCATCAGCTGTGCTAGCAGCTATCTAGGAAGCCGTGTTTGGTCACTTCCGGTCCAATGCCCATTGAGCCCAGTGGGATGGAATCAAGCAGGTTGAGCACCCACACTAAACTAACATGGAGCTCCTCACTCAAGGCACTCAAAACTCCACTGCCAAACACAAGTTCAGCGCCCAAGCCATTTCCTGCTGCCATGGAAACCAAGTGCTCTGGCAGCACATGTCTGAAAGTGGATATAACACCTAGGGAACTCAGGGCGGTGGTGAATGGCAACTGCCCGAAGCAGCAGCACAGCTCTTCCAGTGCCAAACAACTCCACCTGCCACAGGAACTTCACATACCATCAGCTGTGCTAGCAGCTATCTAGGAAACCCTGTTTGGTCACTTCCGGTCCAATGCCCATTGAGCCCAGTGGGATGGAATCAAGCAGGTTGAGCACCCACACTAAACTAAAATGCAGCTCCTCACTCAAGGCACTCAAAACTCCACAGCCAAACACAAGTTCAGCGCCCAAGGCATTTCCCGCTGCCATGGAAACCAAGTGCTCTGGCACCACATATGTCTGAAAGTGGATATGACACCTAGGGAACTCAGAGCCATGGTGAATGGCAACTGCCCGTAGCAGCAGCACAGCTCTTCCAGTGCCAAACATCTCCACCTCAGTCATGAACTTCACATACAATCAGCTGTGCTAGCAGCTATCTTGGAAACCCTGTTTGGTCACTTCTGGTTAAATGCTTATTGAGTCCAGTGGGATGGAATCAAGCAGGTTGAGCACCCACACTAAACTTACATGGAGCTCTTTACTCAAGGCGCTCAAAACTCCACAGCCAAACACAAGTTCACCGCAAAATTCATTTTCCGCTGTCATGGAAACCAAGTGCTCTGGCACCACATATGTCTGAAAGTGGATATGACACCTAGGGAACTCAGGGCGGTGGTGAATGGCAACTGCCCGAAGCAGCAGCACAGCTCTTCCAGTGCCAAAACAACTCCACTTGCCTCATGAACTTCACATGCCATCAAATGTGCTAGCAGCTATCTAGGAAGCCCTATTTGATCACTTCCGGTCCAATGCCCATTGAGCCCAGTGGGATGGAATTAAGCAGGTTGAGCATCCACACTAAACTAACATGGAGCTCCTCACTCAAGGCGCTCAAAACTCCACTGCCAAACACAATTTCAGCGCCCAAGCCATTTCCCGCTGCCATGAAAACCAACTGCTCTGAAAGCACATATATCTGAAAGTGGATATGACACCTAGGGAACTCAGGGCGGTGGTGAATGGCAACTGCCTGAAGCAGCAGCACAGCTCTTCCAGTGCCAAAACAACTCCACCTGCCTCATTAACTTCACATACAAAAACTGTGCTAGCAGCTATCCAGGAAGCCCTGTTTGGTCACTTCCGGTCCTATGCCCATTGAGCCCAGTAGGATGGAATCAAGCAGGTTGAGCATCCACACTAAACTAACATGCAGCTCCTCACTCAAGGCACACAAAACTACACAGCCAAACACAAGTTCAGCGCAAAAGCCATTTCTCGCTGCCATGGAAACCAAATGCTCTGGCACCACATATGTCTGAAAATGGATATGACACCTAGGGAACTCAGGACGGTATTGAATGGCAACTGCCCGAAGCAGCAGCACAGCTCTTCCAGTGCCAAACAACTCCACCTGCCTCATGAACTTCACATGCCATCAGCTGTGCTAGCAGCGTTCTAGGAAGCCCTGTTTGTTCACTTCCAGTCCAATGCACATTGAGCCCAGTGGGATGGAATCAAGCAGGTTGAGCACCCACACTAAACTAAAATGCAGCTCCTCACTCAAGGCACTCAAAACTCCACTGCCAAACACAAGTTCAGCGCAAAAGCCATTTCCCGCTGCCATGGAAACCCAATGCTCTGGCAGCACATATGTCTGAAAGTGGATATGACACCTAGGGAACTCATGGCCCTGGTGAATGGCAACTGCCCCAAGCAGAGGCACAGCTCTTTCAGTGCCAATGAACTCCACCTGCCTCATGAACTTCACATACCATCAGCTGTGCTAGCAGCTATCTAGGAAGCCCTGTTTGGTCACTTCCGGTCCAATGCCCATTGAGCCCAGTGGGATGGAATCAAGCAGGTTGAGCACCCACACTAAACTAACATGGAGCTCCTCACTCAAGGCACTCAAAACTCCACTGCCAAACACAAGTTCAGCGCCCAAGCCATTTCCTGCTGCCATGGAAACCAAGTGCTCTGGCAGCACATGTCTGAAAGTGGATATAACACCTAGGGAACTCAGGGCGGTGGTGAATGGCAACTGCCCGAAGCAGCAGCACAGCTCTTCCAGTGCCAAACAACTCCACCTGCCACAGGAACTTCACATACCATCAGCTGTGCTAGCAGCTATCTAGGAAGCCCTGTTTGTTCACTTCCAGTCCAATGCCCATTGAGCCCAGTGGGATGGAATCAAGCAGGTTGAGCACCCACACTAAACTAAAATGCAGTCCTCACTCCAGGCACTCAAAACTCCACTGCCAAACACAAGTTCAGCGCCCAAGCCATTTCCCTCTGCCATGGAAACCAAGTGCTCTGGCAGCACATATGTCTGAAAGTGGATATGACACCTAGGGAACTAAGGACGGTATTGAATGGCAACTGCCCTAAGCAGTGGCACAGCTCTTCCAGTGCCAAACAACTCCACCTCAGTCATGAACTTCACATACCATCAGCTGTGCTAGCAGCTATCTAGGAAACCCTGTTTGGTCACTTCCGGTCCAATGCCCATTGAGCCGAGTGGGATGGAATCAAGCAGGTTGAGCACCCACACTAAACTTACATGGAGCTCCTCACTCAAGGCACTCAAAACTCCACAGGCAAACACAAGTTCAGCGCCCAAGCCATTTCCCGCTGCCATGGAAACCAAGTGCTCTGGCAGCACATATGTCTGAAAGTGGATATGACACCTAGGGAACTCAGTGAGGTGGTGAATGGCAACTGTCCGAAGCAGCAGCACAGCTCTTCCAGTGCCAAAACAACTCCACCTGCCTCATGAACTTCACATACCATCAGCTGTGCCAGCAGCTATCTAGGAAGCCCTGTTTGGTCACTTCCGGTCCAATGCCCATTGAGCCCAGTGGGATGGAATCAAGCAGGTTGAGCACCCACACTAAACTTACATGGAGCTCCTCACTCAAGCCGCTCAAAACTCCACTGCCAAACACAGGTTCAGCGCAAAAGCTATTTCCCGCTGCCATGGAAACCAAGTGCTCTGGCACCACATATGTCTGAAAGTGGATATGACACCTAGGGAACTCAGGAGGGTATTGAATGGCAACTGCCCTAGGCAGTGGCACAGCTCTTCCAGTGCCAAACAACTCCACCTCAGTCATGAACTTCACATACCATCAGCTGTGCTAGCAGCTATCTAGGAAGCCGTGTTTGGTCACTTCCGGTCCAATGCCCATTGAGCCCAGTGGGATGGAATCAAGCAGGTTGAGCACTCACACTAAACTTACCTGGAGCTCCTCACTCAAGGCGCTCAAAACACAAGAGCAAAACAAAAGTTCAGCGCAAAAGCCATTTCCGGCTGCCATGGAAACCAAGTGCTCTGGCAGCACATATGTCTGAAAGTGGATATGACACCTAGGGAACTCAGTGAGGTGGTGAATGGCAACTGCCCGAAGCAGCAGCACAGCTCTTCCAATGCCAAAACAACTCCACCTGCCTCATGAACTTCACATACCATCAGCTGTGCTAGCAGCTATCTAGGAAACCGTGTTTGGTAACTTCCGGTCCAATGCCCATTGAGCCAGTTTGATGGAGTCAAGCAGGTTGAGCACCCACACTAAACTAACATGGAGCTCCTCACTCAAGGCACTCTAAACTCCACAGCCAAACACAGGTTCAGCTCAAAAGCCATTTCCCGCTGCCATGGAAACCAAGTGCTCTGGCAGCACATATGTCTGAATGTGGATATGACACCTAGGGAACTCAGGACGGTATTGAATGGCAACTGCCCGAAGCAGTGGCACAGCTCTTCCAGTGTCAAACAACTCCACCTCAGTAATGAACTTCACATACCATCAGCTGTGCTAGCAGCTATCTAGGAAGCCCATGTTTGGTCACTTCCGGTCCAATGCCCATTGAGCCCAGTGGGATGGAATCAAGCAGGTTGAGCACCCACATTAACTAACATGGATCTCCTCACTCAAGGCACTCAAAATTCCACTGCCAAACACAAGTTCAGCGCCCAAGCCATTTCTCGCTGCCATATAAACCGAATGCTCTGGCACCACATATGTCTGAAAGAGGATATGACACCTAGGGAACTCATGGCCCTGGTGAATGGCAACTGCCCGAAGCAGCAGGACAGCTCTTCCAGTGCCAAAACAACTCCACCTCAGTCATGAACTTCACATACCATCAACTGTGGTAGCAGCGTACTTAGAAACCCTGTTTGTTCGCTTCCGGTCCAATGCCCATTGAGCCCAGTGGGATGGAATCAAGCAGGTTGAGCATCCACACTAAACTAACATGGAGCTCCTCACTCAAGGCACTCAAAACTCCACAGCCAAATAGAAGTTCAGCGCCAAAGCCATTTCTCGCTGCCATGAAAACCAAGTGCTCTGGCAGCACATATGTCTGAAGGTGGATATGACACCTAGGGAACTCATGGCCCTGGTGAATGGCACCTGCCCCAAGCAGCAGCACAGCTCTTCCAGTGCCAAAACAACTCCACCTGCCTCATTAACTTCACATAATATCAACTGTGCTTGCAGCTGTCTAGGAAACCCTGTTTGGTCACTTCCGGTCCAATGCCCATTGAGCCCAGTGGGATGGAATCAAGCAGGTTGAGCACGCACACTAAACTAACATGCAGCACCTCACTCAAGGTACTCAAAACTCCACTGCCAAACACAAGTTCAGCTCCCAAGCCATTTCCCGCTGCCATGGAAACCAAGTGCTCTGGCACCACATATGTCTGAAAGTGGATATGACACCTAGGGAACTCATGGCCCTCGTGAATGGCAACTGCCCGAAGCAGCAGCACAGCTCTTCCAGTGCCAAAACAACTCCACCTGCCTCATGAACTTCACATACCATCAGCTGTGCTAGCAGCTATCTAGGAAACCCTGTTTCGTCACTTCTGGTCCAATGCCCATTGAGCCCAGTGGGATGGAATCAAGCAGGTTGAGCATCCACACTAAACTAACATGGAGCTCCTCACTCAAGGCACTCAAAACTCCACTGCCAAACACAAGTTCAGCGCAAATGCCATTTCCCGCTGCCATGAAAACCAAGTGCTCTGGCACCACATATGTCTGAAAGTGGATATGACACCTAGGGAACTCAGGGCGGTGGTGAATGGCAACTGCCCGAAGCAGCAGCACAGCTCTTCCAGTGCCAAACAACTCCACCTGCCTCATGAACTTCACATACCATCAGCTGTGCTAGCAGCTATCTAGGAAGCCGTGTTTGGTCACTTCCGGTCCAATGCCCATTGAGCCCAGTGGGATGGAATCAAGCAGGTTGAGCACCCACACTAAACTAACATGGAGCTCCTCACTCAAGGCACTCAAAACTCCACTGCCAAACACAAGTTCAGCGCCCAAGCCATTTCCTGCTGCCATGGAAACCAAGTGCTCTGGCAGCACATGTCTGAAAGTGTATATAACACCTAGGGAACTCAGGGCGGTGGTGAATGGCAACTGCCCGAAGCAGCAGCACAGCTCTTCCAGTGCCAAACAACTCCACCTGCCACAGGAACTTCACATACCATCAGCTGTGCTAGCAGCTATCTAGGAAACCCTGTTTGGTCACTTCCGGTCCAATGCCCATTGAGCCCAGTGGGATGGAATCAAGCAGGTTGAGCACCCACACTAAACTAAAATGCAGCTCCTCACTCAAGGCACTCAAAACTCCACAGCCAAACACAAGTTCAGCGCCCAAGGCATTTCCCGCTGCCATGGAAACCAAATGCTCTGGCACCACATATGTCTGAAAGTGGATATGACACCTAGGGAACTCAGAGCCATGGTGAATGGCAACTGCCCGAAGCAGCAGCACAGCTCTTCCAGTGCCAAACATCTCCACCTCAGTCATGAACTTCACATACCATCAGCTGTGCTAGCAGCTATCTTGGAAACCCTGTTTGGTCACTTCTGGTTAAATGCTTATTGAGTGCAGTGGGATGGAATCAAGCAGGTTGAGCACCCACACTAAACTTACATGGAGCTCTTTACTCAAGGCGCTCAAAACTCCACAGCCAAACACAAGTTCACCGCAAAATTCATTTTCCGCTGTCATGGAAACCAAGTGCTCTGGCACCACATATGTCTGAAAGTGGATATGACACCTAGGGAACTCAGGGCGGTGGTGAATGGCAACTGCCCGAAGCAGCAGCACAGCTCTTCCAGTGCCAAAACAACTCCACTTGCCTCATGAACTTCACATGCCATCAAATGTGCTAGCAGCTATCTAGGAAGCCCTATTTGATCACTTCCGGTCCAATGCCCATTGAGCCCAGTGGGATGGAATTAAGCAGGTTGAGCATCCACACTAAACTAACATGGAGCTCCTCACTCAAGGCGCTCAAAACTCCACTGCCAAACACAATTTCAGCGCCCAAGCCATTTCCCGCTGCCATGAAAACCAACTGCTCTGAAAGCACATATATCTGAAAGTGGATATGACACCTAGGGAACTCAGGGCGGTGGTGAATGGCAACTGCCTGAAGCAGCAGCACAGCTCTTCCAGTGCCAAAACAACTCCACCTGCCTCATTAACATCACATACAAAAACTGTGCTAGCAGCTATCCAGGAAGCCCTGTTTGGTCACTTCCGGTCCTATGCCCATTGAGCCCAGTAGGATGGAATCAAGCAGGTTGAGCATCCACACTAAACTAACATGCAGCTCCTCACTCAAGGCACACAAAACTACACAGCCAAACACAAGTTCAGCGCAAAAGCCATTTCTCGCTGCCATGGAAACCAAATGCTCTGGCACCATATATGTCTGAAAATGGATATGACACCTAGGGAACTCAGGACGGTATTGAATGGCAACTGCCCGAAGCAGCAGCACAGCTCTTCCAGTGCCAAACAACTCCACCTGCCTCATGAACTTCACATGCCATCAGCTGTGCTAGCAGCGTTCTAGGAAGCCCTGTTTGTTCACTTCCAGTCCAATGCACATTGAGCCCAGTGGGATGGAATCAAGCAGGTTGAGCACCCACACTAAACTAAAATGCAGCTCCTCACTCAAGGCACTCAAAACTCCACTGCCAAACACAAGTTCAGCGCAAAAGCCATTTCCCGCTGCCATGGAAACCCAATGCTCTGGCAGCACATATGTCTGAAAGTGGATATGACACCTAGGGAACTCATGGCCCTGGTGAATGGCAACTGCCCCAAGCAGAGGCACAGCTCTTTCAGTGCCAATGAACTCCACCTGCCTCATGAACTTCACATACCATCAGCTGTGCTAGCAGCTATCTAGGAAGCCCTGTTTGGTCACTTCCGGTCCAATGCCCATTGAGCCCAGTGGGATGGAATCAAGCAGGTTGAGCACCCACACTAAACTAACATGGAGCTCCTCACTCAAGGCACTCAAAACTCCACTGCCAAACACAAGTTCAGCGCCCAAGCCATTTCCCGCTGCCTTGGAAACCAAGTGCTCTGGCAGCACATGTCTGAAAGTGGATATAACACCTAGGGAACTCAGGGCGGTGGTGAATGGCAACTGCCCGAAGCAGCAGCACAGCTCTTCCAGTGCCAAACAACTCCACCTGCCACAGGAACTTCACATACCATCAGCTGTGCTAGCAGCTATCTAGGAAGCCCTGTTTGTTCACTTCCAGTCCAATGCCCATTGAGCCCAGTGGGATGGAATCAAGCAGGTTGAGCACCCACACTAAACTAAAATGCAGTCCTCACTCCAGGCACTCAAAACTCCACTGCCAAACACAAGTTCAGCGCCCAAGCCATTTCCCTCTGCCATGCAAACCAAGTGCTCTGGCAGCACATATGTCTGAAAGTGGATATGACTCCTAGGGAACTAAGGACGGTATTGAATGGCAACTGCCCTAAGCAGTGGCACAGCTCTTCCAGTGCCAAACAACTCCACCTCAGTCATGAACTTCACATACCATCAGCTGTGCTAGCAGCTATCTAGGAAACCCTGTTTGGTCACTTCCGGTCCAATGCCCATTGAGCCGAGTGGGATGGAATCAAGCAGGTTGAGCACCCACACTAAACTTACATGGAGCTCCTCACTCAAGGCACTCAAAACTCCACAGGCAAACACAAGTTCAGCGCCCAAGCCATTTCCCGCTGCCATGGAAACCAAGTGCTCTGGCAGCACATATGTCTGAAAGTGGATATGACACCTAGGGAACTCAGTGAGGTGGTGAATGGCAACTGTCCGAAGCAGCAGCACAGCTCTTCCAGTGCCAAAACAACTCCACCTGCCTCATGAACTTCACATACCATCAGCTGTGCCAACAGCTATCTAGGAAGCCTTGTTTGGTCACTTCCGGTCCAATGCCCATTGAGCCCAGTTTGATGGAATCAAGCAGGTTGAGCACCCACACTAAACTAACATGGAGCTCCTCACTCAAGGCGCTCAAAACTCCACTGCCAAACACAGGTTCAGCGCAAAAGCCATTTCCCGCTGCCATGGAAACCAAGTGCTCTGGCACCACATATGTCTGAAAGTGGATATGACACCTAGGGAACTCAGGAGGGTATTGAATGGCAACTGCCCTAGGCAGTGGCACAGCTCTTCCAGTGCCAAAACAACTCCACCTCAGTCATGAACTTCACATACCATCAGCTGTGCTAGCAGCTATCTAGGAAGCCGTGTTTGGTCACTTCCGGTCCAATGCCCATTGAGCCCAGTGGGATGGAATCAAGCAGGTTGAGCACTCACACTAAACTTACATGGAGCTCCTCACTCAAGGCGCTCAAAACACAAGAGCAAAACAAAAGTTCAGCGCAAAAGCCATTTCCGGCTGCCATGGAAACCAAGTGCTCTGGCACCACATATGTCTGAAAGTGGATATGACACCTAGGGAACTCAGTGAGGTGGTGAATGGCAACTGCCCGAAGCAGCAGCACAGCTCTTCCAATGCCAAAACAACTCCACCTGCCTCATGAACTTCACATACCATCAGCTGTGCTAGCAGCTATCTAGGAAACCGTGTTTGGTAACTTCCGGTCCAATGCCCATTGAGCCAGTTTGATGGAGTCAAGCAGGTTGAGCACCCACACTAAACTAACTTGTAGCTCCTCACTCAAGGCACTCTAAACTCCACAGCCAAACACAGGTTCAGCTCAAAAGCCATTTCCCGCTGCCATGGAAACCAAGTGCTCTGGCACCACATATGTCTGAATGTGGATATGACACCTAGGGAACTCAGGACGGTATTGAATGGCAACTGCCCGAAGCAGTGGCACAGCTCTTCCAGTGTCAAACAACTCCACCTCAGTAATGAACTTCACATACCATCAGCTGTGCTAGCAGCTATCTAGGAAGCCCTGTTTGGTCACTTCCGGTCCAATGCCCATTGAGCCCAGTGGGATGGAATCAAGCAGGTTGAGCACCCACATTAACTAACATGGATCTCCTCACTCAAGGCACTCAAAATTCCACTGCCAAACACAAGTTCAGCGCCCAAGCCATTTCTCGCTGCCATATAAACCGAATGCTCTGGCACCACATATGTCTGAAAGAGGATATGACACCTAGGGAACTCATGGCCCTGGTGAATGGCAACTGCCCGAAGCAGCAGGACAGCTCTTCCAGTGCCAAAACAACTCCACCTCAGTCATGAACTTCACATACCATCAACTGTGGTAGCAGCGTACTTAGAAACCCTGTTTGTTCGCTTCCGGTCCAATGCCCATTGAGCCCAGTTGGATGGAATCAAGCAGGTTGAGCACCCACACTAAACTAACATGGAGCTCCTCACTCAAGGCACTCAAAACTCCACAGCCAAATAGAAGTTCAGCGCCAAAGCCATTTCTCGCTGCCATGAAAACCAAGTGCTCTGGCAGCACATATGTCTGAAGGTGGATATGACACCTAGGGAACTCATGGCCCTGGTGAATGGCACCTGCCCCAAGCAGCAGCACAGCTCTTCCAGTGCCAAAACAACTCCACCTGCCTCATTAACTTCACATAATATCAACTGTGCTTGCAGCTGTCTAGGAAACCCTGTTTGGTCACTTCCGGTCCAATGCCCATTGAGCCCAGTGGGATGGAATCAAGCAGGTTGAGCACGCACACTAAACTAACATGCATCACCTCACTCAAGGTACTCAAAACTCCACTGCCAAACACAAGTTCAGCTCAAAAGCCATTTCCCGCTGCCATGGAAACCAAGTGCTCTGGCACCACATATGTCTGAAAGTGGATATGACACCTAGGGAACTCATGGCCCTGGTGAATGGCAACTGCCCGAAGCAGCAGCACAGCTCTTCCAGTGCCAAAACAACTCCACCTGCCTCATGAACTTCACATACCATCAGCTGTGCTAGCAGCTATCTAGGAAGCCCTGTTTGGTCACTTCCGGTCCAATGCCCATTGAGCCCAGTGGGATGGAATCAAGCAGGTTGAGCATCCACACTAAACTAACATGGAGCTCCTCACTCAAGGCACTCAAAACTCCACTGCCAAACACAAGTTCAGCACAAATGCCATTTCCCGCTGCCATGAAAACCAAGTGCTCTGGCAGCACATATGTCTGAAAGTGGATATGACACCTAGGGAACTCAGGGCGGTGGTGAATGGCAACTGCCCGAAGCAGCAGCACAGCTCTTCCAGTGCCAAACAACTCCACCTGCCTCATGAACTTCACATACCATCAGCTGTGCTAGCAGCTATCTAGGAAGCCCAGTTTGGTCACTTCCGGTCCAATGCCCATTGAGCCCAGTGGGATGGAATCAAGCAGGTTGAGCACCCACACTAAACTTACATGGAGCTGCTCACTCAAGGCACTCAAAACCTCACTGCCAAACACAAGTTCAGTGCCCAAGCCATTTCCCGCTGCCATGGAAACCAAGTGCTCTGGCACCACATATGTCTGAAAGTGGATATGACACCTAGGGAACTCAGGGCGGTGGTGAATGGCAACTGCCCAAAGCAGCAGCACAGCTCTTCCAGTGCCAAAACAACTCCACCTGCCTCATGAACTTCACATACCATCAGCTGTGCTAGGAGCTATCTAGGAAACTCTGTTTGGTCACTTCTGGTCCAATGCCCATTGAGCCCAGTGGGATGGAATCAAGCAGGTTGAGCACCCACACTGAACTAACATGGATCTCCATACTCAAGGCACTCAAAACTCCACTGCCAAACACAAGTTCAGCGCAAAAGCCATTTCCTGCTGCCATGGAAACCAAGTGCTCTGGCACCACATATGTCTGAAAGTGGATATGACACCTAAGGAACTCACGGCGGTGGTGAATGGCAACTGCCCGAAGCAGCAGCACAGCTCTTCCAGTGCCAAAAAAACTCCACCTGCCTCATGAACTTCACATACCATCAGCTGTGCTAGCAGCTATCTAGGAAACCCTGTTTGGTCACTTCCGGTCCAATGCTTATTGAGTCCAGTGGGATTGAATCAAGCAGGTTGAGCACCCACACTAAACTAACATGCAGCACCTCACTCAAGGCACTCAAAACTCCAATGGCAAACACAAGTTCAGCGCAAAAGCCATTTCCCGCTGCCGTGGAAACCAAGTGCTCTGGCACCACATATGTCTGAAAGTGGATATGGCACCAAGTGAACTCATGGATCTCGTGAATGGCAACTGCCCGAAGCAGCAGCACAGCTCTTCCAGTGCCAAAACAACTCCACCTCAGTCATGAACTTCACATACCATCAACTGTGCTAGCAGCGCTCTAGGAAACCCTGTTTGGTCACTTCCGGTCCAATGCCCATTGAGCCCAGTGGGATGGAATCAAGCAGGTTGAGCACCCACACTAAACTAACATGGAGCTCCTCACTCAAGGCACTCAAAACTCTACAGCCAAACACAAGTTCAGCGCAAAAGCCATTTCCCGCTGCCATGGAAAGCAAGTGCTCTGGCACCACATATGTCTGAAAGTGGATATGACACCTAGGGAACTCAGGGCGGTGGTGAATGGCAACTGCCCAAAGCAGCAGCACAGCTCTTCCAGTGCCAAAAGAACTCCACCTGCCTCATGAACTTCACATACCATCAGCTGTGGTAGGAGCTATCTAGGAAACTCTGTTTGGTCACTTCCGGTCCAATGCCCATTGAGCCCAGTGGGATGGAATCAAGCAGGTTGAGCACCCACACTGAACTAACATGGATCTCCATACTCAAGGCACTCAAAACTCCACAGCCAAACACAAGTTCAGTGCAAAAGCCATTTCCCGCTGCCATGGAAACCAAGTGCTCTGGCACCACATATGTCTGAAAGTGGATATGACACCTAGGGAACTCAGGGCGGTGGTGAATGGCAACTGCCCGAAGCAGCAGCACTGCTCTTCCAGTGCCAAAACAACTCCACCTGCCTCATGAACTTCACATACCATCAGCTGTGCTAGCAGCTATCTAGGAAACCCTGTTTGGTCACTTCCGGTCCAATGCTTATTGAGTCCAGTGGGATTGAATCAAGCAGGTTGAGCACCCACACTAAACTAACATGGATCTCCTCACTCTTGGCACTCAAAACTCCACAGCCAAACACAAGTTCAGCGCAAAAGCCATTTCCCGCTGCCATGGAAACCCAATGCTCTGGCAGCACATATGTCTGAAAGTGGATATGACACCTAGGGAACTCAGGGCGGTGGTGAATGGCAACTGCCCGAAGCAGCAGCACAGCTCTTCCAGTGCCAAACAACTCCACTCGCCTCATGAACTTCACATACCATCAGCTGTGCTAGCAGCTATCTAGAAAACCCTGTTTGGTCACTTCCGGTCCAATGCCCATTGAGCCCAGTGGGATGGAATCAAGCAGGTTGAGCACCCACACTAAACTAACATGGAGCTTCTCACTCAAGGCACTCAAAACTCCACTGCCAAACACAAGTTCAGCGCCCAAGCCATTTCCCGCTGCCATGGAAACCAAGTGCTCTGGCAGCACATATGTCTGAAAGTGGATATGACACCTAGGGACCTCAGTGAGGGGGTGAATGGCAACTTCCCGAAGCAGCAGCACAGGTCTTTCAGTGCCAAAACAACTCCACCTGCCTCATGAACTTCACATACCATCAGCTGTGCTAGCAGCTATCTAGGAAGCCCTGTTTGTTCACTTCCAGTCCAATGCCCATTGAGCCCAGTGGGATGGAATCAAGCAGGTTGAGCACCCACACTAAACTAAAATGCAGTCCTCACACCAGGCACTCAAAACTCCACTGCCAAACACAAGTTCAGCGCCAAAGCCATTTCCCTCTGCCATGGAAACCAAGTGCTCTGGCAGCACATATGTCTGAAAGTGGATATGACACCTAGGGAACTAAGGACGGTATTGAATGGCAACTGCCCTAAGCAGTGGCACAGCTCTTCCAGTGCCAAACAACTCCACCTCAGTCATGAACTTCACATACCATCAGCTGTGCTAGCAGCTATCTAGGAAACCCTGTTTGGTCACTTCCGGTCCAATGCCCATTGAGCCGAGTGGGATGGAATCAAGCAGGTTGAGCACCCACACTAAACTTACATGGAGCTCCTCACTCAAGGCACTCAAAACTCCACAGGCAAACACAAGTTCAGCGCCCAAGCCATTTCCCGCTGCCATGGAAACCAAGTGCTCTGGCAGCACATATGTCTGAAAGTGGATATGACACCTAGGGAACTCAGTGAGGTGGTGAATGGCAACTGTCCGAAGCAGCAGCACAGCTCTTCCAGTGCCAAAACAACTCCACCTGCCTCATGAACTTCACATACCATCAGCTGTGCCAGCAGCTATCTAGGAAGCCCTGTTTGGTCACTTCCGGTCCAATGCCCATTGAGCCCAGTTTGATGGAATCAAGCAGGTTGAGCACCCACACTAAACTAACATGGAGCTCCTCACTCAAGGCGCTCAAAACTCCACTGCCAAACACAGGTTCAGCTCAAAAGCCATTTCCCGCTGCCATGGAAACCAAGTGCTCTGGCACCACATATGTCTGAAAGTGGATATGACACCTAGGGAACTCAGGAGGGTATTGAATGGCAACTGCCCTAGGCAGTGGCACAGCTCTTCCAGTGCCAAACAACTCCACCTCAGTCATGAACTTCACATACCATCAGCTGTGCTAGCAGCTATCTAGGAAGCCGTGTTTGGTCACTTCCGGTCCAATGCCCATTGAGCCCAGTGGGATGGAATCAAGCAGGTTGAGCACTCACACTAAACTTACATGGAGCTCCTCACTCAAGGCGCTCAAAACACAAGAGCAAAACAAAAGTTCAGCGCAAAAGCCATTTCCCGCTGCCATGGAAACCAAGTGCTCTGGCACCACATATGTCTGAAAGTGGATATGACACCTAGGGAACTCAGTGAGGTGGTGAATGGCAACTGCCCGAAGCAGCAGCACAACTCTTCCAGTGCCAAAACAACTCCACCTGCCTCATGAACTTCACATACCATCAGCTGTGCTAGCAGCTATCTAGGAAACCGTGTTTGGTAACTTCCGGTCCAATGCCCATTGAGCCAGTTTGATGGAGTCAAGCAGGTTGAGCACCCACACTAAACTAACTTGGAGCTCCTCACTCAAGGCACTCTAAACTCCACAGCCAAACACAGGTTCAGCGCAAAAGCCATTTACCGCTGCCATGGAAACCAAGTGCTCTGGCACCACATATGTCTGAAAGTGGATATGACACCTAGGGAACTCAGGACGGTATTGAATGGCAACTGCCCGAAGCAGTGGCACAGCTCTTCCAGTGTCAAACAACTCCACCTCAGTAATGAACTTCACATACCATCAGCTGTGCTAGCAGCTATCTAGGAAGCCCTGTTTGGTCACTTCCGGTCCAATGCCCATTGAGCCCAGTGGGATGGAATCAAGCAGGTTGAGCACCCACATTAACTAACATGGATCTCCTCACTCAAGGCACTCAAAATTCCACTGCCAAACACAAGTTCAGCGCCCAAGCCATTTCTCGCTGCCATATAAACCGAATGCTCTGGCACCACATATGTCTGAAAGTGGATATGACACCTAGGGAACTCATGGCCCTGGTGAATGGCAACTGCCCGAAGCAGCAGGACAGCTCTTCCAGTGCCAAAACAACTCCACCTCAGTCATGAACTTCACATACCATCAACTGTGGTAGCAGCGTACTAAGAAACCCTGTTTGTTCGCTTCCAGTCCAATGCCCATTGAGCCCAGTGGGATGGAATCAAGCAGGTTGAGCAAACCACACTAAACTAACATGGAGCTCCTCACTCAAGGCACTCAAAACTCCACAGCCAAATAGAAGTTCAGCGCCAAAGCCATTTCTCGCTGACATGAAAACCAAGTGCTCTGGCAGCACATATGTCTGAAGGTGGATATGACACCTAGGGAACTCATGGCCCTGGTGAATGGCACCTGCCCCAAGCAGCAGCACAGCTCTTCCAGTGCCAAAACAACTCCACCTGCCTCATTAACTTCACATAATATCAACTGTGCTTGCAGCTGTCTAGGAAACCCTGTTTGGTCACTTCCGGTCCAATGCCCATTGAGCCCAGTGGGATGGAATCAAGCAGGTTGAGCACGCACACTAAACTAACATGCAGCTCCTCACTCAAGGTACTCAAAACTCCACTGCCAAACACAAGTTCAGCTCAAAAGCCATTTCCCGCTGCCATGGAAACCAAGTGCTCTGGCACCACATATGTCTGAAAGTGGATATGACACCTAGGGAACTCATGGCCCTGGTGAATGGCAACTGCCCGAAGCAGCAGCACAGCTCTTCCAGTGCCAAACAACTCCACCTGCCTCATGAACTTCACATACCATCAGCTGTGCTAGCAGCTATCTAGGAAGCCCAGTTTGGTCACTTCCGGTCCAATGCCCATTGAACCCAGTGGGATGGAATCAAGCAGGTTGAGCACCCACACTAAACTAACATGGAGCTCCTCAGTCAATGCACTCAAAACTCCACAGCCAAACACAAGTTCAGCTCAAAAGCCATTTCCCGCTGCCATGGAAACCAAGTGCTCTGGCACCACATATGTCTGAAAGTGGATATGACACCTAGGGAACTCAGGGCGGTGGTGAATGGCAACTGCCCAAAGCAGCAGCACAGCTCTTCCAGTGCCAAAACAACTCCACCTGCCTCATGAACTTCACATACCATCAGCTGTGCTAGGAGCTATCTAGGAAACTCTGTTTGGTCACTTCCGGTCCAATGCCCATTGAGCCCTGTGGGATGGAATCAAGCAGGTTGAGCACCCACACTGAACTAACATGGATCTCCATACTCAAGGCACTCAAAACTCCACAGCCAAACACAAGTTCAGCGCAAAAGCCATTTCCGGCTGCCATGGAAACCAAGTGCTCTGGCACCACATATGTCTGAAAGTGGATATGACACCTAGGGAACTCAGGGCGGTGGTGAATGGCAACTGCCCGAAGCAGCAGCACAGCTCTTCCAGTGCCAAAACAACTCCACCTGCCTCATGAACTTCACATACCATCAGCTGTGCTAGCAGCTATCTAGGAAACCCTGTTTGGTCACTTCCGGTCCAATGCTTATTGAGTCCAGTGGGATTGAATCAAGCAGGTTGAGCACCCACACTAAACTAACATGCAGCACCTCACTCAAGGCACTCAAAACTCCACTGGCAAACACAAGTTCAGCGCAAAAGCCATTTCCTGCTGCCGTGGAAACCAAGTGCTCTGGCACCACATATGTCTGAAAGTGGATATGGCACCAAGGGAACACATGGATCTCGTGAATGGCAACTGCCCGAAGCAGCAGCACAGCTCTTCCAGTGCCAAAACAACTCCACCTCAGTCATGAACTTCACATACCATCAACTGTGCTAGCAGCGCTCTAGGAAACCCTGTTTGGTCACTTCCGGTCCAATGCCCATTGAGCCCAGTGGGATGGAATCAAGCAGGTTGAGCACCCACACTAAACTAACATGGAGCTCCTCACTCAAGGCACTCAAAACTCTACAGCCAAACACAAGTTCAGCGCAAAAGCCATTTCCCGCTGCCATGGAAAGCAAGTGCTCTGGCACCACATATGTCTGAAAGTGGATATGACACCTAGGGAACTCAGGGCGGTGGTGAATGGCAACTGCCCAAACCAGCAGCACAGCTCTTCCAGTGCCAAAAGAACTCCACCTGCCTCATGAACTTCACATACCATCAGCTGTGCTAGGAGCTATCTAGGAAACTCTGTTTGGTCACTTCCGGTCCAATGCCCATTGAGCCCAGTGGGATGGAATCAAGCAGGTTGAGCACCCACACTGAACTAACATGGATCTCCATACTCAAGGCACTCAAAACTCCACAGCCAAACACAAGTTCAGTGCAAAAGCCATTTCCCGCTGCCATGGAAACCAAGTGCTCTGGCACCACATATGTCTGAAAGTGGATATGACACCTAGGGAACTCAGGGCGGTGGTGAATGGCAACTGCCCGAAGCAGCAGCACAGCTCTTCCAGTGCCAAAACAACTCCACCTGCCTCATGAACTTCACATACCATCAGCTGTGCTAGCAGCTATCAAGGAAACCCTGTTTGGTCACTTCCGGTCCAATGCTTATTGAGTCCAGTGGGATTGAATCAAGCAGGTTGAGCACCCACACTAAACTAACATGGATCTCCTCACTCTTGGCCCTCAAAACTCCACAGCCAAACACAAGTTCAGCGCAAAAGCCATTTCCCGCTGCCATGGAAACCCAATGCTCTGGCAGCACATATGTCTGAAAGTGGATATGACACCTAGGGAACTCAGGGCGGTGGTGAATGGCAACTGCCCGAAGCAGCAGCACAGCTCTTCCAGTGCCAAAACAACTCCACCTGCCTCATGAACTTCACATACCATCAGCTGTGCTAGGAGCTATCTAGGAAACCCTGTTTGGTCACTTCCGGTTAAAAACTTATTGAGTCCAGTGGGATTGAATCAAGCAGTTTGAGCACCCACACTAAACTAACATGCAGCACCTCACTCAAGGCACTCAAAACTCCACTGACAAACACAAGTTCAGCGCCCAAGCCATTTCCCTCTGCCGTGGAAACCAAGTGCTCTGGCACCACATATGTCTGAAAGTGGATATGGCACCAAGGGAACTCATGGATCTCGTGATTGGCAACTGCCCGAAGCAGCAGCACAGCTCTTCCAGTGCCAAACAACTCCACCTGCCTCATGAACTTCACATACCATCAGCTGTGCTAGCAGCTATCTAGGAAGCCCAGTTTGGTCACTTCCGGTCCAATGCCCATTGAGCCCAGTGGGATGGAATCAAGCAGGTTGAGCACCCACACTAAACTTACATGGAGCTGCTCACTCAAGGCACTCAAAACCTCACAGCCAAACACAAGTTCAGTGCCCAAGCCGTTTCCCGCTGCCATGGAAACCAAGTGCTCTGGCACCACATATGTCTGAAAGTGGATATGGCACCAAGGGAACACATGGATCTCGTGAATGGCAACTGCCCGAAGCAGCAGCACAGCTCTTCCAGTGCCAAAACAACTCCACCTCAGTCATGAACTTCACATACCATCAACTGTGCTAGCAGCGCTCTAGGAAACCCTGTTTGGTCACTTCCGGTCCAATGCCCATTGAGCCCAGTGGGATGGAATCAAGCAGGTTGAGCACCCACACTAAACTAACATGGAGCTCCTCAGTCAATGCACTCAAAACTCCACAGCCAAACACAAGTTCAGCGCAAAAGCCAATTCCCGCTGCCATGGAAACCAAGTGCTCTGGCACCACATATGTCTGAAAGTGGATATGACACCTAGGGAACTCAGGGCGGTGGTGAATGGCAACTGCCCAAAGCAGCAGCACAGCTCTTCCAGTGCCAAAACAACTCCACCTGCCTCATGAACTTCACATACCATCAGCTGTGCTAGGAGCTATCTAGGAAACTCTGTTTGGTCACTTCCGGTCCAATGCCCATTGAGCCCAGTGGGATGGAATCAAGCAGGTTGAGCACCCACACTGAACTAACATGGATCTCCATACTCAAGGCACTCAAAACTCCACAGCCAAACACAAGTTCAGCGCAAAAGCCATTTCCCGCTGCCATGGAAACCAAGTGCTCTGGCACCACATATGTCTGAAAGTGGATATGACACCTAGGGAACTCAGGGCGGTGGTGAATGGCAACTGCCCGAAGCAGCAGCACAGCTCTTCCAGTGCCAAAACAACTCCACCTGCCTCATGAACTTCACATACCATCAGCTGTGCTAGCAGCTATCTAGGAAACCCTGTTTGGTCACTTCCGGTCCAATGCTTATTGAGTCCAGTGGGATTGAATCAAGCAGGTTGAGCACCCACACTAAACTAACATGCAGCACCTCACTCAAGGCACTCAAAACTCCACTGGCAAACACAAGTTCAGCGCAAAAGCCATTTCCTGCTGCCGTGGAAACCAAGTGCTCTGGCACCACATATGTCTGAAAGTGGATATGGCACCAAGGGAACTCATGGATCTGGTGAATGGCAACTGCCCGAAGCAGCAGCACAGCTCTTCCAGTGCCAAAACAACTCCACCTGCCTCATGAACTTCACATACCATCAACTGTGGTAGCAGTGTTCTAAGTAACCCTGTTTGGTCACATCCAGTCCAATGCCCATTGAGCCCAGTGGGATGGAATCAAGCAGGTTGAGCACCCACACTAAACTAACATGGAGCTCCTCACTCAAGGCACTCAAAACTCTACAGCCAAACACAAGTTCAGCGCCCAAGCCATTTCCCGCTGTCATGAAATCCAAGTGCTCTGGCAGCACATATGTCTGAAAGTTGATATGACACCTAGGGAACTCAGGGCGGTGGTGAATGGCAACTGCCCGAAGCAGCAGCACAGCTCTTCCAGTGCCAAAACAACTCCACCTGCCTCATTAACTTCACATCACATCAGCTGTGCTAGCAGCTATCTAAGAAGCCCTGTTTGGTCACTTCCGGTCCAATGCCCATTGAGTCCAGTGGGATGGAATCAAGCAGGTTGAGCACCCACACTAAACTAACATGCAGCTCCTCACTCAAGGTACTCAAAACTCCACTGCCAAACACAAGTTCAGCGCAAAAGCCATTTCCCGCTGCCATGGAAACCAAGTGCTCTGGCACCACATATGTCTGAAAGTGGATATGACACCTAGGGAACTCAGGGCGGTGGTGAATGGCAACTGCCCGAAGCAGCAGCACAGCTCTTCCAGTGCCAAAACAACTCCACCTGCCTCATTAACTTCACATAATATCAACTGTGCTAGCAGCTGTCTAGGAAACCCTGTTTGGTCACTTCCGGTCCAATGCCCATTGAGCCCAGTGGGATGGAATCAAGCAGGTTGAGCACCCACATTAAACTTACATGGAGCTCCTCACTCAAGGCGCTCAAAACTCCACTGCCAAACACAAGTTCATCGCAAAAGCCATTTCCCGCTGCCATGGAAACCAAGTGCTCTGGCACCACATATGTCTGAAAGAGAATATGACACCTAGGGAACTAACGGCGGTGGTGAATAGCAAGTGCCAGAAGCAGCAGCACAGCTCTTCCAGTGCCAAAACAACTCTACCTGCCTCATGAACTTCACATACCACCAGCTGTGCTAGCAGCTATCTAGGAAGCCCCATTTGGTCACTTCCGGTCCAATGCCCATTGAGCCCAGTGGGATGGAATCAAGCAGGTTGAGCATCCACACTAAACTAACATTGAGCTCCTAACTCAAGGCACTCAAAACTCCACAGCCAAACACAAGTTCAGCGCCCAAGCCATTTCCCGCTGCCATGAAACCAAGTGCTCTGGCACCACATATGTCTGAAAGTGGATATGACACCTAGGGAACTCAGGGCGGTGGTCAATGGCAACTGCCCGAAGCAGCAGCACAGCTCTTCCAGTGCCAAAACAACTCCACCTGCCTCATTAACTTCACATACCATCAGCTGTGCTAGCAGTGTTCTAAGTAACCCTGTTTGGTCACTTCCGGTCCAATGCCCATTGAGCCCAGTGGGATGGAATCAAGCAGGTTGAGCACCCACACTAAACTTACATGGAGCTCCTCACTCAAGGCGCTCAAAACTCCACTGCCAAACACAAGTTCAGCGCAAAAGCCATTTCTCACTGCCATAGAAACCAAATGCTCTGGCAGCACATATGTCTGAAAGTGGATATGACACCTAGGGAACTCAGGGCGGTGCTGAATGGCAACTGCCCGAAGCAGCAGCACAGCTCTTCCAGTGCCAAAACAACTCCACCTGCCTCATCAACTTCACATACCATCAGCTGTGCTAGCAGCTATCTAGGAAGCCCTGTTTAGTCACTTCCGGTCCAATGCCCATTGAGCCCAGTGGGATGGAATCAAGCAGGTTGAGCACCCACACTAAACTAAAATGCAGCTCCTCACTCAAGGCGCTCAAAACTCCACTGCCAAACACAAGTTCAGTGCCCAAGCCATTTCCCGCTGCCATGGAAACCAAGTGCTCTGGCACCACATATGTCTGAAAGTGGATATGACACCTAAGGAACTCAGGGCGGTGGTGAATGGCAACTGCCCGAAGCAGCAGCACAGCTCTTCCAGTGCCAAAACAACTCCACCTGCCTCATGAACTTCACATACCATCAGCTGTGCTAGGAGCTATCTAGGAAACCCTGTTTGGTCACTTCCGGTCCAATGCCCATTGAGCCCAGTGGGATGGAATCAAGCAGGTTGAGCACCCACACTAAACTAACATGCAGCTCCTCACTCAAGGCACTCAAAACTCCACTGCCAAACACAAGTTCAGTGCCCAAGCCATTTCCCGCTGCCATGGAAACCAAGTGCTCTGGCACCACATATGTCTGAAAGTGGATATGACACCTAGGGAACTCAGGGCGGTGGTGAATGGCAACTGCCCGAAGCAGCAGCACAGCTCTTCCAGTGCCAAAACAACTCCACCTGCCTCATGAACTTCACATACCATCAGCTGTGCTAGCAGCTATCTAGGAAACCCTGTTTGGTCACTTCTGTTCCAATGCCCATTGAGCCCAGTGGGATGGAATCAAGCAGGTTGAGCACCCACTCTAAACTAAAATGCAGCTCCTCACTCCAGGCTCTCAAAACTCCACTGCCAAACACAAGTTCAGCTCCCAAGCCATTTCCCGCTGCCATGGAAACCAAGTGCTCTGGCAGCACATATGTCTGAAAGTGGATATGACACCTAAGGAATCAGGGCGGTGGTGAATGGCAACTGCCCCAAGCAGCAGCACAGCTCTTCCAGTGCCAAAACAACTCCACCTGCCTCATGAACTTCACATACCATCAGCTGTGCTAGGAGCTATCTAGGAAACCCTGTTTGGTCACTTCCGGTCCAATGCCCATTGAGCCCAGTGGGATGGAATCAAGCAGGTTGAGCACCCACACTAAACTTACATGGAGCTCCTCACTCAAGGCACTCAAAACTCCACAGTCAAACACAAGTTCAGTGCCCAAGCCATTTCCCGCTGCCATGGAAACCAAGTGCTCTGGCAGCACATATGTCTGAAAGTGGATATGACACCTAGGGAACTCACGGCGGTGGTGAATGGCAACTGCCCGAAGCAGCAGCACAGCTCTTCCAGTGCCAATAAACTCGACCTCAGTCATGAACTTCACATACCATCAGCTGTGCTAGCAGCTATCTAGGAAACCCTGTTTGGTCACTTCTGGTCCAATGCCCATTGAGCCCAGTGGGATGGAATCAAGCAGGTTGAGCACCCACACTAAACTAAAACGCAGCTCCTCACTCAAGGTACTCAAAACTCCACTGCCAAACACAACTTGAGCGCAAAAGCCATTTCCCGCTGCCTTGGAAACCAAGTGCTCTGGCAGCACATATGTCTGAAAGTGGATATGACACCTAGGGAACTCAGGGCGGTGGTGAATGGCAACTGCCCGAAGCAGCAGCACAGCTCTTCCAGTGCCAAAACAACTCCACCTGCCTCATGAACTTCACATACCATCAGCTGTGCTAGCAGCTATCTAGGAAGCCCTCTTTGGTCACTTCCGGTCCAATGCCCATTGAGCCCAGTGGGATGGAATCAAGCAGGTTGAGCACCCACACTAAACTTACATGGAGCTCCTCACTCCAGGCACTCAAAACTCCACTGCCAAACACAAGTTCAGTGCCCAAGCCATTTCCCGCTGCCATGGAAACCAAGTGCTCTGGCACCACATATGTCTGAAAGTGGATATGACACCTAGGGAACTCAGGGCGGTGGTGAATGGCAACTGCCCGAAGCAGCAGCACAGCTCTTCCAGTGCCAAAACAACTCCACCTGCCTCATGAACTTCACATACCATCAGCTGTGCTAGCAGCTATCTAGGAAACCCTGTTTGGTCACTTCTGGTCCAATGCCCATTGAGCCCAGTGGGATGGAATCAAGCAGGTTGAGCACCCACACTAAACTAAAATGCAGCTCCTCACTCCAGGCTCTCAAAACTCCACTGCCAAACACAAGTTCAGCTCCCAAGCCATTTCCCGCTGCCATGGAAACCAAGTGCTCTGGCAGCACATATGTCTGAAAGTGGATATGACACCTAAGGAATCAGGGCGGTGGTGAATGGCAACTGCCCGAAGCAGCAGCACAGCTCTTCCAGTGCCAAAACAACTCCACCTGCCTCATGAACTTCACATACCATCAGCTGTGCTAGGAGCTATCTAGGAAACCCTGTTTGGTCACTTCCGGTCCAATGCCCATTGAGCCCAGTGGGATGGAATCAAGCAGGTTGAGCACCCACACTAAACTTACATGGAGCTCCTCACTCAAGGCGCTCAAAGATCCACAGCCAAACACAAGTTCAGTGCCCAAGCCATTTCCCGCTGCCATGGAAACCAAGTGCTCTGGCACCACATATGTCTGAAAGTGGATATGACACCTAGGGAACTCACGGCGGTGGTGAATGGCAACTGCCCGAAGCAGCAGCACAGCTCTTCCAGTGCCAAAACAACTCCACCTGCCTCATGAACTTCACATACCATCAGCTGTGCTAGCAGCTATCTAGGAAACCCTGTTTGGTCACTTCTGGTCCAATGCCCATTGAGCCCAGTGGGATGGAATCAAGCAGGTTGAGCACCCACACTAAACTAAAACGCAGCTCCTCACTCAAGGTACTCAAAACTCCACTGCCAAACACAACTTGAGCGCAAAAGCCATTTCCCGCTGCCTTGGAAACCAAGTGCTCTGGCAGCACATATTTCTGAAAGTGGATATGACACCTAGGGAACTCAGGGCGGTGGTGAATGGCAACTGCCCGAAGCAGCAGCACAGCTCTTCCAGTGCCAAAACAACTCCACCTGCCTCATGAACTTCACATACCATCAGCTGTGCTAGCAGCTATCTAGGAAGCCCTCTTTGGTCACTTCCGGTCCAATGCCCATTGAGCCCAGTGGGATGGAATCAAGCAGGTTGAGCACCCACACTAAACTTACATGGAGCTCCTCACTCAAGGCACTCAAAACTCCACTGCCAAACACAAGTTCAGAGCCCAAGCCATTTCCCGCTGCCATGGAAACCAAGTGCTCTGGCACCACATATGTCTGAAAGTGGATATGACACCTAGGGAACTCAGGGCGGTGGTGAATGGCAACTGCCCGAAGCAGCAGCACAGCTCTTCCAGTGCCAAAACAACTCCACCTGCCTCATGAACTTCACATACCATCAGCTGTGCTAGCAGCTATCTAGGAAGCCCTGTTTGGTCACTTACGGTCCAATGCCCATTGAGCCCAGTGGGATGGAATCAAGCAGGTTGAGCACCCACACTAAACTAAAATGCAGCTCCTCACTCCAGGCACTCAAAACTCCACTGCCAAACACAAGTTCAGCTCCCAAGCCATTTCCCGCTGCCATGGAAACCAAGTGCTCTGGCACCACATATGTCTGAAAGTGGATATGACACCTAGGGAACTCATGGCGGTGGTGAATGGCAACTGCCCGAAGCAGCAGCACAGCTCTTCCAGTGCCAAAACAACTCCACCTGCCTCATTCACTTCACATACCATCAGCTGTGCTAGCAGCTATCTAGGAAACCCTGTTTGGTCACTTCCGGTTAAAAACTTATTGAGTCCAGTGGGATTGAATCAAGCAGGTTGAGCACCCACACTAAACTAACATGCAGCACCTCACTCAAGGCACTCAAAACTCCACTGCCAAACACAAGTTCAGCGCCCAAGCCATTTCCCTCTGCCGTGGAAACCAAGTGCTCTGGCACCACATATGTCTGAAAGTGGATATGGCACCAAGGGAACTCATGGATCTAGTGATTGGCAACTGCCCGAAGCAGCAGCACAGCTCTTCCAGTGTCAAAACAACTCCACCTGCCTCATGAACTTCACATACCATCAACTGTGGTAGCAGTGTTCTAAGTAACCCTGTTTGGTCACTTCCAGTCCAATGCCCATTGAGCCCCGTGGGATGGAATCAAGCAGGTTGAGCACTCACACTAAACTTACATGGAGCTCCTCACTCAAGGCACTCAAAACTCAACAGCAAAACACAAGTTCAGCTCAAAAGCCATTTCCCGCTGCCATGGAAACCAAATGCTCTGGCACCACATATGTCTGAAAGTGGATATGACACCTAGGGAACACAGGGCGGTGGTCAATGGCAACTGCTCGAAGCAGCAGCACAGCTCTTCCAGTGCCAAAACAACTCCACCTGCCTCATGAACTTCACATACCATCAGCTGTGCTAGCAGCTATCTAGGAAGCCCTGTTTGGTCACTTCAGGTAAAATGCCCATTGAGCCCAGTGGGATGGAATCAAGCAGGTTGAGCACCCACACTAAACTTACATGGAGCTCCTCACTCAAGGCACACAAAACTCCACTGCCAAACACAAGTTCAGTGCCCAAGCCATTTCCCGCTGCCGTGGAAACCAAGTGCTCTGGCAGCACATATGTCTGAAAGTGGATATGGCACCAAGGGAACTCATGGATCTGGTGAATGGCAACTGCCCGAAGCGGCAGCACAGCTCTTCCAGTGCCAAAACAACTCCACCTGCCTCATGAACTTCACATACCATCAACTGTGGTAGCAGTGTTCTAAGTAACCCTGTTTGGTCACATCCAGTCCAATGCCCATTGAGCCCAGTGGGATGGAATCAAGCAGGTTGAGCACCCACACTAAACTAACATGGAGCTCCTCACTCAAGGCACTCAAAACTCTACAGCCAAACACAAGTTCAGCGCCCAAGCCATTTCCCGCTGTCATGAAATCCAAGTGCTCTGGCAGCACATATGTCTGAAAGTTGATATGACACCTAGGGAACTCAGGGTGGTGGTGAATGGCAACTGCCCGAAGCAGCAGCACAGCTCTTCCAGTGCCAAAACAACTCCACCTGCCTCATTAACTTCACATCACATCAGCTGTGCTAGCAGCTATCTAAGAAGCCCTGTTTGGTCACTTCCGGTCCAATGCCCATTGAGTCCAGTGGGATGGAATCAAGCAGGTTGAGCACCCACACTAAACTAACATGCAGCTCCTCACTCAAGGTACTCAAAACTCCACTGCCAAACACAAGTTCAGCGCAAAAGCCATTTCCCGCTGCCATGGAAACCAAGTGCTCTGGCACCACATATGTCTGAAAGTGGATATGACACCTAGGGAACTCAGGGCGGTGATGAATGGCAACTGCCCGAAGCAGCAGCACAGCTCTTCCAGTGCCAAAACAACTCCACCTGCCTCATTAACTTCACATAATATCAACTGTGCTAGCAGCTGTCTAGGAAACCCTGTTTGGTCACTTCCGGTCCAATGCCCATTGAGCCCAGTGAGATGGAATCAAGCAGGTTGAGCACCCACATTAAACTTACATGGAGCTCCTCACTCAAGGCGCTCAAAACTCCACAGCAAAACACAAGCTCATCGCAAAAGCCATTTCCCGCTGCCATGGAAACCAAGTGCTCTGGCACCACATATGTCTGAAAGAGAATATGACACCTAGGGAACTAACGGCGGTGGTGAATGGCAACTGCCCGAAGCAGCAGCACAGCTCTTCCAGTGCCAAAACAACTCCACCTGCCTCATCAACTTCACATACCATCAGCTGTGCTAGCAGCTATCTAGGAAGCCCTGTTTAGTCACTTCCGGTCCAATGCCCATTGAGCCCAGTGGGATGGAATCAAGCAGGTTGAGCACCCACACTAAACTAAAATGCAGCTCCTCACTCCAGGCACTCAAAACTCCACTGCCAAACACAAGTTCAGTGCCCAAGCCATTTCCCGCTGCCATGGAAACCAAGTGCTCTGGCACCACATATGTCTGAAAGTGGATATGACACCTAAGGAACTCAGGGCGGTGGTGAATGGCAACTGCCCGAAGCAGCAGCACAGCTCTTCCAGTGCCAAAACAACTCCACCTGCCTCATGAACTTCACATACCATCAGCTGTGCTAGGAGCTATCTAGGAAACCCTGTTTGGTCACTTCCGGTCCAATGCCCATTGAGCCCAGTGGGATGGAATCAAGCAGGTTGAGCACCCACACTAAACTAAAATGCAGCTCCTCACTCAAGGCACTCAAAACTCCACTGCCAAACACAAGTTCAGTGCCCAAGCCATTTCCCGCTGCCATGGAAACCAAGTGCTCTGGCACCACATATGTCTGAAAGTGGATATGACACCTAGGGAACTCAGGGCGGTGGTGAATGGCAACTGCCCGAAGCAGCAGCACAGCTCTTCCAGTGCCAAAACAACTCCACCTGCCTCATGAACTTCACATACCATCAGCTGTGCTAGCAGCTATCTAGGAAACCCTGTTTGGTCACTTCTGGTCCAATGCCCATTGAGCCCAGTGGGATGGAATCAAGCAGGTTGAGCACCCACACTAAACTAAAATGCAGCTCCTCACTCCAGGCACTCAAAACTCCACTGCCAAACACAAGTTCAGCTCCCAAGCCATTTCCCGCTGCCATGGAAACCAAGTGCTCTGGCAGCACATATGTCTGAAAGTGGATATGACACCTAAGGAATCAGGGCGGTGGTGAATGGCAACTGCCCCAAGCAGCAGCACAGCTCTTCCAGTGCCAAAACAACTCCACCTGCCTCATGAACTTCACATACCATCAGCTGTGCTAGGAGCTATCTAGGAAACCCTGTTTGGTCACTTCCGGTCCAATGCCCATTGAGCCCAGTGGGATGGAATCAAGCAGGTTGAGCACCCACACTAAACTAAAACGCAGCTCCTCACTCAAGGCACTCAAAACTCCACTGCCAAACACAAGTTCAGTGCCCAAGCCATTTCCCGCTGCCATGGAAACCAAGTGCTCTGGCACCACATATGTCTGAAAGTGGATATGACACCTAGGGAACTCACGGCGGTGGTGAATGGCAACTGCCCGAAGCAGCAGCACAGCTCTTCCAGTGCCAATAAACTCGACCAGCCTCATGAACTTCACATACCATCAGCTGTGCTAGCAGCTATCTAGGAAACCCTGTTTGGTCACTTCTGGTCCAATGCCCATTGAGCCCAGTGGGATGGAATCAAGCAGGTTGAGCACCCACACTAAACTAAAACGCAGCTCCTCACTCAAGGTACTCAAAACTCCACTGCCAAACACAACTTGAGCGCAAAAGCCATTTCCCGCTGCCTTGGAAACCAAGTGCTCTGGCAGCACATATGTCTGAAAGTGGATATGACACCTAGGGAACTCAGGGCGGTGGTGAATGGCAACTGCCCGAAGCAGCAGCACAGCTCTTCCAGTGCCAAAACAACTCCACCTGCCTCATGAACTTCACATACCATCAGCTGTGCTAGGAGCTATCTAGGAAACCCTGTTTGGTCACTTCCGGTCCAATGCCCATTGAGCCCAGTGGGATGGAATCAAGCAGGTTGAGCACCCACACTAAACTAAAATGCAGCTCCTCACTCAAGGCACTCAAAACTCCACTGCCAAACACAAGTTCAGTGCCCAAGCCATTTCCCGCTGCCATGGAAACCAAGTGCTCTGGCACCACATATGTCTGAAAGTGGATATGACACCTAGGGAACTCAGGGCGGTGGTGAATGGCAACTGCCCGAAGCAGCAGCACAGCTCTTCCAGTGCCAAAACAACTCCACCTGCCTCATGAACTTCACATACCATCAGCTGTGCTAGCAGCTATCTAGGAAACCCTGTTTGGTCACTTCTGGTCCAATGCCCATTGAGCCCAGTGGGATGGAATCAAGCAGGTTGAGCACCCACACTAAACTAAAATGCAGCTCCTCACTCCAGGCACTCAAAACTCCACTGCCAAACACAAGTTCAGTGCCCAAGCCATTTCCCGCTGCCATGGAAACCAAGTGCTCTGGCACCACATATGTCTGAAAGTGGATATGACACCTAAGGAACTCAGGGCGGTGGTGAATGGCAACTGCCCGAAGCAGCAGCACAGCTCTTCCAGTGCCAAAACAACTCCACCTGCCTCATGAACTTCACATACCATCAGCTGTGCTAGGAGCTATCTAGGAAACCCTGTTTGGTCACTTCCGGTCCAATGCCCATTGAGCCCAGTGGGATGGAATCAAGCAGGTTGAGCACCCACACTAAACTAAAATGCAGCTCCTCACTCAAGGCACTCAAAACTCCACTGCCAAACACAAGTTCAGTGCCCAAGCCATTTCCCGCTGCCATGGAAACCAAGTGCTCTGGCACCACATATGTCTGAAAGTGGATATGACACCTAAGGAACTCAGGGCGGTGGTGAATGGCAACTGCCCGAAGCAGCAGCACAGCTCTTCCAGTGCCAAAACAACTCCACCTGCCTCATGAACTTCACATACCATCAGCTGTGCTAGCAGCTATCTAGGAAACCCTGTTTGGTCACTTCTGGTCCAATGCCCATTAAGCCCAGTGGGATGGAATCAAGCAGGTTGAGCACCCACACTAAACTAAAATGCAGCTCCTCACTCCAGGCTCTCAAAACTCCACTGCCAAACACAAGTTCAGCTCCCAAGCCATTTCCCGCTGCCATGGAAACCAAGTGCTCTGGCAGCACATATGTCTGAAAGTGGATATGACACCTAGGGAACTCAGGGCCGTGGTGAATGGCAACTGCCCGAAGCAGCAGCACAGCTCTTCCAGTGCCAAAACAACTCCACCTGCCTCATGAACTTCACATACCATCAGTTGTGCTAGGAGCTATCTAGGAAACCCTGTTTGGTCACTTCCGGTCCAATGCCCATTGAGCCCAGTGGGATGGAATCAAGCAGGTTGAGCACCCACACTAAACTAAAACGCAGCTCCTCGCTCAAGGCACTCAAAACTCCACTGCCAAACACAAGTTCAGTGCCCAAGCCATTTCCCGCTGCCATGGAAACCAAGTGCTCTGGCAGCACATATGTCTGAAAGTGGATATGACACCTAGGGAACTCAGGGCGGTGGTGAATGGCAACTGCCCGAAGCAGCAGCACAGCTCTTCCAGTGCCAAAACAACTCCACCTGCCTCATGAACTTCACATACCATCAGCTGTGCTAGCAGCTATCTAGGAAACCCTGTTTGGTCACTTCTGGTCCAATGCCCATTGAGCCCAGTGGGATGGAATCAAGCAGGTTGAGCACCCACACTAAACTAAAACGCAGCTCCTCACTCAAGGTACTCAAAACTCCACTGCCAAACACAACTTGAGCGCAAAAGCCATTTCCCGCTGCCTTGGAAACCAAGTGCTCTGGCAGCACATATGTCTGAAAGTTTATATGACACCTAGGGAACTCAGGGCGGTGGTGAATGGCAACTGCCCGAAGCAGCAGCACAGCTCTTCCAGTGCCAAAACAACTCCACCTGCCTCATGAACTTCACATACCATCAGCTGTGCTAGCAGCTATCTAGGAAGCCCTCTTTGGTCACTTCCGGTCCAATGCCCATTGAGCCCAGTGGGATGGAATCAAGCAGGTTGAGCACCCACACTAAACTTACATGGAGCTCCTCACTCAAGGCACTCAAAACTCCACTGCCAAACACAAGTTCAGAGCCCAAGCCATTTCCCGCTGCCATGGAAACCAAGTGCTCTGGCACCACATATGTCTGAAAGTGGATATGACACCTAGGGAACTCAGGGCGGTGGTGAATGGCAACTGCCCGAAGCAGCAGCACAGCTCTTCCAGTGCCAAAACAACTCCACCTGCCTCATGAACTTCACATACCATCAGCTGTGCTAGCAGCTATCTAGGAAGCCCTGTTTGGTCACTTACGGTCCAATGCCCATTGAGCCCAGTGGGATGGAATCAAGCAGGTTGAGCACCCACACTAAACTAAAATGCAGCTCCTCACTCCAGGCACTCAAAACTCCACTGCCAAACACAAGTTCAGCTCCCAAGCCATTTCCCGCTGCCATGGAAACCAAGTGCTCTGGCACCACATATGTCTGAAAGTGGATATGACACCTAAGGAACTCAGGGCGGTGGTGAATGGCAACTGCCCGAAGCAGCAGCACAGCTCTTCCAGTGCCAAAACAACTCCACATGCCTCATGAACTTCACATACCATCAGCTGTGCTAGGAGCTATCTAGGAAACCCTGTTTGGTCACTTCCGGTCCAATGCCCATTGAGCCCAGTGGGATGGAATCAAGCAGGTTGAGCACCCACACTAAACTAAAATGCAGCTCCTCACTCAAGGCACTCAAAACTCCACTGCCAAACACAAGTTCAGTGCCCAAGCCATTTCCCGCTGCCATGGAAACCAAGTGCTCTGGCACCACATATGTCTGAAAGTGGATATGACACCTAGGGAACTCAGGGCGGTGGTGAATGGCAACTGCCCGAAGCAGCAGCACAGCTCTTCCAGTGCCAAAACAACTCCACCTGCCTCATGAACTTCACATACCATCAGCTGTGCTAGGAGCTATCTAGGAAACCCTGTTTGGTCACTTCCGGTCCAATGCCCATTGAGCCCAGTGGGATGGAATCAAGCAGGTTGAGCACCCACACTAAACTAAAGCGCAGCTCCTCGCTCAAGGCACTCAAAACTCCACTGCCAAACACAAGTTCAGTGCCCAAGCCATTTCCCGCTGCCATGGAAACCAAGTGCTCTGGCAGCACATATGTCTGAAAGTGGATATGACACCTAGGGAACTCAGGGCGGTGGTGAATGGCAACTGCCCGAAGCAGCAGCACAGCTCTTCCAGTGCCGAAACAACTCCACCTGCCTCATGAACGTCACATACCATCAGCTGTGCTAGGAGCTATCTAGGAAGCCCTGTTTGGTCACTTCCGGTCCAATGCCCATTGAGCCCAGTGGGATGGAATCAAGCAGGTTGAGCACCCACACTAAACTTACATGGAGCTCCTCACTCAAGGCACTCAAAACTCCACTGCCAAACATAAGTTCAGTGCCCAAGCCATTTCCTGCTGCCATGGAAACCAAGTGCTCTGGCAGCACATATGTCTGAAAGTGGATATGACACCTAGGGAACTCAGGGCGGTGGTGAATGGCAACTGCCCCAAGCAGCAGCACTGCTCTTCCAGTGCCAAAACAACTCCACCTGCCTCATGAACTTCACATACCATCAGCTGTGCTAGCAGCTATCTAGGAAGCCCTGTTTGGTCACTTCCGGTCCAATGCCCATTGAGCCCAGTGGGATGGAATCAAGCAGGTTGAGCACCCACACTAAACTAAAATGCAGCTCCTCACTCCAGGCACTCAAAACTCCACTGCCAAACACAAGTTCAGCTCCCAAGCCATTTCCCGCTGCAATGGAAACCAAGTGCTCTGGCACCACATATGTCTGAAAGTGGATATGACACCTAAGGAACTCAGGGCGGTGGTGAATGGCAACTGCCCGAAGCAGCAGCACAGCTCTTCCAGTGCCAAAACAACTCCACCTGCCTCATGAACTTCACATACCATCAGCTGTGCTAGGAGCTATCTAGGAAGCCCTCTAGGTCACTTCCGGTCCAATGCCCATTGAGCCCAGTGGGATGGAATCAAGCAGGTTGAGCACCCACACTAAACTTACATGGAGCTCCTCACTCAAGGCACTCAAAACTCCACTGCCAAACACAAGTTCAGAGCCCAAGCCATTTCCCGCTGCCATGGAAACCAAGTGCTCTGGCACCACATATGTCTGAAAGTGGATATGACACCTAGGGAACTCAGGGCGGTGGTGAATGGCAACTGCCCGAAGCAGCAGCACAGCTCTTCCAGTGCCAAAACAACTCCACCTGCCTCATGAACTTCACATACCATCAGCTGTGCTAGCAGCTATCTAGGAAGCCCTGTTTGGTCACTTCCGGTCCAATGCCCATTGAGCCCAGTGGGATGGAATCAAGCAGGTTGAGCACCCACACTAAACTAAAATGCAGCTCCTCACTCCAGGCACTCAAAACTCCACTGCCAAACACAAGTTCAGCTCCCAAGCCATTTCCCGCTGCCATGGAAACCAAGTGCTCTGGCACCACATATGTCTGAAAGTGGATATGACACCTAAGGAACTCAGGGCGGTGGTGAATGGCAACTGCCCGAAGCAGCAGCACAGCTCTTCCAGTGCCAAAACAACTCCACCTGCCTCATGAACTTCACATACCATCAGCTGTGCTAGGAGCTATCTAGGAAACCCTGTTTGGTCACTTCCGGTCCAATGCCCATTGAGCCCAGTGGGATGGAATCAAGCAGGTTGAGCACCCACACTAAACTAAAATGCAGCTCCTCACTCAAGGCGCTCAAAACTCCACTGCCAAACACAAGTTCAGTGCCCAAGCCATTTCCCGCTGCCATGGAAACCAAGTGCTCTGGCACCACATATGTCTGAAAGTGGATATGACACCTAGGGAACTCAGTGAGGTGGTGAATGGCAACTGCCCGAAGCAGCAGCACAGCTCTTCCAGTGCCAAAACAACTCCACCTGCCTCATGAACTTCACATACCATCAGTTGTGCTAGGAGCTATCTAGGAAACCCTGTTTGGTCACTTCCGGTCCAATGCCCATTGAGCCCAGTGGGATGGAATCAAGCAGGTTGAGCACCCACACTAAACTAAAACGCAGCTCCTCGCTCAAGGCACTCAAAACTCCACTGCCAAACACAAGTTCAGTGCCCAAGCCATTTCCCGCTGCCATGGAAACCAAGTGCTCTGGCAGCACATATGTCTGAAAGTGGATATGACACCTAGGGAACTCAGGGCGGTGGTGAATGGCAACTGCCCGAAGCAGCAGCACAGCTCTTCCAGTGCCAAAACAACTCCACCTGCCTCATGAACTTCACATACCATCAGCTGTGCTAGCAGCGTTCTAGGAAACCCTGTTTGGTCACTTCTGGTCCAATGCCCATTGAGCCCAGTGGGATGGAATCAAGCAGGTTGAGCACCCACACTAAACTAAAACGCAGCTCCTCACTCAAGGTACTCAAAACTCCACTGCCAAACACAACTTGAGCGCAAAAGCCATTTCCCGCTGCCTTGGAAACCAAGTGCTCTGGCACCACATATGTCTGAAAGTGGATATGACACCTAGGGAACTCAGGGCCGTGGTGAATGGCAACTGCCCCAAGCAGCAGCACAGCTCTTCCAGTGCCAAAACAACTCCACCTGCCTCATGAACTTCACATACCATCAGCTGTGCTAGCAGCTATCTAGGAAGCCCTCTTTGGTCACTTCCGGTCCAATGCCCATTGAGCCCAGTGGGATGGAATCAAGCAGGTTGAGCACCCACACTAAACTTACATGGAGCTCCTCACTCAAGGCACTCAAAACTCCACAGTCAAACACAAGTTCAGTGCCCAAGCCATTTCTCGCTGCCATGGAAACCAAGTGCTCTGGCACCACATATGTCTGAAAGTGGATATGACACCTAGGGAACTCAGGGCGGTGGTGAATGGCAACTGCCCGAAGCAGCAGCACAGCTCTTCCTGTGCCAAAACAACTCCACCTGCCTCATGAACTTCACATACCATCAGCTGTGCTAGCAGCTATCTAGGAAACCCTGTTTGGTCACTTCCGGTCCAATGCCCATTGAGCCCAGTGGGATGGAATCAAGCAGGTTGAGCACCCACACTAAACTTACATGGAGCTCCTCACTCAAGGCGCTCAAAACTCCACTGCCAAACACAAGTTCAGCACAAAAGCCATTTCCCGCTGCCATGGAAACCAAGTGCTCTGGCAGCACATATGTCTGAAAGTGGATATGACACCTAGGGAACTCAGGGCGGTGGTGAATGGCAACTGCCCGAAGCAGCAGCACAGCTCTTCCAGTGCCAAAACAACTCCACCTGCCTCATGAACTTCACATACCATCAGCTGTGCTAGCAGCTATCTAGGAAACCCTGTTTGGTCACTTCCGGTCCAATGCCCATTGAGCCCAGTGGGATGGAATCAAGCAGGTTGAGCACCCACACTAAACTTACATGGAGCTCCTCACTCAAGGCGCTCAAAACTCCACTGCCAAACACAAGTTCAGCACAAAAGCCATTTCTCACTGCCATGGAAACCAAGTGCTCTGGCACCACATATGTCTGAAAGTGGATATGACACCTAGGGAACTCAGGGCGGTGGTGAATGGCAACTGCCCGAAGCAGCAGCACAGCTCTTCCAGTGCCAAAACAACTCCACCTGCCTCATGAACTTCACATACCATCAGCTGTGCTAGCAGCTATCTAGGAAACCCTGTTTGGTCACTTCTGGTCCAATGCCCATTGAGCCCAGTGGGATGGAATCAAGCAGGTTGAGCACCCACACTAAACTTACATGGAGCTCCTCACTCAAGGCGCTCAAAACTCCACTGCCAAACACAAGTTCAGCACAAAAGCCATTTCCCACTGCCATGGAAACCAAGTGCTCTGGCACCACATATGTCTGAAAGTGGATATGACACCTAGGGAACTCATGGCCATGGTGAATGGCAACTGCCCGAAGCAGCAGCACAGCTCTTCCAGTGCCAAAACAACTCCACCTGCCTCATGAACGTCACATACCATCAGCTGTGCTAGCAGCTATCTAGGAAACCCTGTTTGGTCACTTCCGGTCCAATGCCCATTGAGCCCAGTGGGATGGAATCAAGCATGTTGAGCACCCACACTAAACTAACATTGAACTCCTCATTCAAGGCACTCAAAACTCCACTGATAAACACAAGTTCAGTGCCCAAGCCATTTCCCGCTGCCATGGAAACTAATTGCTCTGGCACAAATATGTCTGAAAGTGGATATGACACCTAGGGAACTCAGGGCGGTGGTGAATGGCAACTGCCCGAAGCAGCAGCACAGCTCTTCCAGTGCCAAAACAACTCCACCTACCTCATGAACTTCACATGAAATCAATTGTGCTAGCAGCTATCTAGGAAACCCTGTTTGGTCACTTCCGGTCCAATGCCCATTGAGCCCAGTGGGATGGAATCAAGCAGGTTGAGCACCCACACTAAACTTACATGGAGCTCCTCACTCAAGGCGCTCAAAACTCCACAGCCAAACACAAGTTCAGTGCCCAAGCCATTTCCGGCTGCCATGGAAACCAAGTGCTCTGGCACCACATATGTCTGAAAGTGGATATGACACCTAGGGAACTCAGGGCGGTGGTGAACGGCAACTGCCCGAAGCAGCAGCACAGCTCTTCCAGTGCCAAAACAACTCCACCTGCCTCATGAACTTCACATACCATTAGCTGTGCTAGCAGCTATCTAGGAAACCCTGTTTGGTCACTTCCGGTCCAATGCCCATTGAGCCCAGTGGGATGGAATCAAGCAGGTTGAGCACCCACACTAAACTAAATTGCAGCTCCTCACTCAAGGCACTCAAAACTCCACAGCCAAACACAAGTTCATCTCAAAAGCCATTTCCTGCTGCCATGGAAACCAAATGCTATGGCAGCACATATGTCTGAAAGTGGATATGACACCTAGGGAACTCAGGGCCGTGGTGAATGGCAACTGCCCGAAGCAGCAGCTCAGCTCTTCCAGTGCCAAACAACTCCACCTGCCTCATGAACTTCACATACCAACAGCTGTGCTAGCAGCTATCTAGGAAACCCTGTTTGGTCACTCCCGGCCCAATGCCCATTGAGCCCAGTGAGATTGAATCAAGCTGGTTGAGCACCCACATTAAACTTAAATGGAGCTTCTCACTCAAGGCGCTCAAAACTCCACAGGAAAACACAAGTTCAGCTAAAAAGCCATTTCCCGCTGCCATGGAAACCAAGTGCTCTGGCACCACATATGTCTGAAAGTGGATATGACACCTAGGGAACTCAGGGCGGTGGTGAATGGCAACTGCCCCAAGCAGCAGCACAGCTCTTCCAGTGCCAATAAACTCGACCAGCCTCATGAACTTCACATACCATCAGCTGTGCTAGCAGCTATCTAGGAAGCCCTGTTTGGTCACTTCCGGTCCTATGCCCATTGAGCCCAGTGGGATGGAATCAAGCAGGTTGAGCACCCACACTAAACTTACATGGAGCTCCTCACTCAAGGCACTCAAAACTCCACTGCCAAACACAAGTTCAGCTCCCAAGCCATTTCCCGCTGCCATGGAAACCAAGTGCTCTGGCACCACATATGTTTGAAAGTGGATATGACACCTAGGGAACTCAGGGCGGTGGTGAATGGCAACTGCCCCAAGCAGCAGCACAGCTCTTCCAGTGCCAAAACAACTCCACCTGCCTCATGAACTTCACATACCATCAGCTGTGCTAGCAGCTATCTAGGAAGCCCTCTTTGGTCACTTCCGGTCCAATGCCCATTGAGCCCAGTGGGATGGAATCAAGCAGGTTGAGCACGCACACTAAACTAACATGCAGCTCCTCACTCAAGGTACTCAAAACTCCACAGTCAAACACAAGTTCAGCGCAAAAGCCATTTCCCGCTGCCTTGGAAACTAAGTGCTCTGGCACCACATATGTCTGAAAGTGGATATGACACCTAGGGAACTCAGGGCGGTGGAGAATGGCAACTGCGCCAAGCAGCAGCACAGCTCTTCCAGTGCCAAAACAACTCCACCTGCCTCATGAACTTCACATACCATCAGCTGTGCTAGCAGCTATCTAGGAAACCCTGTTTGGTCACTTCCGGTCCAATGCCCATTGAGCCAAGTGGGATGGAATCAAGCAGGTTGAGCACCCACACTAAACTAAATTGCAGCTCCTCACTCAAGGCACGCAGAACTCCACAGCCAAACACAAGTTCATCTCAAAAGCCATTTCCCGCTGCCATGGAAACCAAATGCTGTGGCAGCACATATGTCTGAAAGTGGATATGACACCTAGGGAACTCAGGGCCGTGGTGAATGGCAACTGCCCGAAGCAGCAGCTCAGCTCTTCCAGTGCCAAACAACTCCACCTGCCTCATGAACTTCACATACCATCAGCTGTGCTAGCAGCTATCTAGGAAACCCTGTTTGGTCACTTCCGGTCCAATGCCCATTGAGCCCAGTGGGATGGAATCAAGCTGGTTGAGCACCCACATTAAACTTAAATGGAGCTTCTCACTCAAGGCGCTCAAAACTCCACAGGAAAACACATTTTCAGCTAAAAAGCCATTTGCCGCTGCCATGGAAACCAAGTGCTCTGGCACCACATATGTCTGAAAGTGGATATGACACCTAGGGAACTCAGGGCGGTGGTGAATGGCAACTGCCCCAAGCAGCAGCACAGCTCTTCCAGTGGCAATAAACTCGACCAGCCTCATGAACTTCACATACCATCAGCTGTGCTAGCAGCTATCTAGGAAGCCCTGCTTGGTCACTTCCGGTCCTATGCCCATTGAGCCCAGTGGGATGGAATCAAGCAGGTTGAGCACCCACACTAAACTTACATGGAGCTCCTCACTCAAGGCACTCAAAACGCCACAGCCAAACACAAGTTCAGCGCCCAAGCCATTTCCCGCTGGAATGGAAACCAAGTGCTCTGGCACCACATATGTCTGAAAGTGGATATGACACCTAGGGAACACAGTCAGGTGGTGAATGGCAACTGCCCGAAGTAGCAGCACAGCTATTCCAG
The DNA here is from genome assembly GCF_030435755.1 of Ochotona princeps. Classification (NCBI taxonomy): domain Eukaryota; kingdom Metazoa; phylum Chordata; class Mammalia; order Lagomorpha; family Ochotonidae; genus Ochotona; species Ochotona princeps. Next base: position 31,842,988 of record NC_080856.1, on the reverse strand, counting down.
TGCCAAACAACTGCACCTGCCTCATGAACTTCACATACCATCAGCTGTGCTAGCAGCTATCTAGGAAACCCTCTTTGGTCACTTCCGGTCCAATGCCCATTGAGCCCAGTGGGATGGAATCAAGCAGGTTGAGCACCCACACTAAACTAAAACGCAGCTCCTCACTCAAGGTACTCAAAACTCCACTGCCAAACACAACTTGAGCGCAAAAGCCATTTCCCGCTGCCTTGGAAACCAAGTGCTCCGGCACCACATATGTCTGAAAGTGGATATGACACCTAGGGAACTCAGGGCGGTGGTGAATGGCAACTGCCCGAAGCAGCAGCACAGCTCTTCCTCTGCCAAAACAACTCCACCTGCCTCATGAACTTCACATACCATCAGCTGTGCTAGCAGCTATCTAGGAAGCCCTGTTTGGTCACTTCCGGTCCAATGCCCATTGAGCTCAGTGGGATGGAATCAAGCAGGTTGAGCACCCACACTAAACTTACATGGAGCTCCTCACTCAAGGCACTCAAAACTCCACTGCCAAACACAAGTTCAGTGCCCAAGCCATTTCCCGCTGCCATGGAAACCAAGTGCTCTGGCACCACATATGTCTGAAAGTGGATATGACACCTAGGGAACTCAGGGCGGTGGTGAATGGCAACTGCCCCAAGCAGCAGCACAGCTCTTCCAGTGCCAAAACAACTCCACCTGCCTCATGAACTTCACATACCATCAGCTGTGCTAGGAGCTATCTAGGAAACCCTCTTTGGTCACTTCCGGTCCAATGCCCATTGAGCCCAGTGGGATGGAATCAAGCAGGTTGAGCACCCACACTAAACTAAAATGCAGCTCCTCACTCAAGGTACTCAAAACTCCACAGCCAAACACAAGTTCAGCGCAAAAGCCATTTCCCGCTGCCTTGGAAACTAAGTGCTCTGGCAGCACATATGTCTGAAAGTGGATATGACACCTAGGGAACTCAGGGCGGTGGAGAATGGCAACTGCGCAAAGCAGCAGCACAGCTCTTCCAGTGCCAAAACAACTCCACCTGCCTCATGAACTTCACATACCATCAGCTGTGCTAGCAGCTATCTAGGAAACCCTGTTTGGTCACTTCCGGTCCAATGCCCATTGAGCCCAGTGGGATGGAATCAAGCAGGTTGAGCACCCACACTAAACTTACATGGAGCTCCTCACTCAAGGCACTCAAAACTCCACAGTCAAACACAAGTTCAGTGCCCAAGCCATTTCTCGCTGCCATGGAAACCAAGTGCTCTGGCACCACATATGTCTGAAAGTGGATATGACACCTAGGGAACTCAGTGAGGTGGTGAATGGCAACTGCCCGAAGCAGCAGCACAGCTCTTCCAGTGGCAAAACAACTCCACCTGCCTCATGAACTTCACATACCATCAGCTGTGCTAGCAGCTATCTAGGAAACCCTGTTTGGTCACTTCCGGTCCAATGCCCATTGAGCCCAGTGGGATGGAATCAAGCAGGTTGAGCACCCACACTAAACTTACATGGAGCTCCTCACTCAAGGCGCTCAAAACTCCACTGCCAAACACAAGTTCAGCACAAAAGCCATTTCCCACTGCCATGGAAACCAAGTGCTCTGGCACCACATATGTCTGAAAGTGGATATGACACCTAGGGAACTCAGGGCGGTGGTGAATGGCAACTGCCCGAAGCAGCAGCACAGCTCTTCCAGTGCCAAAACAACTCCACCTGCCTCATGAACGTCACATACCATCAGCTGTGCTAGCAGCTATCTAGGAAACCCTTTTTGGTCACTTCCGGTCCAATGCCCATTGAGCCCAGTGGGATGGAATCAAGCAGGTTGAGCACCCACACTAAACTTACATGGAGCTCTTTGCTCAAGGCGCTCAAAACTCCACAGCCAAACACAAGTTCAGTGCCCAAGCCATTTCCGGCTGCCATGGAAACCAAGTGCTCTGGCACCACATATGTCTGAAAGTGGATATGACACCTAGGGAACTTAGTGAGGTGGTGAACGGCAACTGCCCGAAGCAGCAGCACAGCTCTTCCAGTGCCAAAACAACTCCACCTGCCTCATGAACTTCACATACCATTAGCTGTGCTAGCAGCTATCAAGGAAACCCTGTTTGGTCACTTCCGGTCCAATGCCCATTGAGCCCAGTGGGATGGAATCAAGCAGGTTGAGCACCCACACTAAACTTACATGGAGCTCCTCACTCAAGGCACGCAGAACTCCACAGCCAAACACAAGTTCATCTCAAAAGCCATTTCCCGCTGCCATGGAAACCAAATGCTGTGGCAGCACATATGTCTGAAAGTGGATATGACACCTAGGGAACTCAGGGCCGTGGTGAATGGCAATGCCCGAAGCAGCAGCTCAGCTCTTCCAGTGCCAAACAACTCCACCTGCCTCATGAACTTCACATACCATCAGCTGTGCTAGCAGCTATCTAGGAAACCCTGTTTGGTCACTTCCGGTCCAATGCCCATTGAGCCCAGTGGGATGGAATCAAGCAGGTTGAGCACCCACACTAAACTTACATGGAGCTCCTCACTCAAGGCGCTCAAAACTCCACTGCCAAACACAAGTTCAGCACAAAAGCCATTTCCCACTGCCATGGAAACCAAGTGCTCTGGCACCACATATGTCTGAAAGTGGATATGACACCTAGGGAACTCAGGGCGGTGGTGAATGGCAACTGCCCGAAGCAGCAGCACAGCTCTTCCAGTGCCAAAACAACTCCACCTGCCTCATGAACGTCACATACCATCAGCTGTGCTAGCAGCTATCTAGGAAACCCTTTTTGGTCACTTCCGGTCCAATGCCCATTGAGCCCAGTGGGATGGAATCAAGCAGGTTGAGCACCCACACTAAACTTACATGGAGCTCTTTGCTCAAGGCGCTCAAAACTCCACAGCCAAACACAAGTTCAGTGCCCAAGCCATTTCCGGCTGCCATGGAAACCAAGTGCTCTGGCACCACATATGTCTGAAAGTGGATATGACACCTAGGGAACTTAGTGAGGTGGTGAACGGCAACTGCCCGAAGCAGCAGCACAGCTCTTCCAGTGCCAAAACAACTCCACCTGCCTCATGAACTTCACATACCATTAGCTGTGCTAGCAGCTATCAAGGAAACCCTGTTTGGTCACTTCCGGTCCAATGCCCATTGAGCCCAGTGGGATGGAATCAAGCAGGTTGAGCACCCACACTAAACTTACATGGAGCTCCTCACTCAAGGCACGCAGAACTCCACAGCCAAACACAAGTTCATCTCAAAAGCCATTTCCCGCTGCCATGGAAACCAAATGCTGTGGCAGCACATATGTCTGAAAGTGGATATGACACCTAGGGAACTCAGGGCCGTGGTGAATGGCAATGCCCGAAGCAGCAGCTCAGCTCTTCCAGTGCCAAACAACTCCACCTGCCTCATGAACTTCACATACCATCAGCTGTGCTAGCAGCTATCTAGGAAACCCTGTTTGGTCACTCCCGGCCCAATGCCCATTGAGCCCAGTGGGATGGAATCAAGCTGGTTGAGCACCCACATTAAACTTAAATGGAGCTTCTCACTCAAGGCGCTCAAAACTCCACAGGAAAACACATTTTCAGCTAAAAAGCCATTTGCCGCTGCCATGGAAACCAAGTGCTCTGGCACCACATATGTCTGAAAGTGGATATGACACCTAGGGAACTCAGGGCGGTGGTGAATGGCAACTGCCCCAAGCAGCAGCACAGCTCTTCCAGTGGCAATAAACTCGACCAGCCTCATGAACTTCACATACCATCAGCTGTGCTAGCAGCTATCTAGGAAGCCCTGTTTGGTCACTTCCGGTCCTATGCCCATTGAGCCCAGTGGGATGGAATCAAGCAGGTTGAGCACCCACACTAAACTTACATGGAGCTCCTCACTCAAGGCACTCAAAACTCCACAGCCAAACACAAGTTCAGCGCCCAAGCCATTTCCCGCTGCCATGGAAACCAAGTGCTCTGGCACCACATATGTCTGAAAGTGGATATGACACCTAGGGAACACAGTGAGGTGGAGAATGTCAACTGCCCGAAGCAGCAGCACAGCTCTTCCATTGCTAAACAACTGCACCTTCCTCATGAACTTCACATACCATCAGCTGTGCTAGCAGCTATCTAGGAAACCCTGTTTGGTCACTTCCGGTCCAATGCCCATTGAGCCCAGTGGGATGGAATCAAGCAGGTTGAGCACCCACACTAAACTAAAACGCAGCTCCTCACTCAAGGTACTCAAAACTCCACTGCCAAACACAACTTGAGCGCAAATGCCATTTCCCGCTGCCTTGGAAACCAAGTGCTCCGGCACTACATATGTCTGAAAGTGGATATGACACCTAGGGAACTCAGGGCGGTGGTGAATGGCAACTGCCCGAAGCAGCAGCACAGCTCTTCCTGTGCCAAAACAACTCCACCTGCCTCATGAACTTCACATACCATCAGCTGTGCTAGCAGCTATCTAGGAAACCCTGTTTGGTCACTTCCGGTCCAATGCCCATTGAGCCCAGTGGGATGGAATCAAGCAGGTTGAGCACCCACACTAAACTTACATGGAGCTCCTCACTCAAGGCACTCAAAACTCCACTGCCAAACACAAGTTCAGTGCCCAAGCCATTTCCCGCTGCCATGGAAACCAAGTGCTCTGGCACCACATATGTCTGAAAGTGGATATGACACCTAGGGAACTCAGGGCGGTGGTGAATGGCAACTGCCCCAAGCAGCAGCACAGCTCTTCCAGTGCCAAAACAACTCCACCTGCCTCATGAACTTCACATACCATCAGCTGTGCTAGCAGCTATCTAGGAAGCCCTCTTTGGTCACTTCCGGTCCAATGCCCATTGAGCCCAGTGGGATGGAATCAAGCAGGTTGAGCACCCACACTAAACTTACATGGAGCTCCTCACTCAAGGCACTCAAAACTCCACAGTCAAACACAAGTTCAGTGCCCAAGCCATTTCTCGCTGCCATGGAAACCAAGTGCTCTGGCACCACATATGTCTGAAAGTGGATATGACACCTAGGGAACTCAGTGAGGTGGTGAATGGCAACTGCCCGAAGCAGCAGCACAGCTCTTCCAGTGGCAAAACAACTCCACCTGCCTCATGAACTTCACATACCATCAGCTGTGCTAGCAGCTATCTAGGAAACCCTGTTTGGTCACTTCCGGTCCAATGCCCATTGAGCCCAGTGGGATGGAATCAAGCAGGTTGAGCACCCACACTAAACTTACATGGAGCTCCTCACTCAAGGCGCTCAAAACTCCACTGCCAAACACAAGTTCAGCACAAAAGCCATTTCCCACTGCCATGGAAACCAAGTGCTCTGGCACCACATATGTCTGAAAGTGGATATGACACCTAGGGAACTCAGGGCGGTGGTGAATGGCAACTGCCCGAAGCAGCAGCACAGCTCTTCCAGTGCCAAAACAACTCCACCTGCCTCATGAACGTCACATACCATCAGCTGTGCTAGCAGCTATCTAGGAAACCCTTTTTGGTCACTTCCGGTCCAATGCCCATTGAGCCCAGTGGGATGGAATCAAGCAGGTTGAGCACCCACACTAAACTTACATGGAGCTCTTTGCTCAAGGCGCTCAAAACTCCACAGCCAAACACAAGTTCAGTGCCCAAGCCATTTCCGGCTGCCATGGAAACCAAGTGCTCTGGCACCACATATGTCTGAAAGTGGATATGACACCTAGGGAACTTAGTGAGGTGGTGAACGGCAACTGCCCGAAGCAGCAGCACAGCTCTTCCAGTGCCAAAACAACTCCACCTGCCTCATGAACTTCACATACCATTAGCTGTGCTAGCAGCTATCAAGGAAACCCTGTTTGGTCACTTCCGGTCCAATGCCCATTGAGCCCAGTGGGATGGAATCAAGCAGGTTGAGCACCCACACTAAACTTACATGGAGCTCCTCACTCAAGGCACGCAGAACTCCACAGCCAAACACAAGTTCATCTCAAAAGCCATTTCCCGCTGCCATGGAAACCAAATGCTGTGGCAGCACATATGTCTGAAAGTGGATATGACACCTAGGGAACTCAGGGCCGTGGTGAATGGCAATGCCCGAAGCAGCAGCTCAGCTCTTCCAGTGCCAAACAACTCCACCTGCCTCATGAACTTCACATACCATCAGCTGTGCTAGCAGCTATCTAGGAAACCCTGTTTGGTCACTTCCGGTCCAATGCCCATTGAGCCCAGTGGGATGGAATCAAGCAGGTTGAGCACCCACACTAAACTTACATGGAGCTCCTCACTCAAGGCGCTCAAAACTCCACTGCCAAACACAAGTTCAGCACAAAAGCCATTTCCCACTGCCATGGAAACCAAGTGCTCTGGCACCACATATGTCTGAAAGTGGATATGACACCTAGGGAACTCAGGGCGGTGGTGAATGGCAACTGCCCGAAGCAGCAGCACAGCTCTTCCAGTGCCAAAACAACTCCACCTGCCTCATGAACGTCACATACCATCAGCTGTGCTAGCAGCTATCTAGGAAACCCTTTTTGGTCACTTCCGGTCCAATGCCCATTGAGCCCAGTGGGATGGAATCAAGCAGGTTGAGCACCCACACTAAACTTACATGGAGCTCTTTGCTCAAGGCGCTCAAAACTCCACAGCCAAACACAAGTTCAGTGCCCAAGCCATTTCCGGCTGCCATGGAAACCAAGTGCTCTGGCACCACATATGTCTGAAAGTGGATATGACACCTAGGGAACTTAGTGAGGTGGTGAACGGCAACTGCCCGAAGCAGCAGCACAGCTCTTCCAGTGCCAAAACAACTCCACCTGCCTCATGAACTTCACATACCATTAGCTGTGCTAGCAGCTATCAAGGAAACCCTGTTTGGTCACTTCCGGTCCAATGCCCATTGAGCCCAGTGGGATGGAATCAAGCAGGTTGAGCACCCACACTAAACTTACATGGAGCTCCTCACTCAAGGCACGCAGAACTCCACAGCCAAACACAAGTTCATCTCAAAAGCCATTTCCCGCTGCCATGGAAACCAAATGCTGTGGCAGCACATATGTCTGAAAGTGGATATGACACCTAGGGAACTCAGGGCCGTGGTGAATGGCAATGCCCGAAGCAGCAGCTCAGCTCTTCCAGTGCCAAACAACTCCACCTGCCTCATGAACTTCACATACCATCAGCTGTGCTAGCAGCTATCTAGGAAACCCTGTTTGGTCACTCCCGGCCCAATGCCCATTGAGCCCAGTGGGATGGAATCAAGCTGGTTGAGCACCCACATTAAACTTAAATGGAGCTTCTCACTCAAGGCGCTCAAAACTCCACAGGAAAACACATTTTCAGCTAAAAAGCCATTTGCCGCTGCCATGGAAACCAAGTGCTCTGGCACCACATATGTCTGAAAGTGGATATGACACCTAGGGAACTCAGGGCGGTGGTGAATGGCAACTGCCCCAAGCAGCAGCACAGCTCTTCCAGTGGCAATAAACTCGACCAGCCTCATGAACTTCACATACCATCAGCTGTGCTAGCAGCTATCTAGGAAGCCCTGTTTGGTCACTTCCGGTCCTATGCCCATTGAGCCCAGTGGGATGGAATCAAGCAGGTTGAGCACCCACACTAAACTTACATGGAGCTCCTCACTCAAGGCACTCAAAACTCCACAGCCAAACACAAGTTCAGCGCCCAAGCCATTTCCCGCTGCCATGGAAACCAAGTGCTCTGGCACCACATATGTCTGAAAGTGGATATGACACCTAGGGAACACAGTGAGGTGGAGAATGTCAACTGCCCGAAGCAGCAGCACAGCTCTTCCATTGCTAAACAACTGCACCTTCCTCATGAACTTCACATACCATCAGCTGTGCTAGCAGCTATCTAGGAAACCCTGTTTGGTCACTTCCGGTCCAATGCCCATTGAGCCCAGTGGGATGGAATCAAGCAGGTTGAGCACCCACACTAAACTAAAACGCAGCTCCTCACTCAAGGTACTCAAAACTCCACTGCCAAACACAACTTGAGCGCAAATGCCATTTCCCGCTGCCTTGGAAACCAAGTGCTCCGGCACTACATATGTCTGAAAGTGGATATGACACCTAGGGAACTCAGGGCGGTGGTGAATGGCAACTGCCCGAAGCAGCAGCACAGCTCTTCCTGTGCCAAAACAACTCCACCTGCCTCATGAACTTCACATACCATCAGCTGTGCTAGCAGCTATCTAGGAAACCCTGTTTGGTCACTTCCGGTCCAATGCCCATTGAGCCCAGTGGGATGGAATCAAGCAGGTTGAGCACCCACACTAAACTTACATGGAGCTCCTCACTCAAGGCACTCAAAACTCCACTGCCAAACACAAGTTCAGTGCCCAAGCCATTTCCCGCTGCCATGGAAACCAAGTGCTCTGGCACCACATATGTCTGAAAGTGGATATGACACCTAGGGAACTCAGGGCGGTGGTGAATGGCAACTGCCCCAAGCAGCAGCACAGCTCTTCCAGTGCCAAAACAACTCCACCTGCCTCATGAACTTCACATACCATCAGCTGTGCTAGCAGCTATCTAGGAAGCCCTCTTTGGTCACTTCCGGTCCAATGCCCATTGAGCCCAGTGGGATGGAATCAAGCAGGTTGAGCACCCACACTAAACTAAAATGCAGCTCCTCACTCAAGGTACTCAAAACTCCACAGCCAAACACAAGTTCAGCGCAAAAGCCATTTCCCGCTGCCTTGGAAACTAAGTGCTCTGGCAGCACATATGTCTGAAAGTGGATATGACACCTAGGGAACTCAGGGCGGTGGAGAATGGCAACTGCCCCAAGCAGCAGCACAGCTCTTCCAGTGCCAAAACAACTCCACCTGCCTCATGAACTTCACATACCATCAGCTGTGCTAGCAGCTATCTAGGAAACCCTTTTTGGTCCCTTCCGGTCTAATGCCCATTGAGCCCAGTGGGATGGAATCAAGCAGGTTGAGCACCCACACTAAACTTACATGGAGCTCCTCACTCAAGGCACTCAAAACTCCACAGTCAAACACAAGTTCAGTGCCCAAGCCATTTCCCGCTGCCATGGAAACCAAGTGCTCTGGCACCACATATGTCTGAAAGTGGATATGACACCTAGGGAACTCAGGGCCGTGGTGAATGGCAACTGCCCGAAGCAGCAGCACAGCTCTTCCTGTGCCAAAACAACTCCACCTGCCTCATGAACTTCACATACCATCAGCTGTGCTAGCAGCTATCTAGGAAGCCCTGTTTGGTCACTTCCGGTCCAATGCCCATTGAGCCCAGTGGGATGGAATCAAGCAGGTTGAGCACCCACACTAAACTTACATGGAGCTCCTCACTCAAGGCACTCAAAACGCCACAGCCAAACACAAGTTCAGCGCCCAAGCCATTTCCCGCTGCCATGGAAACCAAGTGCTCTGGCAGCACATATGTCTGAAAGTGGATATGACACCAAGGGAACACAGTGAGGTGGAGAATGGCAACTGCCCGAAGCAGCAGCACAGCTCTTCCATTGCCAAACAACTGCACCTGCCTCATGAACTTCACATACCATCAGCTGTGCTAGCAGCTATCTAGGAAACCCTGTTTGGTCACTTCCGGTCCAATGCCCATTGAGCCCAGTGGGATGGAATCAAGCAGGTTGAGCACCCACACTAAACTAAAACGCAGCTCCTCACTCAAGGTACTCAAAACTCCACAGCCAAACACAACTTGAGCGCAAAAGCCATTTCCCGCTGCCTTGGAAACCAAGTGCTCCGGCACCACATATGTCTGAAAGTGGATATGACACCTAGGGAACTCAGGGCGGTGGTGAATGGCAACTGCCCGAAGCAGCAGCACAGCTCTTCCTGTGCCAAAACAACTCCACCTGCCTCATGAACTTCACATACCATCAGCTGTGCTAGCAGCTATCTAGGAAGCCCTGTTTGGTCACTTCCGGTCCAATGCCCATTGAGCCCAGTGGGATGGAATCAAGCAGGTTGAGCACCCACACTAAACTTACATGGAGCTCCTCACTCAAGGCACTCAAAACTCCACTGCCAAACACAAGTTCAGTGCCCAAGCCATTTCCCGCTGCCATGGAAACCAAGTGCTCTGGCACCACATATGTCTGAAAGTGGATATGACACCTAGGGAACTCAGGGCGGTGGTGAATGGCAACTGCCCCAAGCAGCAGCACAGCTCTTCCAGTGCCAAAACAACTCCACCTGCCTCATGAACTTCACATACCATCAGCTGTGCTAGCAGCTATCTAGGAAGCCCTCTTTGGTCACTTCCGGTCCAATGCCCATTGAGCCCAGTGGGATGGAATCAAGCAGGTTGAGCACCCACACTAAACTTACATGGAGCTCCTCACTCAAGGCACTCAAAACTCCACAGCCAAACACAAGTTCAGCGCAAAAGCCATTTCCCGCTGCTTTGGAAACTAAGTGCTCTGGCAGCACATATGTCTGAAAGTGGATATGACACCTAGGGAACTCAGGGCGGTGGAGAATGGCAACTGCGCCAAGCAGCAGCACAGCTCTTCCAGTGCCAAAACAACTCCACCTGCCTCATGAACTTCACATACCATCAGCTGTGCTAGCAGCTATCTAGGAAACCCTGTTTGGTCACTTCCGGTCCAATGCCCATTGAGCCCAGTGGGATGGAATCAAGCAGGTTGAGCACCCACACTAAACTTACATGGAGCTCCTCACTCAAGGCGCTCAAAATTCCACAGCCAAACACAAGTTCAGTGCCCAAGCCATTTCCTGCTGCCATGGAAACCAAGTGCTCTGGCACCACATATGTCTGAAAGTGGATATGACACCTAGGGAACTCAGTGAGGTGGTGAACGGCAACTGCCCGAAGCAGCAGCACAGCTCTTCCAGTGCCAAAACAACTCCACCTGCCTCATGAACTTCACATACCATTAGCTGTGCTAGCAGCTATCTAGGAAACCCTGTTTGGTCACTTCCGGTCCAATGCCCATTGAGCCCAGTGGGATGGAATCAAGCAGGTTGAGCACCCACACTAAACTAAATTGCAGCTCCTCACTCAAGGCACGCAGAACTCCACTGCCAAACACAAGTTCAGCACAAAAGCCATTTCCCACTGCCATGGAAACCAAGTGCTCTGGCACCACATATGTCTGAAAGTGGATATGACACCTAGGGAACTCAGGGCGGTGGTGAATGGCAACTGCCCGAAGCAGCAGCACAGCTCTTCCAGTGGCAAAACATCTCCACCTGCCTCATGAACTTCACATACCATCAGCTGTGCTAGCAGCTATCTAGGAAGCCCTGTTTGGTCACTTCCGGTCCAATGCCCATTGAGCCCAGTGGGATGGAATCAAGCATGTTGAGCACCCACACTAAACTAACATTGAACTCCTCATTCAAGGCACTCAAAACTCCACTGATAAACACAAGTTCAGTGCCCAAGCGATTTCCCGCTGCCATGGAAACTAAGTGCTCTGGCACCAAATATGTCTGAAAGTGGATATGACACCTAGGGAACACAGTGAGGTGGTGAATGGCAACTGCCCGAAGCAGCAGCACAGCTCTTCCAGTGCCAAAACAACTCCACCTACCTCATGAACTTCACATACCATCAACTGTGCTAGCAGCTATCTAGGAAACCCTGTTTGGTCACTTCCGGTCCAATGCCCATTGAGCCCAGTGGGATGGAATCAAGCAGGTTGAGCACCCACACTAAACTTACATGGAGCTCTTTGCTCAAGGCGCTCAAAACTCCACAGCCAAACACAAGTTCAGTGCCCAAGCCATTTCATGCTGCCATGGAAACCAAGTGCTCTGGCACCACATATGTCTGAAATTGGATATGACACCTAGGGAACTCAGTGAGGTGGTGAACGGCAACTGCCCGAAGCAGCAGCACAGCTCTTCCAGTGCCAAAACAACTCCACCTGCCTCATGAACTTCACATACCATTAGTTGTGCTAGCAGCTATCTAGGAAACCCTGTTTGGTCACTTCCGGTCCAATGCCCATTGAGCCAAGTGGGATGGAATCAAGCAGGTTGAGGACACACACTAAACTAACATGCACCTCCTCACTCAAGCCGCTCAAAACTCCACTGCCAAACACAAGTTCAGCGCCCAAGCCATTTCCCGCTGCCATGAAAAACCAAATGCTCTGGCACCACATATGTCTGAAAGTGGATATGACACCTAGGGAACTCAGGGCGGTGGTGAATGGCAACTGCCCGAAGCAGCAGCACAGCTCTTCCAGTGCCAAACAACTCCACCTGCCTCATGAACTTCACATACCATCAGCTGTGCTAGCAGCTATCTAGGAAACCCTGTTTTGTCATTTCCGGTCCAATGCCCATTGAGCCAAGTGGGATGGAATCAAGCAGGTTGAGCACCCACACTAAACTTACATGGAGCTCCTCACTCAAGCCACTCAAAACTCCACAGCCAAACACAAGTTCAGCGCAAAAGCCATTTCCCGCTGCCATGGAAACCAAATGCTCTGGCAGCACATATGTCTGAAAGTGGATATGACACCTAGGGAACTCAGGGCGGTGGTGAATGGCAACTGCCCGAAGCAGCAGCACAGCTCTTCCAGTGCCAAAACAACTCCACCTGCCTCATGAACCTCACATACCATCAGTGTTCTAGCAGAGTATTAAGCCCCGTTTGTTTACTTCCGGTCCAATGCCCATTGAGCCCAGTGGGATGGAATCAAGCAGGTTGAGCACCCACACTAAACTAAAATGCAGCTCCTCACTCAAGGCACTCAAAACTCCACTGCCAAACACAAGTTCAGTGCCCAAGCCATTTCCCGCTGCCATGGAAACCAAGTGCTCTGGCACCACATATGTCTGAAAGTGGATATGACACCTAGGGAACTCAGGGCGGTGGTGAATGGCAACTGCCCGAAGCAGCAGCACAGCTCTTCCAGTGCCAAAACAACTCCACCTGCCTCATGAACTTCACATACCATCAGCTGTGCTAGCAGCTATCTACCAAACCCTGATTGGTCATTTCCGGTCCAATGCCCATTGAGCAGAATGTGATGGAATCAAGCAGGTTGAGCACCCACAGTAAACTTACATGGAGCTCCTCACTCAAGCCGCTCAAAACTCCACAGCCAAACACAAGTTCAGCGCCCAAAACATTTCCTGCTGATATGGAAACCAAGTGCTCTGGCACCACATATGTCTGAAAGTGGATATGACACCTAGGGAACTCAGGGCGGTGGTGAATGGCAACTGCCCCAAGCAGCAGCACAGCTCTTCCAGTGCCAAAACAACTCCACCTGCCTCATCAACTTCACATACCATCAGCTGTGCAAGCAGCTATCTAGGAAACCCTGTTTGGTCACTTCCGGTCCAATGCCAATTGAGCCCAGTGGGATGCAATCAAGCAGGTTGAGCACCCACACTAAACTAACATGCACCTCCTCACTCAAGCCGCTCAAAACTCCACTGCCAAACACAAGTTCAGCGCCCAAGCCATTTCCTGCTGCCATGATAACCAAGTGCTCTGGCACCACATATGTCTGAAAGTGGATATGACACCTAGGGAACTCAGTGAGGTGGTGAATGGTAACTGCCCAAAGCAGCAGCACAGGTCTTTCAGTGCCAAAACAACTCCACCTGCCTCATGAACTTCACATACCATCAGCTGTGCTAGCAGCTATCTTGGAGACCCTGTTTGGTCACTCCCGGTCCAATGCCCATTGAGCCCAGTGGGATGGAATCAAGCAGGTTGAGCACCCACACTAAACTAACATGCAGCTCCTCACTCAAGGCGCTCAAAGCTCCACAGCCACACATAAGTTCAGTGCCCAAACCATTTCCCGTTGCCATGGAAGCCAAGTGCTCTAGCAGCACATATGTCTGAAAGTGGATATGACACCTAGGGAACTCAGGGCGGTGATGAATGGCAACTGCCCGAAGCAGCAGCACAGCTCTTCCAATGCCAAAACAACTCCACCTGCCTCATGAACTTCACATACCATCAGCTGTGCTAGCAGCGTTCTAGGAAACCCTGTTTGGTCACTTCCGGTCCAATGCCCATTGAGTCTAGGGTGGGATGGAATCAAGCAGGTTGAGCACCCACACTAAACTAACATGGAGCTCCTCACTCAAGGCGCTCAAAACTCCACTGCCAAACACAAGTTCAGCACAAAAGCCATTTCCCACTGCCATGGAAACCAAGTGCTCTGGCACCACATATGTCTGAAAGTGGATATGACACCTAGGGAACTCAGGGCGGTGGTGAATGGCAACTGCCCGAAGCAGCAGCACAGCTCTTCCAGTGCCAAAACAACTCCACCTACCTCATGAACTTCACATACCATCAACTGTGCTAGCAGCTATCTAGGAAACCCTGTTTGGTCACTTCCGGTCCAATGCCCATTGAGCCCAGTGGGATGGAATCAAGCAGGTTGAGCACCGACACTAAACTAACATGCACCTCCTCACTCAAGGCGCTCAAAACTCCACAGCCAAACACAAGTTCAGTGCCCAAGCCATTTCATGCTGCCATGGAAACCAAGAGCTCTGGCAGCACATATGTCTGAAATTGGATATGACACCTAGGGAACTCAGTGAGGTGGTGAACGGCAACTGCCCGAAGCAGCAGCACAGCTCTTCCAGTGCCAAAACAACTCCACCTGCCTCATGAACTTCACATACCATTAGCTGTGCTAGCAGCTATCTAGGAAACCCTGTTTGGTCACTTCCGGTCCAATGCCCATTGAGCCCAGTGGGATGGAATCAAGCAGGTTGAGCACCCACACTAAACTAACATGGAGCTCCTCAAACAAGGCGCTCAAAACTCCACAGCCAAACACAAGTTCAAGCCGAAGCCATTTCCCGCTGCCATGAAAACCAACTGCTCTGGCAGCACATATGTCTGAAAGTGGATATGACACCTAGGGAACTCAGGGCGGTGGTGAATGGCAACTGCCCGAAGCAGCAGCACAGCTCTTCCAGTGCCAAAACAACTCCACCTGCCTCATGAACTTCACATACCATCAGCTGTGCTAGCAGCTATCTAGGAAGCCCTGTTTGGTCACTTCCGGTCCAATGCCCATTGAGCCCAGTGGGATGGAATCAAGCATGTTGAGCACCCACACTAAACTAACATTGAACTCCTCATTCAAGGCACTCAAAACTCCACAGCCAAACACAAGTTCAGTGCCCAAGCCATTTCCCGCTGCCATGGAAACTAAGTGCTCTGGCACCAAATATGTCTGAAAGTGGATATGACACCTAGGGAACACAGTGAGGTGGTGAATGGCAACTGCCCGAAGCAGCAGCACAGCTCTTCCAGTGCCAAAACAACTCCACCTACCTCATGAACTTCACATACCATCAACTGTGCTGGCAGCTATCTAGGAAACCCTGTTTGGTCACTTCCGGTCCAATGCCCATTGAGCCCAGTGGGATGGAATCAAGCAGGTTGAGCACCCACACTAAACTTACATGGAGCTCTTTGCTCAAGGCGCTCAAAACTCCACAGCCAAACACAAGTTCAGCACAAAAGCCATTTCCCACTGCCATGGAAACCAAGTGCTCTGGCAGCACATATGTCTGAAATTGGATATGACACCTAGGGAACTCAGTGAGGTGGTGAACGGCAACTGCCCGAAGCAGCAGCACAGCTCTTCCAGTGCCAAAACAACTCCACCTGCCTCATCAACTTCACATACCATTAGCTGTGCTAGCAGCTATCTAGGAAACCCTGTTTGGTCACTTCCGGTCCAATGCCCATTGAGCCCAGTGGGATGGAATCAAGCAGGTTGAGCACCCACACTAAACTAACATGGAGCTCCTCAAACAAGGCGCTCAAAACTCCACAGCCAAACAGAAGTTCATCTCAAAAGCCATTTCCCGCTGCCATGGAAACCAAGTGCTCTGGCACCACATATGTCTGAAAGTGGATATGACACCTAGGGAACTCAGGGCGGTGGTGAATGGCAACTGCCCGAAGCAGCAGCACAGCTCTTCCAGTGCCAAAACAACTCCACCTGCCTCATGAACTTCACATACCATCAGCTGTGCTAGCAGCTATCTAGGAAGCCCTGTTTGGTCACTTCCGGTCCAATGCCCATTGAGCCCAGTGGGATGGAATCAAGCATGTTGAGCAACCACACTAAACTAACATTGAACTCCTCATTCAAGGCACTCAAAACTCCACTGATAAACACAAGTTCAGTGCCCAAGCGATTTCCCGCTGCCATGGAAACCAAGTGCTCTGGCAGCACATATGTCTGAAAGTGGATATGACACCTAGGGAACACAGTGAGGTGGTGAATGGCAACTGCCCGAAGCAGCAGCACAGCTCTTCCAGTGCCAAAACAACTCCACCTACCTCATGAACTTCACATACCATCAACTGTGCTAGCAGCTATCTAGGAAACCCTGTTTGGTCACTTCCGGTCCAATGCCCATTGAGCCCAGTGGGATGGAATCAAGCAGGTTGAGCACCCACACTAAACTTACATGGAGCTCTTTGCTCAAGGCGCTCAAAACTCCACAGCCAAACACAAGTTCAGTGCCCAAGCCATTTCATGCTGCCATGGAAACCAAGTGCTCTGGCAGCACATATGTCTGAAATTGGATATGACACCTAGGGAACTCAGTGAGGTGGTGAACGGCAACTGCCCGAAGCAGCAGCACAGCTCTTCCAGTGCCAAAACAACTCCACCTGCCTCATGAACTTCACATACCATTAGTTGTGCTAGCAGCTATCTAGGAAACCCTGTTTGGTCACTTCCGGTCCAATGCCCATTGAGCCCAGTGGGATGGAATCAAGCAGGTTGAGCACACACACTAAACTAACATGGAGCTCCTCACTCAAGCCGCTCAAAACTCCACTGCCAAACACAAGTTCAGCGCAAAAGCCATTTCCCGCTGCCATGGAAACCAAGTGCTCTGGCACCACATATGTCTGAAAGTGGATATGACACCTAGGGAACTCAGGGCCGTGGTGAATGGCAACTGCCCGAAGCAGCAGCACAGCTCTTCCAGTGCCAAACAACTCCACCTGCCTCATGAACTTCACATACCATCAGCTGTGCTAGCAGCTATCTACCAAACCCTGATTGGTCATTTCCGGTCCAATGCCCATTGAGCCTAGTGGGATGAAACAAAGCACGTTGAGCACCCACACTGAACTTCCATGGAGCTCCTCACTCAAGGCGCTCAAAACTCCACTGCCAAACACAAGTTCAGCGCAAAAGCCATTTCCCGCTGCCATGGAAACCAAGTGCTCTGGCACCACATATATGTGAAAGTGGATATGACACCTAGGGAACTCAGGGTGGTGGTGAATGGCAACTGCCCCAAGCAGCAGCACAGCTCTTCCAGTGCCAAAACAACTCCACCTGCCTCATGAACTTCACATACCATCAGCTGTGCTAGCAGCTATCTACCAAACCCTGATTGGTCATTTCCGGTCCAATGCCCATTGAGCAGAATGTGATGGAATCAAGCAGGTTGAGCACCCACACTAAACTTACATGGAGCTCCTCACTCAAGGCACTCAAAACTCCACAGCCAAACACAAGTTCAGCGCCCAAAACATTTCCTGCTGATATGGAAACCAAGTGCTCTGGCACCACATATGTCTGAAAGTGGATATGACACCTAGGGAACTCAGTGAGGTGGTGAATGGCAACAGCCCCAAGCAGCAGCACAGCTCTTCCAGTGCCAAAACAACTCCACCTGCCTCATCAACTTCACATACCATCAGCTGTGCAAGCAGCTATCTAGGAAACCCTGTTTGGTCACTTCCGGTCCAATGCCAATTGAGCCCAGTGGGATGCAATCAAGCAGGTTGAGCACCCACACTAAACTAACATGCACCTCCTCACTCAAGCCGCTCAAAACTCCACTGCCAAACACAAGTTCAGCGCCCAAGCCATTTCCTGCTGCCATGATAACCAAGTGCTCTGGCACCACATATGTCTGAAAGTGGATATGACACCTAGGGAACTCAGTGAGATGGTGAATGGCAACTGCTCAAAGCAGCAGCACAGGTCTTTCAGTGCCAAAACAACTCCACCTGCCTCATGAACTTCACATACCATCAGCTGTGCTAGCAGAGTTCTAGGAAACCCTGTTTGTTCACTACCGGTCCAATGCCCATTGAGCCCAAGGTGATAGAATCAAGCAGGTTGAGCACCCACACTAAACTAACATGGAGCTCCTCACTCAAGGCACTCAAAACTTCACAGCCAAACACAAGTTCAGCGCCCAAACCATTTCATGTTGCCATGGAAGCCAAGTGCTCTGGCACCACATATGTCTGAAAGTGGATATGACACCTAGAGAACTCAGTGAGGTGGTGAATGGAAACTGCCCGAAGCAGCAGTACAGCTCTTCCAGTGCCAAAACAACTCCACCTGCCTCATGAACTTCACATACCATCAGCTGTGCTAGCAGCTATCTTGGAGACACTGTTTGGTCACTCCTGGTCCAATGCCCATTGAGCCCAGTGGGATGGAATCAAGCAGGTTGAGCACCCACACTAAACTAACATGCAGCTCCTCACTCAAGGCGCTCAAAACTACACAGCCAAACACAAGTTCAGCGCCCAAGCCATTTCCCACTGCCATGGAAACCAAGTGCTCTGGCAGCACATATGTCTGAAAGTGGATATGACACCTAAGGAAGTCAGGACGGTGATAATGGCAACTGCCCGAAGCTGCAGCACAGCTCTTCCAGTGCCAAAACAACTCCACCTCAGTCATTAACTTCACATACCATCAGCTGTGCTAGCAGCTATCTAGGAAACCCTGTTTGGTCACTTCCGGTCCAATGCCCATTGAGCCCAGTGGGATGGAATCAAGCAGGTTGAGCACACACACTAAACGTACATGGAGCTCCTCACTCAAGGCGCTCAAAGCTCCACAGCCACACATAAGTTCAGTGCAGAAACCATTTCCCGTTGCCATGGAAGCCAAGTGCTCTAGCAGCACATATGTCTGAAAGTGGATATGACACCTAGGGAACTCAGGGCGGTGATGAATGGCAACTGCCCGAAGCAGCAGCACAGCTCTTCCAATGCCAAAACAACTCCACCTGCCTCATGAACTTCACATACCATCAGCTGTGCTAGCAGCGTTCTAGGAAACCCTGTTTGGTCACTTCCGGTCCAATGCCCATTGAGTCAAGGGTGGGATGGAATCAAGCAGGTTGAGCAGCCACACTAAACTAACATGGAGCTCCTCACTCAAGGCGCTCAAAACTCCACAGCCAAACACAAGTTCAGCGCCCAAGCCATTTCCTGCTGCCATGGAAACAAAGTGTTCTGGCACCACATATGTCTGAAAGTGGATATGACACCTAGGGAACTCAGTGAGGTGGTGAATGGCAACTGCCCGAAGCAGCAGCACAGCTCTTCCAATGCCAAAACAACTCCACCTGCCTCATGAACTTCACATACCATCAGCTGTGCTAGCAGCTATCTTGGAGACCCTGTTTGGTCACTCCCAGTTCAATGCCCATTGAGCCAAGTGGGATTGAATCAAGCAGGTTGAGCACCCACACTAAACTAACATGGAGCTCCTCACTTAAGGCACTCAAACCTCCACAGCCAAACACAAGTTCAGTGCCCAAGCCATTTCCTGCTGCCATGGAAACCAAGTGCTCTGGCACCACATATGTCTGAAAGTGGATATGACACCTAGGGAACTCAGGGCGGTGGTGAATGGCAACTGCTCGAAGCAGCAGCACAGCTCTTCCACTGCCAAAACAACTCCACCTGCCTCATGAACTTCACATACCATCAGCTGTGCTAGCAGCTATCTTGGAGACCCTGTTTGGTCACTTCCGGTCCAATGCCCATTGAGCAGAGTGTGATGGAATCAAGCAGGTTGAGCACCCACACTAAACTAACATGGAGCTCCTCACTCAAGGCACTCAAAACTCCACAGACAAACACAAGTTCACCGCCCAAACACTTTCCCGCTGCCATGGAAACCAAGTGCTCTGGCACCACATATGTCTGAAAGTGGATATGACACCTAGGGAACTCAGTGCAATGGTGAATGGCAATTGCCCGAAGCAGCAGCACAGCTCTTCCAGTGCCAAAACAACTCCACCTGCCTCATGAACTTCACATACTATCAGCTGTGCTAGCAGCTATCTAGGAAACCCTGTTTGGTCACTTTCGGTCCAATGCTCATTGAGATCAGTTGGATGCAATCAAGCAGGTTGAGCACCCACACTAAACTAACATGGAGCTCATCACTCAAGGCACTCAAAATTCCACAGACAAACACAAGTTCAGTGCCCAAGCCATTTCCCGCTGCCATGGAAGCCAAGTACTCTAGAAGCACATATGTCTGAAAGTGGATATGACACCTAGGGAACTCAGTGAGGTGGTGAATGGCAACTGCCCGAAGCAGCAGCACAGCTCTTCCAATGCCAAAACAACTCCACCTGCCTCATGAACTTCACATACCATCAGCTGTGCTAGCAGCTATCTAGGAAACCCTGTTTGGTCACTTCCGGTCCAATGCCCATTGAGCCCAGTGGGATGGAATCAAGCAGGTTGAGCACCCACACTAAACTAGCATGCACCTTCTCACTCAAGGCATTCAAAACTCCACAGCCAAACACAAGTTCAGCGCCCAAACACTTTCCCGCTGCCATGGAAACAAAGTGTTCTGGCACCACATATGTCTGAAAGTGGATATGACACCTAGGGAACTCAGTGAGGTGGTGAATGGCAACTGCCCGAAGCAGCAGCACAGCTCTTCCAATGCCAAAACAACTCCACCTGCCTTATGAACTTCACATACCATCAGCTGTGCTAGCAGCTATCTTGGACACCCTGTTTGGTCACTCCCGGTTCAATGCCCATTGAGCCAAGTGGGATTGAATCAAGCAGGTTGAGCACCCACACTAAACTAACATGGAGCTCCTCACTTAAGGCGCTCAAACCTCCACAGCCAAACACAAGTTCAGTGCCCAAGCCATTTCCTGCTGCCATGGAAACCAAGTGCTCTGGCACCACATATGTCTGAAAGTGGATATGACACCTAGGGAACTCAGGGCGGTGGTGAATGGCAAGTGCTCGAAGCAGCAGCACAGCTCTTCCACTGCCAAAACAACTCCACCTGCCTCATGAACTTCACATACCATCAGCTGTGCTAGCAGCTATCTTGGAGACCCTGTTTGGTCACTTCCGGTCCAATGCCCATTGAGCAGAGTGTGATGGAATCAAGCAGGTTGAGCACCCACACTAAACTAACATGGAGCTCCTCACTCAAGGCACTCAAAACTCCACAGACAAACACAAGTTCAGCGCCCAAACACTTTCCCGCTGCCATGGAAACCAAGTGCTCTGGCACCACATATGTCTGAAAGTGTATATGACACCTAGGGAACTCAGTGCAATGGTGAATGGCAACTGCCCGAAGCAGCAGCACAGCTCTTCCAGTGCCAAAACAACTCCACCTGCCTCATGAACTTCACATACTATCAGCTGTGCTAGCAGCTATCTAGGAAACCCTGTTTGGTCACTTTCGGTCCAATGCTCATTGAGATCAGTTGGATGCAATCAAGCAGGTTGAGCACCCACACTAAACTAACATGGAGCTCATCACTCAAGGCACTTAAAATTCCACAGACAAACACAAGTTCAGTGCCCAAGCCATTTCCCGCTGCCATGCAAGCCAAGTACTCTAGAAGCACATATGTCTGAAAGTGGATATGACACCTAGGGAACTCAGGGCGGTGATGAATGGCAACTGCCCCAAGCAGCAGCACAGCTCTTCCAATGCCAAAACAACTCCACCTACCTCATGAACTTCACATAACATCAGCTGTGCTAGCAGCTATCTAGGAAACCCTGTTTGGTCACTCCCGGTCCAATGCCCATTGAGTCTAGTGTGATGGAATCAAGCAGGTTGAGCACCCACACTAAACTAACATGGAGCTCCTCACTCAAGGTGCTCAAAACTCCACAGCCAAACACAAGTTCACCGCCCAAGCCATTTCCCGCTGCCATGGAAACCAAGAGTTCCGGCACCACATATGTCTGAAAGTGGATATGACACCTAGGGAACTCAGGGCGATGGTGAATGGCAACTGCCCGAAGCAGCAGCATAGCTCTTCCAGTGCCAAAACAACTCCACCTCAGTCATTAACTTCACATACCATCAGCCTTGCTAGCAGCGTTCTAGGAAACCCTGTTTGGTCACTTCCGGTCCAATGCCCATTGAGTTCAGTTGGATGGAATCAAGCAGGTTGAGCACCCACACTAAACTAACATGGAGCTCCTCACTCAAGGCGCTCAAAACTCCACAGCCAAACACAAGTTCAGTGCCCAAACCATTTCATGTTGCCATGGAAACCAAGTGTTCTGGCACCAAATATGTCTGAAAGTGGATATGACACCTAGGGAACTCAGGGCGGTGATGAATGGCAACTGCCCCAAGCAGCAGCACAGCTCTTCCAATGCCAAAACAACTCCACCTGCCTCATGAACTTCACATACCATCAGCTGTGCTAGCAGCTATCTAGGAAACCCTGATTGGTCACTTCCGGTCCAATGCCCATTGAATCTAGAGTGATGGAATCAAGCAGGATGAGCACCCACAATAAACTAACATGGAGCTCCTCACTCAAGGCGCTCAAAACTCCACAGCCAAACACAAGTTCAGTGCAAAAACCATTTCCCACTGCCATGGAAACCAAGTGTTTTGGCACCACATATGTCTGAAAGTGGAAATGACACCTAAGGAACTCAATGAGGTGGTGAATGGTAACTGCCCGAAGCAGCAGCACAGCTCTTCCAGTGCCAAAGCAACTCCACCTCAGTCAATAACTTCACATACCATCAGCTGTGCTAGCAGCTATCTTGGAGACCCTGTTTGGTCACTCGCGGTCCAATGCCCATTGAATCTAGAGTGATGGAATCAAGCAGGTTGAGCACCCACACTAAACTAACATGGAGCTCCTCACTCAAGGCTCTCAAAGCTCCACAGCCACACATACGTTCAGTGCCCAAACCATTTCCCGTTGCCATGGAAGCCACGTGCTCTAGCAGCACATATGTCTGAAAGTGGATATGACACCTAGGGAACTCAGGGCGGTGATGAATGGCAACTGCCCGAAGCAGCAGCACAGCTCTTCCAATGCCAAAACAACTCCACCTGCCTCATGAACTTCACATACCATCAGCTGTGCTAGCAGCGTTCTAGGAAACCCTGTTTGGTCACTTCCGGTCCAATGCCCATTGAGTCTAGGGTGGGATGGAATCAAGCAGGTTGAGCACCCACACTAAACTAACATGGAGCTCCTCACTCAAGGCTCTCAAAGCTCCACAGCCACACATACGTTCAGTGCCCAAACCATTTCCCGTTGCCATGGAAGCCACGTGCTCTAGCAGCACATATGTCTGAAAGTGGATATGACACCTAGGGAACTCAGGGCGGTGATGAATGGCAACTGCCCGAAGCAGCAGCACAGCTCTTCCAATGCCAAAACAACTCCACCTGCCTCATGAACTTCACATACCATCAGCTGTGCTAGCAGCGTTCTAGGAAACCCTGTTTGGTCACTTCCGGTCCAATGCCCATTGAGTCTAGGGTGGGATGGAATCAAGCAGGTTGAGCACCCACACTAAACTAACATGAAGCTCCTCACTCAAGGCACTCAAAACTCCACAGCCAAACACAAGTTCAGCGCCCAAACAATTTCCCGCTGCCATGGAAACCAAGTGCTCTGGCACCACATATGTCTGAAAGTGGATATGACACCTAGGGAACTCAGTGCAGTGGTGAATGGCAACTGCCCGAAGCAGCAGCACAGCTCTTCCAGTGCCAAAACAACTCCACCTGCCTCATGAACTTCACATACTATCAGCTGTGCTAGCAGCTATCTAGGAATCCCTGTTTGGTCACTTCCGGTCCAATGCTCATTGAGATCAGTTGGATGCAATCAAGCAGGTTGAGCACCCACACTAAACTAACATGGAGCTCATCACTCAAGGCACTCAAAATTCCACAGACAAACACAAGTTCAGTGCCCAAGCCATTTCCCGCTGCCATGGAAGCCAAGTACTCTAGAAGCACATATGTCTGAAAGTGGATATGACACCTAGGGAACTCAGGGCGGTGATGAATGGCAACTGCCCCAAGCAGCAGCACAGCTCTTCCAATACCAAAACAACTCCACCTGCCTCATGAACTTCACATACCATCAGCTGTGCTAGCAGCTATCTAGGAAACCCTGATTGGTCACTTCCGGTCCAATGCCCATTGAGTCTAGAGTGATGGAATCAAGCAGGTTGAGCACCCACACTAAACTAACATGGAGCTCCTCACTCAAGGCGCTCAAAACTCCACAGCCAAACACAAGTTCAGCGCCCAAGCCATTTCCTGCTGCCATGGAAACCAAGTGTTCTGGCACCACATATGTCTGAAAGTGGATATGACACCTAGGGAACTCAGTGAGGTGGTGAATGGCAACTGCCCGAAGCAGCAGCACAGCTCTTCCAGTGCCAAAACAACTCCACCTGCCTCATTAACTTCACATACCATCAGCTGTGCTAGCAGCGTTCTAGGAAACCCTGTTTGGTCACTTCCGGTCCAATGCCCATTGAGTTCAGTTGGATGGAATCAAGCAGGTTGAGCACCCACACTAAACTAACATGGAGCTCCTCACTCAAGGCGCTCAAAACTCCACAGCCAAACACAAGTTCAGCGCCCAAACCATTTCATGTTGCCATGGAAACCAAGTGCTCTGGCACCAAATATGTCTGAAAGTGGATATGACACCTAGGGAACTCAGGGCGGTGATGAATGGCAACTGCCCGAAGCAGCAGCACAGCTCTTACAATGCCAAAACAACTCCACCTGCCTCATGAACGTCACATACCATCAGCTGTGCTAGCAGCTATCTAGGAAACTCTGATTGGTCACTTCCGGTCCAATGCCCATTGAGCCCAGTGGGATGGAATCAAGCAGGTTGAGCACCCACACTAAACTAACATGGAGCTCCTCACTCAAGGTGCTCAAAACTTCACAGCCAAACACAAGTTCAGCGCCCAAGAGATTTCCCGCTGCCATGGAAACCAAGTGTTCTGGCACCACATATGTCTGAAAGTGGATATGACACCTAAGGAACTCAGTGAGGTGGTGAATGGCAACTGCCCGAAGCAGCAGCACAGCTCTTCCAGTTGCAAAGCAACTCCACCTCAGTCAATAACTTCACATACCATCAGCTGTGCTAGCAGCTATCTTGGAGACCCTGTTTGGTCACTCCCGGTCCAATGCCCATTGAGCCCAGTGGGATGGAATCAAGCAGGTTGAGCACCCACACTAAACTTACATGGAGCTCCTCACTCAAGGCGCTCAAAACTCCACAGCCAAACACAAGTTCAGCGCCCAAGCCATTTCCCGCTGCCATAGAAACCAAGTGCTCTGGCACCACATATGTCTGAAAGTGGATATGACACCTAAGGATCTCAGGGCGGTGATTAATGGCAACTGCCCGAAGCAGCAGCACAGCTCTTCCAGTGCCAAAACAACTCCACCTCAGTCATTAACTTCACATACCATCAGCTGTGCTTGTAGCTATCTTGGAGAGCCTGTTTGGTCACTTCCGGTCCAATGCCCATTGAGTTCAGAGTGATGGAATCAACAGGTTGAGCACCCACACTAAACTAACATGGAGCTCATCACTCAAGGCACTCAAAATTCCACAGACAAACAGAAATTCAGTGCCCAAGTCATTTCCCAGTGCCATGGAAACCAAGTGCTCTGGCACCACATATGTCTGAAAGTGGATATGACACCTAAGGAACTCAGGGCGGTGGTGAATGGCAACTGCCCGAAGCAGCAGCACAGCTCTTCCAGTGCCAAAACAACTCCACCTGCCTCATGAACTTCACATACCATCAGCTGTGCTAGCAGCTATCTAGGAAATCCTGTTTGGTCACTTCCGGTCCAATGCCCATTGAGTTCAGTTGGATGGAATCAAGCAGGTTGAGCACCCACACTAAACTAACATGGAGCTCCTCACTCAAGGCGCTCAAAACTCCACAGCCAAACAGAAGTTCAGCGCCCAAACCATTTCATGTTGCCATGGAAACCAAGTGCTCTGGCCCCACATATGTCTGAAAGTGGATATGACACCTAGGGAACTCAGGGCGGTGGTGAATGGCAACTGCCCCAAGCAGCAGCACAGCTCTTCCAGTGCCAAAAAAATTCCACCTAAGTCAATAACTTCACATACCATCAGCTGTGCTAGCAGCGTTCTAGGAAACCCTGTTTGGTCACTTCCGGTCCAATGCCCATTGAGCCCAGTGGGATGGAATCAAGCAGGTTGAGCACCCACACTAAACTTACATGGAGCTCCTCACTCAAGGCGCTTAAAGCTCCACAGCCACACACAAGTTCAAGCCGAAGCCATTTTCTGCTGCCATGGAAACCAAGTGCTCTGGCACCACATATGTTTGAAAGTGGATATGACACCTAGGGAACTCAGGGCGGTGGTGAATGGCAGCTGCCCGAAGCAGCAGCACAGCTCTTCCAGTGCCAAAACAACTCCACCTGCCTCATGAACTTCACATACCATCAGCTGTGCTGGCAGCTATCTAGGAAATCCTGATTGATCACTTCCGATCCAATGCTCATTGAGCAGAGTGTGATTGAATGAAGCAGGTTGAGCACCCACACTAAACTATCATGGAGCTGCTCACGTAAGGCGCTCAAAGCTCCACAGCCAAACACAAGTTCAGCGCCCAAACCATTTCATGTTGCCATGGAAACCAAGCGTTCTGGCACCACATATGTCTGAAAGTGGATATGACACCTAGGGAACTCAGGGCGGTGGTGAATGGCAACTGCCCGAAGCAGCAGCACAGCTCTTCCAGTGCCAAAACAACTCCACCTCAGTCATTAACTTCACATACCATCAGCTGTGCTAGCAGCTATCTAGGAAACCCTGTTTGGTCACTTCCGGTCCAATGCCCATTGAGCAGAGTGTGATGGAATCAAGCAGGTTGAGCACCCACACTAAACTTACATGGAGCTCCTCACTCAAGGCGCTCAAAGCTCCACAGCCACACACAAGTTCAGCGCCGAAGCCATTTTGTGCTGTCATGGAAACCAAGTGCTCTGGCAGCACATATGTTTGAAAGTGGATATGACACCTAGGGAACTCAGGGCGGTGGTGAATGGCAACTGCCCGAAGCAGCAGCACAGCTCTTCCAGTGCCAAAACAACTCCACCTCAGTCATTAACTTCACATACCATCAGCTGTGCTAGCAGCTATCTAGGAAACCCTGTTTGGTCACTTCCGGTCCAATGCCCATTGAGCCCAGTGGGATGGAATCAAGCAGGTTGAGCACCCACACTAAACTTACATGGAGCTCCTCACTCAAGGCGCTCAACGATCCACAGCCAAACACAAGTTCAGCGCCGAAGCCATTTTCTGCTGTCATGGAAACCAAGTGCTCTGGCAGCACATATGTTTGAAAGTTGATATGACACCTAGGGAACTCAGGGCGGTGGTGAATGGCAACTGCCCGAAGCAGCAGCACAGCTCTTCCAGTGCCAAAACAACTTCACCTGGCTCATGAACTTCACATACCATCAGCTGTGCTAGGAGCTGTCTAGGAGACCCTGTTTTTTCACTCGCGGTCCAATGCCCATTGAATCTAGAGTGATGGAATCAAGTAGGTTGAGCACCCACACTAAACTAACATGGAGCTCCTCACTCAAGGCGCTCAAAACTCCACAGCCAAACACAAGTTCAGCGCCCAAACCATTTCCCGCTGCCATGGAAACCAAGTGTTCTGGCAGCACATATGTCTGAAAGTGGATATGACACCTAAGGAACTCAGGGCGGTGATGAATGGCAACTGCCCGAAGCAGCAGCACAGCACTTCCAGTGCCAAAACAACTCCACCTGCCTCATGAACTTCACATACCATCAGCTGTGCTAGCAGCTATCTAGGAAACCCTGTTTGGTCACTTCCAGTCCAATGCCCACTGAGACAAGTGGAATGAAATCAAGCAGGTTGAGCACACACACTAAACTAACATGGAGCTCCTCACTCAAGGCGCTCAAAACTCCACAGCCAAACACAAGTTCAGCGCCCAAACCATTTCATGTTGCCATGGAAACCAAGTGTTCTGGCACCACATATGTCTGAAAGTGGATATGACACCTAGGGAACTCAGGGCGGTGGTGAATGGCAACTGCGCGAAGCAGCAGCACAGCTCTTCCAGTGCCAAAACAACTCCACCTCTGTCATTAACTTCACATACCATCAGCTGTGCTAGCAGCTATCTAGGAAACCCTGTTTGGTCACTTCCGGTCCAATGCCCATTGAGCCCAGTTGGATGGAATCAAGCAGGTTGAGCACCCACACTAAACTAACATGGAGCTCCTCACTCAAGGCGCTCAAAACTCCACAGCCAAACACAAGTTCAGCGCCCAAACCATTTCATGTTGCCATGGAAACCAAGTGCTCTGGCACCACATATGTCTGAAAGTGGATATGACACCTAGGGAACTCAGGGCGGTGGTGAATGGCAACTGCCCGAAGTAGCAGCACAGCTCTTCCAATGCCAAAACAACTCCACCTGCCTCATGAACTTCACATACCATCAGCTGTGCTAGCAGCTATCTAGGAAACCCTGATTGGTCACTTCCGGTCCAATGCCCATTGAGTTCAGTTGGATGGAATCAAGCAGGTTGAGCACCCACACTAAACTAACATGGAGCTCCTCACTGAAGGCGCTCAAAACTTCACAGCCAAACACAAGTTCAGCGCCCAAGCCATTTCCTGCAGCCGTGGAAACCAAGTGTTCTGGCACCACATATGTCTGATAGTGGATATGACACCTAAGGAACTCAGTGAGGTGGTGAATGGCAACTGCCCGAAGCAGCAGCACAGCTCTTCCAGTGCCAAAGCAACTCCACCTCAGTCAATAACTTCACATACCATCAGCTGTGCTAGCAGCGTTCTAGGAAACCCTGTTTGGTGACTTCCCGTCCAATGCCCATTGAGCCCAGTGGGATGGAATCAAGCAGGTTGAGCACCCACACTAAACTAACATGGAGCTCCTCACTTAAGGCGCTCAAACCTCCACAGCCAAACACAAGTTCAGCGCCCAAGCCATTTCCTGCTGCCATGGAAACCAAGTGTTCTGGCACCACATATGTCTGAAAGTGGATATGACACCTAAGGAACTCAGTGAGGTGGTGAATGGCAACTGCCCGAAGCAGCAGCACAGCTCTTCCAGTGCCAAAGCAACTCCACCTCAGTCAATAACTTCACATACCATCAGCTGTGCAAGCAGCTATCTAGGAAACCCTGTTTGGTGACTTCCCGTCCAATGCCCATTGAGCCCAGTGGGATGGAATCAAGCAGGTTGAGCACCCACACTAAACTAACATGGAGCTCCTCACTTAAGGCGCTCAAACCTCCACAGCCAAACACAAGTTCAGCGCCCAAGCCATTTCTGCTGCCATGGTAACCAAGTGCTCTGGCACCACATATGTCTGAAAGTGGATATGACACCTAGGGAACTCAGGGCGGTGGTGAATGGCAACTGCCCGAAGTAGCAGCACAGCTCTTCCAATGCCAAAACAACTCCACCTGCCTCATGAACTTCACATACCATCAGCTGTGCTAGCAGCTATCTAGGAAACCCTGATTGGTCACTTCCGGTCCAATGCCCATTGAATCTAGAGTGATGGAATCAAGCAGGTTGAGCACCCACACTAAACTAACATGGAGCTCCTCACTCAAGGCGCTCAAAACTTCACAGCCAAACACAAGTTCAGCGCCCAAGCCATTTCCTGCTGCCATGGAAACCAAGTGTTCTGGCACCACATATGTCTGAAAGTGGATATGACAGCTAAGGAACTCAGTGAGGTGGTGAATGGCAACTGCCCGAAGCAGCAGCACAGCTCTTCCAGTGCCAAAGCAACTCCACCTGCCTCATGAACTTCACATACCATCAGCTGTGCTAGCAGCTATCTAGGAGACCCTGTTTGGTCACTTCCGGTCCAATGCCCATTGAGTCTAGTGTGATGGAATCAAGCAGGTTGAGCACCCACACTAAACTAACATGGAGCTCCTCACTCAAGGTGCTCAAAACTCCACAGCCAAACACAAGTTCACCGCCCAAGCCATTTCCCGCTGCCATGGAAACCAAGAGTTCCGGCACCACATATGTCTGAAAGTGGATATGACACCTAGGGAACTCAGGGCGATGGTGAATGGCAATTGCCCCAAGCAGCAGCGCAGCTCTTCCAGTGCCAAAAAAATTCCACCTCAGTCGTTAACTTCACATACCATCAGCTGTGCTAGCAGCTATCTAGGAAACCCTGTTTGGTCACTTCCGGTCCAATGCCCATTGAGTTCAGTTGGATGGAATCAAGCAGGTTGAGCACCCACACTAAACTAACATGGAGCTCCTCACTCAAGGCGCTCAAAACTCCACAGCCAAACACAAGTTCAGCGCCCAAACCATTTCATGTTGCCATGGAAACCAAGTGCTCTGGCACCAAATATGTCTGAAAGTGGATATGACACCTAGGGAACTAAGGGCGGTGGTGAATGGCAACTGCCCGAAGTAGCAGCACAGCTCTTCCAATGCCAAAACAACTCCACCTGCCTCATGAACTTCACATACCATCAGCTGTGCTAGCAGCTATCTAGGAAACTCTGATTGGTCACTTCCGGTCCAATGCCCATTGAGCCCAGTGGGATGGAATCAAGCAGGTTGAGCACCCACACTAAACTAACATGGAGCTCCTCACTCAAGGTGCTCAAAACTTCACAGCCAAACACAAGTTCAGCGCCCAAGAGATTTCCCGCTGCCATGGAAACCAAGTGTTCTGGCACCACATATGTCTGAAAGTGGATATGACACCTAAGGAACTCAGTGAGGTGGTGAATGGCAACTGCCCGAAGCAGCAGCACAGCTCTTCCAGTTGCAAAGCAACTCCACCTCAGTCAATAACTTCACATACCATCAGCTGTGCTAGCAGCTATCTTGGAGACCCTGTTTGGTCACTCCCGGTCCAATGCCCATTGAGCCCAGTGGGATGGAATCAAGCAGGTTGAGCACCCACACTAAACTAACATACACCTCCTCACTCAAGGCGCTCAAAACTCCACAGCCAAACACAAGTTCAGCGCCCAAGCCATTTCCCGCTGCCATGGAAACCAAGTGCTCTGGCACCACATATGTCTGAAAGTGGATATGACACCTAAGGATCTCAGGGCGGTGATTAATGGCAACTGCCCGAAGCAGCAGCACAGCTCTTCCAATGCCAAAACAACTCCACCTGCCTCATGAACTTCACATACCATCAGCTGTGCTTGTAGCTATCTTGGAGAGCCTGTTTGGTCACTTCCGGTCCAATGCCCATTGAGTTCAGAGTGATGGAATCAACAGGTTGAGCACCCACACTAAACTAACATGGAGCTCATCACTCAAGGCACTCAAAATTCCACAGACAAACACAAATTCAGTGCCCAAGTCATTTCCCAGTGCCATGGAAACCAAGTGCTCTGGCACCACATATGTCTGAAAGTGGATATGACACCTAAGGAACTCAGGGCGGTGGTGAATGGCAACTGCCCGAAGTAGCAGCACAGCTCTTCCAGTGCCAAAACAACTCCACCTGCCTCATGAACTTCACATACCATCAGCTGTGCTAGCAGCTATCTAGGAAATCCTGTTTGGTCACTTCCGGTCCAATGCCCATTGAGTTCAGCTGGATGGAATCAAGCAGGTTGAGCACCCACACTAAACTAACATGGAGCTCCTCACTCAAGGCGCTCAAAACTCCACAGCCAAACACAAGTTCAGCGCCCAAACCATTTCATGTTGCCATGGAAACCAAGTGCTCTGGCACCACATATGTCTGAAAGTGGATATGACACCTAGGGAACTCAGGGCGGTGGTGAATGGCAACTGCCCCAAGCAGCAGCACAGCTCTTCCAGTGCCAAAAAAATTCCACCTAAGTCAATAACTTCACATACCATCAGCTGTGCTAGCAGCGTTCTAGGAAACCCTGTTTGGTCACTTCCGGTCCAATGCCCATTGAGCCCAGTGGGATGGAATCAAGCAGGTTGAGCACCCACACTAAACTTACATGGAGCTCCTCACTCAAGGCGCTTAAAGCTCCACAGCCACACACAAGTTCAAGCCGAAGCCATTTTCTGCTGCCATGGAAACCAAGTGCTCTGGCACCACATATGTTTGAAAGTGGATATGACACCTAGGGAACTCAGTGAGGTGGTGAATGGCAGCTGCCCGAAGCAGCAGCACAGCTCTTCCAGTGCCAAAACAACTCCACCTGCCTCATGAACTTCACATACCATCAGCTGTGCTGGCAGCTATCTAGGAAATCCTGATTGATCACTTCCGATCCAATGCTCATTGAGCAGAGTGTGATTGAATGAAGCAGGTTGAGCACCCACACTAAACTATCATGGAGCTGCTCACGTAAGGCGCTCAAAGCTCCACAGCCAAACACAAGTTCAGCGCCCAAACCATTTCATGTTGCCATGGAAACCAAGCGTTCTGGCACCACATATGTCTGAAAGTGGATATGACACCTAGGGAACTCAGGGCGGTGGTGAATGGCAACTGCCCGAAGCAGCAGCACAGCTCTTCCAGTGCCAAAACAACTCCACCTCAGTCATTAACTTCACATACCATCAGCTGTGCTAGCAGCTATCTAAGAAACCCTGTTTGGTCACTTCCGGTCCAATGCCCATTGAGCAGAGTGTGATGGAATCAAGCAGGTTGAGCACCCACACTAAACTTACATGGAGCTCCTCACTCAAGGCGCTCAAAGCTCCACAGCCACACACAAGTTCAGCGCCGAAGCCATTATGTGCTGTCATGGAAACCAAGTGCTCTGGCAGCACATATGTTTGAAAGTGGATATGACACCTAGGGAACTCAGGGCGGTGGTGAATGGCAACTGCCCGAAGCAGCAGCACAGCTCTTCCAGTGCCAAAACAACTCCACCTCAGTCATTAACTTCACATACCATCAGCTGTGCTAGCAGCTATCTAGGAAACCCTGTTTGGTCACTTCCGGTCCAATGCCCATTGAGCCCAGTGGGATGGAATCAAGCAGGTTGAGCACCCACACTAAACTTACATGGAGCTCCTCACTCAAGGCGCTCAAAGATCCACAGCCAAACACAAGTTCAGCGCCGAAGCCATTTTCTGCTGTCATGGAAACCAAGTGCTCTGGCAGCACATATGTTTGAAAGTTGATATGACACCTAGGGAACTCAGGGCGGTGGTGAATGGCAACTGCCCGAAGCAGCAGCACAGCTCTTCCAGTGCCAAAACAACTCCACCTGGCTCATGAACTTCACATACCATCAGCTGTGCTAGGAGCTGTCTAGGAGACCCTGTTCGTTCACTCGCGGTCCAATGCCCATTGAATCTAGAGTGATGGAATCAAGCAGGTTGAGCACCCACACTAAACTAACATGGAGCTCCTCACTCAAGGCGCTCAAAACTCCACAGCCAAACACAAGTTCAGCGCCCAAACCATTTCCCGCTGCCATGGAAACCAAGTGTTCTGGCAGCACATATGTTTGAACGTGGATATGACACCTAAGGAACTCAGGGCGGTGATGAATGGCAACTGCCCCAAGCAGCAGCACAGCTCTTCCAGTGCCAAAACAACTCCACCTGCCTCATGAACTTCACATACCATCAGCTGTGCTAGCAGCTATCTAGGAAACCCTGTTTGGTCACTTCCAGTCCAATGCCCATTGAGACAAGTGGAATGAAATCAAGCAGGTTGAGCACACACACTAAACTAACATGGAGCTCCTCACTCAAGGCGCTCAAAACTCCACAGCCAAACACAAGTTCAGCGCCCAAACCATTTCATGTTACCATGGAAACCAAGTGCTCTGGCAGCACATATGTCTGAAAGTGGATATGACACCTAGGGAACTCAGGGCGGTGGTGAATGGCAACTGCGCGAAGCAGCAGCACAGCTCTTCCAGTGTCAAAACAACTCCACCTCTGTCATTAACTTCACATACCATCAGCTGTGCTTGCAGCTATCTAGGAAACCCTGTTTGGTCACTTCCGGTCCAATGCCCATTGAGCCCAGTTGGATGGAATCAAGCAGGTTGAGCACCCACACTAAACTAACATGGAGCTCCTCACTCAAGGCGCTCAAAACTCCACAGCCAAACACAAGTTCAGCGCCCAAACCATTTCATGTTGCCATGGAAACCAAGTGCTCTGGCACCAAATATGTCTGAAAGTGGATATGACACCTAGGGAACTCAGGGCGGTGGTGAATGGCAACTGCCCGAAGTAGCAGCACAGCTCTTCCAATGCCCAAACAACTCCACCTGCCTCATGAACTTCACATACCATCAGCTGTGCTAGCAGCTATCTAGGAAACCCTGATTGGTCACTTCCGGTCCAATGCCCATTGAATCTAGAGTGATGGAATCAAGCAGGTTGAGCACCCACACTAAACTAACATGGAGCTCCTCACTCAAGGCGCTCAAAACTTCACAGCCAAACACAAGTTCAGCGCCCAAGCCATTTCCTGCTGCCGTGGAAACCAAGTGTTCTGGCACCACATATGTCTGATAGTGGATATGACACCTAAGGAATTCAGTGAGGTGGTGAATGGCAACTGCCCGAAGCAGCAGCACAGCTCTTCCAGTGCCAAAGCAACTCCACCTCAGTCAATAACTTCACATACCATCAGCTGTGCTAGCAGCGTTCTAGGAAACCCTGTTTGGTGACTTCCCGTCCAATGCCCATTGAGCCCAGTGGGATGGAATCAAGCAGGTTGAGCACCCACACTAAACTAACATGGAGCTCCTCACTTAAGGCGCTCAAACCTCCACAGCCAAACACAAGTTCAGCGCCCAAGCCATTTCCTGCTGCCATGATAACCAAGTGCTCTGGCACCACATATGTCTGAAAGTGGATATGACACCTAGGGAACTCAGTGAGGTGGTGAATGGCAACTGCTCGAAGCAGCAGCACAGCTCTTCCAGTGCCAAAACAACTCCACCTGCCTCATCAACTTCACATACCATCAGCTGTGCTAGCAGCTATCTTGGAGACCCTGTTTGGTCACTTCCGGTCCAATGCCCATTGAGCAGAGTGTGATGGAATCAAGCAGGTTGAGCACCCACACTAAACTAACATGGAGCTCCTCACTCAAGGCACTCAAAACTCCACAGCCAAACACAAGTTCAGCGCCCAAACCATTTCCCGCTGCCATGGAAACCAAGTGCTCTGGCACCACATATGTCTGAAAGTGGATATGACACCTAAGGAACTCAGGGCGATGATGAATTTCAACTGCCCGAAGCAGCAGGACAGCTC
The DNA here is from genome assembly GCF_030435755.1 of Ochotona princeps. Lineage (NCBI taxonomy): Eukaryota > Metazoa > Chordata > Mammalia > Lagomorpha > Ochotonidae > Ochotona > Ochotona princeps. Next base: position 31,807,652 of record NC_080856.1, on the reverse strand, counting down.
TTCCAATGCCAAAACAACTCCACCTGCCTCATGAAATTCACATACCATCAGCTGTGCTAGCAGCTATCTAGGAAACCCTGTTTGGTCACTTCCGGTCCAATGCCCATTGAGCCCAGTTTGATGGAATCAAGCAGGTTGAGCACCCACACTAAACTAACATGGAGCTCCTCACTCAAGGCGCTCAAAACTCCACAGCCACACACAAGTTCAGCGCCCAAACCATTTCATGTTGCCATGGAAACCAAGTGTTCTGGCACCACATATGTCTGAAAGTGGATATGACACCTAGGGAACTCAGGGCGGTGGTGAATGGCAACTGCCCGAAGCAGCAGCACAGCTCTTCCAGTGCCAAAACAACTCCACCTCAGTCATTAACTTCACATACCATCAGCTGTGCTTGAAGCTATCTAGGAAACCCTGTTTGGTCATTTCCGGTCCAATGCCCATTGAGCCCAGTGGGATGGAAACAAGCAGGTTGAGCACCCACACTAAACTTACATGGAGCTCCTCACTCAAGGCGCTAAAAGCTCCACAGCCACACACAAGTTCAGGGCCCAAGCCATTTTCTGCTGCCATGGAAACCAAGTGCTCTGGCAGCACATATGTTTGAAAGTGGATATGACACCTAGGGAACTCAGTGCGGTGGTGAATGGCAACTGCCCGAAGCAGCAGCACAGCTCTTCCAGTGCCAAAACAACTCCACCTGCCTCATGAACTTCACATACCATCAGCTGTGCTAGCAGCTATCTTGGAGACCCTGTTTGGTCACTCCCGGTCCAATTCCCATTGAGTTCAGTGGGATGGAATCAAGCAGGTTGAGCACGCACACTAAACTAACATGGAGCTCCTCACTCAAGGCGCTCAAACCTCCACAGCCAAGCACAAGTTCAGCGCCCAAACCATTTCATGTTGCCATGGAAACCAAGTGCTCTGGCACCACATATGTCTGAAAGTAGATATGACACCTAGGGAACTCAGTGAGGTGGTGAATGGCAACTGCTCCAAGCAGCAGCACAGCTCTTCCAGTGCCAAAACAACTCCACCTGCCTCATGAACTTCACATACCATCAGCTGTGTTAGCAGCTATCTAGGAAACCTTGATTGGTCACTTTCGGTCCAATGCCCATTGAGTCTAGAGTGATGGAATCAAGCAGGTTGAGCACACACACTAAACTAACATGGAGCTCCTCACCCAAGGCGCTCAAAACTTCACAGCCAAACACAAGTTCAGCGCCCAAGCCATTTCCCGCTGCCATGGAAACCAAGTGCTCTGGCACCACATATGTCTGAAATAGGATATGACACCTAGGGAACTCAGTGAGGTGGTGAATGGCAACTGCTCCAAGCAGCAGCACAGCTCTTCCAGTGCCAAAACAACTCCACCTGCCTCGTGAACTTCACATACCATCAGCTGTGCTAGCAGCTATCTAGGAAGTCCTCATTGGTCACTTCCGATCCAATGCGCATTGAGCCCAGTGGGATGGAATCAAGCAGGTTGAGCACCCACACTAAACTAAAACGCAGCTCCTCACTCAAGGTACTCAAACCTGCACAGCCAAACACAAGTTCAGCGCCCAAGCCATTTCCTGCTGCCATGGAAACCAAGTGCTCTGGCACCACATATGTCTGAAAGTGGATATGACACCTAGGGAACTCAGGGCGGTGGTGAATGGCAACTGCCCCAAGCAGCAGCACATCTCTTCCAGTGCAAAAACAACTCCACCTGCCTCATGAACTTCACATACCATCAGCTGTGCTAGCAGCTATCTAGGAAGTCCTCATTGGTCACTTCCGATCCAATGCTCATTGAGCAGAGTGTGATTGAATGAAGCAGGTTGAGCACCCACACGAAACTAACATGGAGCTGCTCACTTAAGTCGCTCAAAGCTCCACAGTGACACACAACTTCAGCGCCGAAACCAATTCATGTTGCCATGGAAACCAAGTGTTCTGGCAGCACATATGTCTGAAAGTGGATATGACACCTAGGGAACTCAGTGAGGTGGTGAATGGCAACTGCCCCAAGCAGCAGCACAGCTCTTCCAGTGCCAAAACAACTCCACCTCACTCATGAACTTCACATACCATCAGCTGTGCTAGCAGCTATCTTGGAGACCCTGTTCGGTCACTTCCGGTCCAATGCACATTGAGCAGAGTGTGATGGAATGAAGCAGGTTGAGCACCCACACTAAACTAACATGGAGCTCCTCACTCAAGGCACTCAAAACTCCACAGCCAAACACAAGTTCAGCGCCCAAGCCATTTCCCGCTGCCATGGAAACCAATTGCTCTGGCACCACATATGTCTGAAAGTGGATATGACACCTAGGGAACTCATGGCGGTGATGAATGACAACTGCCCGAAGCAGCAGCACAGCTCTTCCAGTGCCAAAACAACTCCACCTGCCTCATGAACTTCACATACCATCAGCTGTGCTTGCAGCTATCTAGGAAACCCTGTTTGGTCACTTCCGGTCCAATGCCCATTGAGCCCAGTGGGATGGAATCAAGCAGGTTGAGCACCCACACTAAACTAACATGGAGCTCCTCAATCAAGGCGCTCAAAACTCCACAGCCAAATACATGTTCAGCGCCCAAAGCATTTCATGTTGCCATGGAAACCAATTGCTCTGGCAGCACATATGTCTGAAAGTGGATAAGACACCTAGGGAACTCAGTGAGGTGGTAAATGGCAACTGCCCGAAGCAGCAGCACAGCTCTTCCAGTGCCAAAACAACTCCACATCAGTCACGAACTTCACATACCATCAGCTGTGCTAGCAGCGTTCTAGGAAACCCTGTTTGGTCACTTCCGGTCCAATGCCCATTAAGTCTAGAGTGATGGAACCAAGCAGGTTGAGCACCCACAATAAACTAACATGGAGCTCCTGACTCAAGGCACTCAATGCTCCACAGTCAAACACAAGTTCAGTGCCCAAGCCATTTCCTGCTGCCATGGAAACCAAGTGCTCTGGCACCGCATATGTCTGAAAGTGGATATGACACCTAGGGAACTCAGGGCGGTGGTGAATGGCAACTGCCCGAAGAAGCAGCACAGCTCTTCCAGTGCCAAAACAACTCCACCTGCCTCATGAACTTCACATACCATCAGCTGTGCTAGCAGCTATCTAGGAAACCCTGATTGGTCACTCCCGGTCCAATGCCCATTGAGTTCATTGGGATGGAATCAAGCAGGTTGAGCACCCACACTAAACTAACATGGAGCTTCTCACTCAAGGCACTGAAAACTTCACAGCCAAACACAAGTTCAGCGCCCAAACCATTTCCCGCTGCCATGGAAGCCAAGTGCTCTGGCACCACATATGTCTGAAAGTGGATATGACACCTAGGGAACTCAGGGCGGTGATGAATGGCAACTGCCCGAAGCAGCAGCACAGCTCTTCCAAGGCCAAAACAACTCCTCCTGCCTCATGAACTTCACATACCATCAGCTGTGCTAGCAGCTATCTTGGAGACCCTGTTTGGTCACTTCCGGTCCAATGTCCATTGAGCAGAGTGTGATGGAATCAAGCAGGTTGAGCACCCACACTAAACTAACATGGAGCTCCTCACTCAGGGCGCTCAAAACTCCACAGCCAAACACAAGTTCAGTGCCCCAGCCATTTCCTGCTGCCATGGAAACCAATTGCTCTGGCACCACATATGTCTGAAAGTGGATATGACACCTAAGGAACCCATGGCGGTGATGAATGGCAACTGTCCGAAGTAGCAGCACAGCTCTTCCAGTGCCAAAACAACTCCACCTGCCTCATGAACATCACATACCATCAGCTGTGCTAGCAGCTATCTAAGAAACCCTGTTTGGTCACTTCCGGTCCAATGCCCATTGAGCCCAGTGGGATGGAATCAAGCAGGTTGAGCACCACACTAAACTAACGTGGAGCTCCTCACTCAAGGCACTCAAAACTCCACAGCCAAAAACAAGTGCAGCGCCCAAACCATTTTATGCTGCCATGGAAACCAAGTGCTCTGGCACCACATATGTCTGAAAGTGGATAAGACACCTAGGGAACTCAGTGAGGAGGTAAATGGCAGCTGCTCGAAGTAGCAGCACAGCTCTTCCAGTGCCAAAACAACTCCACCTGCCTCACGAACTTCACGTACCATCAGCTGTGCTAGCAGCTATCTAGGAAGTCCTCATTGGTCACTCCCTGTCCAGTGCCCATTGAGTTCAGTGGGATGGAATGAAGCAGGTTGAGCACCCACACTAAACTAACATGGAGCTCCTCACTTAAGGCGCTCAAACCTCCACAGCCAAACACAAGTTTAGTGCCCAAGCCATTTCCTGCTGCCATGGTAACCAAGTGCTCTGGCACCACATATGTCTGAAAGTGGATATGACACCTAGGGAACTCAGGGCGGTGGTGAATGGCAACTGCTCGAAGCAGCAGCACAGCTCTTCCAGTGCCAAAACAACTCCACCTGCCTCATGAACTTCACTTACCATCAGCTGTGCTAGCAGCTATCTTGGAGACCCTGTTTGGTCACTTCCGGTCCAATGCCCATTGAGCAGATTGTGATGGAATCAAGCAGGTTGAGCACCCACACTAAACTAACATGGAGCTCCTCACTCAAGGCACTCAAAACTCCACAGCCAAACACAAGTTCAGCGCCCAAACCATTTCCCGCTGCCATGGAAACCAAGTGCTCTGGCACCACATATGTCTGAAAGTGGATATGACACCTAGGGAACTCAGGGCGGTGGTGAATAGCAACTGCCCCAAGTAGCAGCACAGCTCTTCTAGTGCCAAAACAACTCTACCTGCCTCATGAACTTCACATACTATCAGCTGTGCTAGCAGCTATCTAGGAAACCCTGTTTGGTCACTTCCGGTCCAATGCTCATTGAGATCAGTTGGATGGAATCAAGCAGGTTGAGCACCCACACTAAACTAACATGGAGCTCCTCACTCAAGGCGCTCAAAATTCCACAGACAAACACAAATTCAGTGCCCAAGCCATTTCCTGCTGCCATGGAAACCAAGTGCTCTGGCACCACATGTGTCTGAAAGTGGATATGACACCTAGGGAACTCAGGGCAGTGGTGAATGGCAACTGCTCCAAGCAGCAGCACAGCTCTTCCAGTGCCAAAACAACTCCACCTGCCTCATGAACTTCACATACCATCAGCTGTGTTAGCAGCTATCTAGCAAACCCTGATTGGTCACTTTCGGGCCAATGCCCATTGAGTCTAGTGTGATGGAATCAAGCAGGTTGAGCACCCACACTAAACTAACATGGAGCTCCTCACTCAAGGCACTCAAAACTCCACAGCCAAACACAAGTTCAGCGCCAAAGCCATTTCCCGATGCCATGGAAACCAAGTGCTGTGGCACCACATATGTCTGAAAGTGGATATGACACCTAGGGAACTCAGGGCGGTGATGAATGGCAACTGCCCGAAGCAGCAGCACAGCTCTTCCAGTGCCAAAACAACTCCACCTCAGTCATTAACTTCAGATACCATCAGCTGTGCTAACAGCTCTCTAGGAAACCCTGTTTGGTCACTTCCGGTCCAAGGGTCATTGAGCCCAATGGGATGGAATCAAGCAGGTTGAGCACACACACTAAACTAACATGGAGCTCCTCACTCAAGGCACTGAAAACTCCACAGCCACACACAAGTTCAGCGCCCAAGCCATTTCCCGCTGCCATGGAAACGAAATGCTCTGTCACCACATATGTCTGAAAGTGTATATGACACCTAGGGAACTCAGGGCGGTGGTGAATGGCAACTGCCCCAAGCAGCAGTACAGCTCTTCCAGTGCCAAAACAACTCCACCTGCCTCATGAACTTCACATACCATCAGCTGTGCTAGCAGCTATCTAGGAAACCCTGTTTGGTCACTTCCGGCCCAATGCCCATTGAGCCCAGTGGGATGGAATCAAGCAGGTTGAGCACCCACACTAAACTAACATGGAGCTCCTCACTCAAGGCACTCAAAACTCCACAGCCAAACACAAGTTCAGCGCCCAAGCGATTACCCGCTGCCATGGAAACCAAGTGCTCTGGCACCAAATATGTCTGAAAGTGGATATGAAACATAGGGAACTCAGGGCGGTGGTGAATGGCAACTGCCCGAAGCAGCAGCACAGCTCTTCCAGTGCCAAAACAACTCCACCTGCCTCATAAATTTCACATACCATCAGCTGTGCTAGCAGCGTTCTAGGAAACCCTTTTTGGTCACTTCCGGTCCAATGCCCATTGAGCCCAGTGGGATGGAATCAAGCAGGTTGAGCCCCCACACTAAACTAACATGGATCTCCTCACTCAAGGCACTCAAAATTCCACTGTCAAACACAAGTTCAGCGCCCAAGCCATTTCTCGCTGCCATGGAAGCCAAGTGCTCTGGCACCACATATGTCTGAAAGTGGATATGACACCTAGGGAACTCAGGGCGGTGGTGGAATGCAACTGCCCGAAGCAGCAGCACACCTCTTCCAGTGCCAAAACAACTCCACTTGCCTCATGAACTTCACATACCATCATCTGTGCTAGCAGCGTTCTAGGAAACCCTGTTTGGTCACTTCTGGTCCAAGGCCCATTGAGCCCAGAGTGATGGAATCAAGCAGGTTGAGCACCCACACTAAACTAACAAGGAGCTCCTCACTCAAGGCGCTCAAAACTCCACAGCCAAACACAAGTTCAGTGCCAAAGCCATTTCCTACTGCCATGGAAACCAAGTGCTCTGGTACCAAATATGTCTGAAAGTGGATATGACACCTAGGGAACTCAGTGAGGTGGTGAATGGCAGCTGCCCGAAGCAGCAGCACACCTCTTCCAGTGCCAAAACAACTCCACCTGCCTCATGAACTTCACATACCATCAGCTGTGCAAGCAGCTATCTAGGAAACCCTGTTTCGTCACTTCCAGTCCAATGCCCATTGAGCCCAGTGGGATGGAATCAAGCAGGTTGAGCACCCACACTAAACTAACATGGAGCTCCTCACTCAAGGCGCTCAAAACTCCACAGCCAAACACAATTTCAGCGCCCAAGCCATTTCCCGCTGCCATGGAAGCCAAGTGCTTTGGCACCACATATGTCTGAAAGTGGATATGACACCTAGGGAACTCAGGGCGGTGGTGAATGGCAACTGCCCGAAGCAGCAGCACAGCTCTTCCAGTGCCAAAACAACTCCACCTGCCTCATGAACTTCACATACCATCAGCTGTGCTAGCAGCTATCTAGGAAACTCTGTTTGGTCACTTCCGGTCCAATGCCCATTGAGTTCAGAGTGATGGAATCAACAGGTTGAGCACCCACACTAAACTAACATGGAGCTCCTCACTCAAGGCGCTCAAAACACCACAGCCAAACACAAGTTGAGCGCCAAAGCCATTTCCCGCTGCCATAGAAACCAAGTGCTCTGGCACCACATATGTCTGAAAGTGGATATGACACCTAGGGAACTCAGGGCGGTGGTGAATGGCAACTGCCCGAAGCAGCAGCACAGCTCTTCCAGTGCCAAAACAACTCCACCTGCCGCTTGAACTTCACACACCATCAGCTGTGCTAGCAGCTATCTAGGAAACCCTGTTTGGTCACTTCCGGTCCAATGGACATTGACCCCCGGGGGATGGAATCAAGCAGGTTGAGCACCCACACTAAACTAACATGGAGCTCCTCACTCAAGGTACTCAAACCTGCACAGCCAAACACAAGTTCAGCGCCCAAGCCATTTCATGCTGCCATGGAAACCAAGTGCTCTGGCACCACATATGTCTGAAAGTGGATATGACACCTAGGGAACTCAGGGCGGTGGTGAATGGCAACTGCACGAAGCAGCAGCATAGCTCTTCCAGTGCCAAAACAACTCCACCTGCCTCATGAATTTCACATACCATCATCTGTGCTAGCAGCGTCCTAGGAAACCCTGTTTGGTCACTTGGGGTCCAATGCCCATTGAGCCCAGTGTGATGGAATCAAGCAGGTTGAGCACCCACACTAAACTAACATGGAGCTCCTCACTCAAGGCACTCAAAACTCCACAGCCAAACACAAGTTCAGCGCCCAAGCCATTTCCCGCTGCCATGGAAACCAAGTGTTCTGGCACCACATATGTCTGAAAGTGGATATGACACCTAGGGAACTCACAGCGGTATTGAATGGCAACTGCCCGAAGCAGCAGCACAGCTCTTCCAGTGCCAAAACAACTCCACCTGCCTCATGAACTTCACATACCATCAGCTGTGCTAGCAGCTATCTAGGAGACCCTGTTTGGTCACTTCCGCTCCAATGCCCATTGAGCCCAGGGAATGGAATCAAGCAGGTTGAGCACCCACACTAAAGTAACATGGAGCTCCTCACTCAAGGCACTCAAAAGTCCAGTGCCAAACAGAAGTTCAGCTCACAAGCCATTTCCTGCTGCCATGGAAACCAAGTGCTCTGGCACCGCATATGTCTGAAAGTGGACATGACACCTAGGGAACTCAGGGCGGTGGTGAATGGCTACTGCGCGAAGCAGCAGCACAGCTCTTCCAGTGCCAAAACAACTCCACCTGCCTTATGAGCATCACATACCATCAGCTGTGCTAACAACTATCTAGGAAACCCTGTTTGGACACTTCCGGTCCAATGCCCATTGAGCCCAGTGGGATGGAATCAAGCAGGTTGAGCACCCACACTAAACTAACATGGAGCTCCTCACTCAAGTCACTCAAAATTCCAGGGCCAAACAAAAGTTCAGCGCCCAAGACATTTCCCGTTGCCATGGAAACCAAGTGCTCTGGCACCACATATGTCTGAAAGTGGATATGACACCTAGGGAACTCAGGGCAGTGGTGAATGGCTATTGCCCAAAGCAGCAGCACAGCTCTTCCAGTGCCAAAACAACACCACCTCAGTCACGAAATATACACAGCATCAGCTGTGCTAGCAGCTATCAAGGAAACCCTGTTTGGTCACTTCCGGTCCAATGCCCATTGAGCCCAGTCGGATGGAATCAAGCAGGTTGAGCACCCACATTAAACTAACATGGAGCTCCTCATTCAAGGCACTCAAAACTGCACAGCCAAACACAAGTTCATCGCCCAAGCCATTTCCCGCTGCCATGGAAACCAAGTGCTCTGGCACCACATATGTCTGAAAGTGGATATGACACCTAGGGAACACAGGGCTGTGGTGAATGGCAACGGCCCGAAGCAGCAGCACAGCTCTTCCAGTGCCAAAACAACTCCACCTGCCTCATGAACTTCACATACCATCAGCTGTGCTAGCAGCTATCTAGGAAACCCTGTTTGGTGACTTCCGGTCCAATGCCCATTGAGCCCAGTGGGATGGAATCAAGCAGGTTGAGCACCCACACTAAACTAATATGGAGCTCCTCACTCAATGTGCTGAAAACTCCACTGCCAAACACAAGTTCAGTGGCCAAGACATTTCCCGCTGCCATGGAAACCAAGTGCTCTGGCACCACATATGTCTGAAAGTGGATATGACACCTAGGGAACTCAGGGCGGTGGTGAATGGCAACGGCCCGAAGCAGCAGCACAGCTCTTCCAGTGCCAAAACAACTCCACCTGCCTCATGAACTTCACATACCATCAGCTGTGGTAGCAGCGTTCTAGCAAACCCTGTTTGGTCACTTCTGGTCCAACGCTCATTTGAGCCCAGTGGGATGGAATGAAACAGGTTGAGCACCCACACTAAACTAACATGGAGCTCCTCACTCAAGGTGCTCGAAGTTCCACAGCCAAACACAAGTTCAGCGCCCAAGCCATTTCCCGCTGCCATGGAAATCAAGTGCTCTGGCACCACATATGTCTGAAAGTGGATATGACACCTAGGGAACTCAGGGCGGTGGTGAATAGCAACTGCCCCAAGCAGCAGCACAGCTCTTCCAGTGCCAAAACAACTCCACCTGCCTCATGAACTTCACATACCATCAGCTGTGCTAGCAGCTATCTAGGAAACCCTGTTTGGTCACTTCCGGTCCAATGCCCACTGAGCCCAGTGGGATGGAATCAAGCAGGTTGAGCACCCACACTAAACTAACATGCAGCTCCTCACTCAAGGTGCTCAAAACTCCACTGCCAAACACAAGTTCAGCGCCCAAGCCATTTCCCGCTGCCATGGAAACCAAGTGCTCTGGCACCACATATGTCTGAAAATGGATATGACACCTAGCGAACTCACAGTGGTATTGAATGGCAAAGACCCGAAGCACACAGCTCTTCCAGTGCCAAAAAAACTCCACCTGCCTCATGAACTTCACATACCATCAGTTGTGCTAGCAGCTATCAAGGAAACCCTGTTTGGTCCCTGCCGGTCCAATGCCCATTGAGCCCAGTGGGATGGAATCAAGCAGGTTGAGCACCCACACTAAACTAACATGGAGCTCCTCACTCAAGGTGCTCAAAACTCCACAGCCAAACACAAGTTCAGCGCCGAAGCCATTTCCCGCTGCCATGGAAACCAAGTGCTCTGGCACCACATATGTCTGAAAGTGGATATGACACCTAGGGAACTCAGGGCGGTGGTGAATGGCAGCTGCCAAAAGCAGCACAGCTCTTCCAGTGCCAAAACAACTCCACCTGCCTCATCAACTTCACATACCATCAGCTGTGCTAGCAGCTCTCTTGGGGACCTTGTTCAGTCACTTTCGGTCCAATGCCCATTGAGCCCAGTGGGATGGAATCAGGCAGATTGAGCACCCACACTAAATTAACATGGAGCTCCTCACTCAAGGTGCTCAAAACTCCACAGCCATACACAGGTTCAGCGCCCAAGCCAATTAGTGCTGCAATGGAAACCAAGTGCTCTGGCACCACATATGTCTGAAAGTGGATATAACACCTAGACAACTCACGGCGGTGGTGAATGGCAGCTGCGCGAAGCAGCAGCACAGCTCTTCCAGTGCCAAAACAACTCCACCTGACTCATGAGCTTTACATACCATCAGCTGTGCTAGCAGCTATCTAGGAGACCCTGTTTGGTCACTTCCAGTCCAATGCCCATTGAGCCCAGTGTGATGGAATCAAGCAGGTTGAGCACCCACACTAAACTAACATGGAGCTCCTCACTCAAGGCACTCAAAACTCCACAGCCAAACACAGGTTCAGCACCCAAGCCATTTCCCGCTGCCATGGAAACCAAGTGCTCTGGCACCACATATGTCTGAAACTGGGTATGACACCTAGGCAGCTCAGTGAGGTGGTGAATGGCAGCTGCCCGAAGCAGCACAGCTCTTCCAGTGCCAAAACAACTCCACCTGCCTCATGAACTTGACATACCATCAGCTGTGCTAGCAGCTATCTAGGAAACCCTGTTTGGTCACTTCCGGTCCAATGCCCATTGAGCCCAGTTTGATGGAATCAAGCAGGTTGTGCACCCACACTAAACTAACATGGAGCTCATCACTGAAGGCACTCAAAGTTCCACAGCCAAACACAAGTTCAGCGCCCAAGCCATTTCCCGCTGGGATGGAAACCAAGTGCTCTGGCACCACATATGTCTGAAAGTGGATATGACACCTAGGGAACTCACAGCGGTATTGAATGGCAACGACCCGAAGCAGCAGTAAGCTGTTCCAGTGCCAAAACAACTCCACCTGCCTCATGAACTTCACATACCATCAGCTGTGCTAGCAGCTATCAAGGAAACCCTGTTTGGTCACTTCCGGTCCAATGCCCATTGAGCCCAGTGGGATGGAATCAAGCAGGTTGAGCACCCACACTAAACTAACATGGAACTCCTCAATCAAGGCACTCAAAACTCCTCTTAAACACAAGTTCAGTGCCCAAGCCATTTCCCGCTGCCATGGAAACCAAGTGCTCTGGCAGCACATATGTCTGAAAGTGGATATGACACCTAGGGAACTCAGGGCGGTGGTGAATGGCAACTGCCCGAAGCAGCAGCATAGCTCTTCCAGTGCCAAAACAACTCCACCTGCCTCATGAACTTCACATACCATCAGCTGTGCTAGCAGCTCTCTTGGGGACCTTCTTTGGTCACTTCCGGTCCAATGCCATTGAGCCCATGGTGATGGAATAATGCAGGTTGAGCACCCACACTAAATTAACATGGAGCTCCTCACTCAAGGCACTGAAAACTCCACAGCCATACACAGGTTCAGCGCCCAAGCCATTTCCTCCTGCCATGGAAACCAAGTGCTCTGGCACCACATATGTCTGAAAGTGGATATGACACCTAGGGAACTCACAGCAGTGGTGAATGGCAACTGCCCGAAGCAGCACAGCTCTTCCAGTGCCAACACAACTCCACCTGCCTCATGAACTTCACATACCATCAGCTGTGCCATCAGAGTTCTGGGAAACCCTGTTTGGTCACTTCTGGTCCAATGCCCATTGAGCCCAGTGGGATGGAATCAAGCAGGTTGAGCACCCACACTAAACTAACATGGAGCTCCTCACTCAAGGCGCTCAAAACTCCACAGCCAAACACAATTTCAGCGCCCAAGCCATTTCCTGCTGCCTGTGGAAATCAAGTGCTCTGGCAGCACATATGTCTGAAAGTGGATATGACTCCTAGGGAACTCACAGCGGTATTGAATGGCAATGACCCGAAGCAGCAGCACAGCTCTTCCAGTGCCAAAACAACTCCACCTGCCTCATGAACTTCACATACCATCAGTTGTGCTAGCAGCTATCAAGGAAACCCTGATTGGTCACTTCCAGTCCAAAGCCCATTGATCCCAGTGGGATGGAATCAAGCAGGTTGAGCATTCACACTAAGTTAGCGTGGAGCTCCTCACTCAAGGCACTCAAAACTCCACAGCCAAACACAAGTTCAGCACCCAAGCCATTTCCCGCTGCCATGGAAACCAAGTGCTCTGGCACCTCATAGGTCTGAAAGTGGATATGACACCTAGGGAACTGAGGGTAGTGGTGAATATAAGCGGCCCAAATCAGCAGCACAGCTCTTCCAGTGCCAAAACAACTCCACCTGCATCATGAACTTCACATACCATCAGCTGTGGTAGCAGCGTTCTAGGAAAAACTGTTTGGTCACTTCTGGTCCTATGCCCATTGAGCACAGTGTGATGGAATCAAGCAGTTTGAGCACCCACACTAAATTAGCATGGAGCTCCTCACTCAAGGCACTGAAAACTCCACTGCCAAACACAAGTTCAGCGCCCAAGCCATTTCCCGCTGCCATGGAAACCAAGTGCTCTGGCACCACATATGTCTGAAACTGGGTATGACACCTAGGCAGCTCATTGAGGTGGTGAATGGCAGCTGCCCCAAGCAGCAGCACAGCTCTTCCAGTGCCAAAACAACTCCACCTGCCTCATGAACTTCACATACCATCAGCTGTGCTAGCAGCTATCTAGGAAACCCTGTTTAGTCACTTCCGGTCCAATGCCCATTGAGCTCACTGTGATGGAATGAAGCAGGTTGTGCACCCACACTAAACTAACATGGAGCTCTTCACTGAATGCACTCAAAGTTCCACAGCCAAACACAAGTTCATCGCCCAAGCCATTTCCCGCTGGGATGGAAACCAAGGGCTCTGGCACCACATATGTCTGAAAGTGGATATGACACCCAGGGAACTCACAGCGGTATTGAATGGCAACGACCCGAAGCAGCAGTACAGCTCTTCCAGTGCCAAAACAACTCCACCTGCCTCATGAACTTCACATACCATCAGCTGTGCTAGCAGCTATCAAGGAAACCCTGTTTGGTCACTACCGGTCCAATGCCCATTGAGCCCAGTGGGATGGAATCAAGCAGGTTGAGCACCCACACTAAACTAACATGGAGCTCCTCACTCAAGGTGCTCAAAACTCCACAGCCAAATACAAGTTCAGCGCCCAAGCCATTTCCCGCTGCCATGGAAACCAAGTGCTCTGGCACCACATATGTCTGAAAGTGGATATGACACCTAGGGAACTCAGTGCAACGGTATTGAATGGCAATGACCCGAAGCAGCAGCACAGCTCTTCCAGTACCAAAACAACTCCACCTGCCTCATGAACTTCACATACCATCAGCTGTGCTAGCAGCTATCAAGGAAACCCTGATTGGTCACTTCCGGTCCAATGCCCATTGATCCCAGTGGGATGGAATGAAGCAGGTTGAGCATTCACACTAAATTAGCATGGAGCTCCTCACTCAAGGCGCTCAAAAGTCCACAGCCAAACACAAGTTCAGCGCCCAAGCCATTTCCCGCTGGAATGGAAACCAAGTGCTCTGGCACCACATATGTCTGAAAGTGGATATGACACCCAGGGAACTCAGTGAGGTGGTGAATGGCAACTGCCCGAAGCAGCAGCACAGCTCTTCCAGTGCAAAACCACTCCACCTGCCTCATGAACTTCACATACCATCAGCTGTGCTAGCAGCTCTCTTGGGGTCCTTCTTTGGTCACTTCCGGTCCAAAACCATTGAGCCCAGTGTGATGGAATCAAGCAGGTGGAGCACCCACATTAAATTAGCATGGAGCTCCTCACTCAAGGCACTGAAAACTCCACAGCCATACACAGGTTCAGCGTCCAAGCCATTTCCTCCTGCCATGGAAACCAAGTGCTCTGGCACCACATATGTCTGAAAGTGGATATGACACCTAGGGAACTCACAGCAATGGTGAATGGCAACTGCCCGAAGCAGCACAGCTCTTCCAGTGCCAACACAACTCCACCTGCCTCATGAACTTCACATACCATCAGCTGTGCCATCAGAGTTCTGGGAAACCCTGTTTGGTCACTTCTGGTCCAATGCCCATTGAGCCCAGTGGGATGGAATCAAGCAGGTTGAGCACCCACACTAAACTAACATGGAGCTCCTCACTCAAGGCACTCAAAACTCCACAGCCAAACACAATTTCAGCGCCCAAGACATTTCCTGCTGCCTGTGGAAATCAAGTGCTCTGGCAGCACATATGTCTGAAAGTGGATATGACACCTAGGGAACTCAGTGAGGTGGTGAATGGCAACTGCCCCAAGCAGCAGCACAGCTCTTCCAGTTCCAAAACAACTCCACCACAGTAACGAAATTTACATGCCATTAGCTGTGCTAGCAGCTATCTAGGAAACCCTGTTTGGCAAATTCCGGTACAATGCACATTTGAGCCCAGTGGGATGGAATCAAGCAGGTTGAGCACCCACAATAAACTAACATGGAGCTCCTCACTCAAGGCACTCAAAACTCCACAGCCAAACACAAGTTCAGCGCCCAAGCCATTTCCCGCTGCCAAGGAAATCAAGTGCTCTGGCAGCACATATGTCTGAAAGTGGATATGACACCTAGGAACATCTATGTGGTGGTGAAAGGCAGCTCCCCGAAGCAGCAGCACAGCTCTTCCACTGCCAAAACTACTCCACCTGCGTCTGAACTTCACATACCATCAGCTGTGCTAGCAGCGTTTTTGGAAACCCTTGTTTGGTCACTTCTGGTCCAATGCCCATTGAGCCCAGTGGGATGGAATCAAGCAGCTTGAGCACCAACACTAAACTAACATGGAGCTCCTCACTCAAGGCACTCAAAATCCACATCCATACACAGGTTCAGCGTCCAAGCCATTTCCTCCTGCCATGGAAACCAAGTGCTCTGGCACCACATATGTCTGAAAGTGGATATGACACCTAGGAAACTCACAGCGGTGGTGAATGGCTACTGCCCGAAGCAGCAGCACAGCTCTTCCAGTGCCAAAACAACTCCACCTCAGTCATTAACTTCACATACCATCAGCTGTGCTAGCAGCTATCTAGGAAACCCTGTTTGGTCACTTCCGGTCCAATGCCCATTGATCCCAGTGGGATGGAATCAAGCAGGTTGAGCACCAACACTAAACTAACATGGAGCTCCTCACTCAAGGCACTCAAAGTTCCACAGCCAAACATAAGTTCAGCGCCCAAGCCATTTCCCGCTGCCATGGAAACGAAGTGCTCTGGCACCACATATGTCTGAAAGTGGATATGACACCTAGGGAACTCAAGGCGGTGGTGAATGGCTACTGCCCGAAGCAGCAGCACAGCTCTTCCAGTGCCAAAACAACTCCACCAGGATCATGAACTTCACATACCATCAGCTGTGCTAGCAGCTCTCTTGGGGACCTTGTTTGGTCACTTCCGGTCGAATGCTCTTTGAGCCCAGTGTGACGGAATCAAGCAGGTTGAGCACCCACACTAAATTAACATGGAGCTCCTCACTCAAGGTGCTCAAAATTCCACAGCCATACACAGGTTCTGCGCCCAAGAAATTTCCTCCTGCCATGGAAACCAAGTGCTCTGGCACCACATATGTCTGAAAGTGGATATGACACCTAGGGAACTCAGGGCCGTGGTGAATGGCAACGGCCCGAAGCAGCAGCACAGCTCTTCCAGTGATAAAAAAAATCCACCTGCATCATGAACTTTGCATACCATCAGCTGTGCTAGCAGTGTTCTAGGAAACCCCGTTTGGTCACTTCCGGTCCAATGCCCATTGATCCCAGTGGGATGGAATCAAGCAGGTTGAGCACCCACACTAAATTAACATGGAGCTCCTCACTCAAGGCACTCAGAACTCCACTGCCAAACACAGGTCCAGCGCCCAAGCCATTTCCCGCTGCCATGGAAACCAAGTGCTCTGGCAGCACATATGTCTGAAAGTGGATATGACACCTAGGGAACTCAGGGCCGTGGTGAATGGCAACGGCCCGAAGCAGCACAGCTCTTCCAGTGCCAAAAAAAATCCACCTGCATCATGAACTTTGCATACCATCAGCTGTGCTAGCAGTGTTCTAGGAAACCCCGTTTGGTCACTTCCGGTCCAATGCCCATTGATCCCAGTGGGATGGAATCAAGCAGGTTGAGCACCCACACTAAACTAACATGGAGCTCCTCACTCAAGGCACTCAGAACTCCACAGCCAAACACAGGTTCAGCGCCCAAGCCATTTCCTCCTGACATGGAAACCAAGTGCTCTGGCACCACATATGTCTGAAAGTGGATATGACACTTACGGAACTCAGGGCGGTGGTGAATGGCAACTGCCCGAAGCAGCAGCACAGCTCTTCCAGTGCCAAAACAACTCCACCTGCATCATGAACTTTACATACCATCAGCTGTGCTAGCAACGTTATAAGAAAACCTGTTTGGTCACCTCCGGTCCAATGCCCATTGAGCCCAGTGGGATGGAATCAAGGAGTTTGAGCACCCACACTAAATTAGTATGGAGCTCCTCACTCAAGGCACTCAAAACTCCACAGCCACACACAAGTTCAGCGCCCAAGCCATTTCCTCCAGCCATGGAATCCAAGTGCTCTGGCACCACATATGTCTGAAAGTGGATATGACACCTAGGGAACTCAGTGAGGTGGTGAATGGCAACTTCCCAAGCAGCACAGCTCTTCCAGTGCCAAAACAACTCCACCTGCCTCATGAACTTCACATATCATCAGCTGTGCTAGCAGCGTTCTTGGAAACCCTTGTTTGGTCACTTCCGGTCCAATACCATTGAGTCCAGTGGGATGGAATCAAGCAGGTTGAGCACCCACACTAAACTAACATGGAGCTCCTCTCTCAATGCACTCAAACCTCCACAGCCAAACACAAGTTCATCGCCCAAGCCATTTCCTCCTGCCATGGAAACCAAGTGCTCTGGCACCACATATGTCTGAAAGTGGATATGACACCTAGGGAACTCACAGCGGTGGTGAAAGGCAACTGCCTGAAGCTGCAGCACAGCTCTTCCAGTGCCAAAATAACTCCACCTCAGTCATGAACTTCACATACCATCTGCTGTGCTAGCAGCTCTCTTGGGGACCTTCTTTGGTCACTTCCGCTCCAATGCCATTGAGCCCAGGGTGATGGAATCATGCAGATTGAGCACCCACACTAAATTAGCATGGAGCTCCTCACTCAAGGCACTGAAAACCTCCACAGCCATACACAGATTCAGCACCCAAGCCATTTCCTCCTGCCATCGAAACCAAGTGCTCTGGCACCACATATGTCTGAAAGTGGATATGACACGTAGGGAAATCAGTGAGGTGGTGAATGGCAACTGCCCAAAGCAGCAGCACAGCTCTTCCAGTGCTAAAACAACTCCACCTGCCTCATGGGCTTCACATACCATCAGCTGTGCTAGCAGCTATCTAGGAAACCCTGTTTGGTCACTTCCGGTCCAATGCCCATTGAGCCCATTGAGATGGAATCAAGCAGGTTGAGCACCCACACCAAACTAACATGGAGCTCCTCACTCAAAGCACTCAAATCTCCACAGCCAAACACAAGTTCAGCTCCCAAGCCATTTCCCGTTGCCATGCAAAACCAAGTGCTCTGGAAGCACCACATATGTGTGAAAGTGGATATGACAACAAGGGAACAGACACCGTTGGTGAAAGGTTACTGCCCGAAGCATCAGCACAGCTCTTGCAGTGCCAAAACAACTCCACCTGCCTCATGAACTTCACATACCATCAGCTGTGCTAGCAGCTATCTAGGAAACCGTGTTTGGTCACTTCCGGTCCAATGCCCATTGAGCCCAGTGGGATGGAATCAAGCAGGTTGAGCACCCACACTAAATTAGCATGGAGCTCCTCCCTCAAGGCACTCAAAACTACACAGCCATACACAGGTTCAGCGCCCAAGCCATTTCCTCCTGCCATGGAAACCAAGTGCTCTGGCACCACATATGTCTGAAAGTGGATATGACACCTAGGGAACTCAGTGAGGTGGTGAATGGCAACTGCCCCAAGCAGCACAGCTCTTCCAGTGCCAAAACAACTCCACCTGCCTCATGAACTTCACATACCTTCAGCTCTGCCACCAGCGTTCTGGGAAACCCTGTTTGGTCACTTCTGGTCCAATGCCCATTGAACCCAGTGGGATGGAATCAAGCAGGTTGAGCACCCACACTAAACTAACATGGAGCTCCTCACTCAAGGCACTCAAAACTCCACTGCCAAACACAGTTTCAGCTCCCAAGACATTTCCTGCTGCCATGGAAACCAAGTGCTCTGGCAGCACATATGTCTGAAAGTGGATATGACACCTAGGGAACTCACAGCGGTGGTGAATGGCAACTGCCCCAAGCAGCAGCACAGCTCTTCCAGTGCCAAAACAACTCCACCTGCCTCATGAACTTCACATACCATCAGCTGTGCTAGCAGCTCTCTTGGGGACCTTGTTTGGTCACTTCCGGTCCAATGCCATTGAGCCCAGTGGGATGGAATCAAGCAGGTTGAGCACCCACACTAAATTAGCTTGGAGCTCCTCACTCAAGGCACTCAGAACTCCACAGCCAAACACAGGTTCAGCGCCCAAGCCATTTCCTCCTGCCATGGAAACCAAGTGCTCTGGCACCACATATGTCTGAAAGTGGATATGACACCTAGGGAACTCAGTGAGGTGGTGAATGGCAAATGCCCAAGCAGCAGCTCTTCCACTGCCAAAACAACTCCACCTGCCTCATGAACTTCACATACCATCAGCTGTGCTAGCAGCTCTCTTGGGGACCTTGTTTGGTCACTTCCGGTCCAATGCCCATTGAGCCCAGTATGATGGAATGAATCAGGTTGAGCACCCACACTAAACTAACATGGAGCTCCTCACTCAAGGCACTCAAATCTCCACAGCAAAACACAAGTTCAGCGCCCAAGCCAATTCCCGTTGCCATGGAAACCAAGTGCTCTGGCACCACATATGTCTGAAAGTGGATATGACAACAAGGGAACAGACACCGGTGGTGAAAGGCAACTGCCCGAAGCAGCAGCACAGCTCTTCCAGTGCCAAAACAACTCCACCTGCCTCATGAACTTCACATACCATCAGCTGTGCTAGCAGCTCTCTTGGGGACCTTATATGGTCACTTCCGGTCTAATGCCATAGAGCCCGATGGAATCAAGCAGGTTGAGCACCCACACTACACTATCATGGAGCTCCTCACTCAAGTTACTAAAAGCTCCACAGCCAAACACTAGTTCAGCGCCCAAGCCATTTCCGGCTGTCATGGAAACCAAGTGCTCTGGCACCACATATGTCTGAAAGTGGATATGACACCTAGGGAACTCAGGGCGGTGGTGAATGGCAACTGCCCGAAGCAGCAGCACAGCTCTTCCAGTGCCAAAACAACTCCACCTGCCTCATGAACTTCACATACCATCAGCTGTGCTAGCAGCTATCTTGGGTACCTTGTTTTGTCACTTCTGGTCCAATGTCCATTGAGCCCAGAGGGATGGATTCAAGCAGGTTGAGCACCCACACTAAACTAACATGGAGCTTCTCACTCAAGGCAATCAAAACTCCACAGCCAAACACAAGATCAGCGCCCAAGTCATTTCCTCCTGCCATGGAAACCAAGTGCTCTGGCACCACATATGTCTGAAAATGGATAGGACACCTAGGGAACTCAGTGAGGTGGTGAATGGCAAAGGCCCGAAGCAGCAGCACAGCTCTTCCAGTGCCAGAACAACTCCACCTGCCTCATGAACTTCACATGCCATCAGCTGTGCTAGCAGCATTCTAGGAAACCCTGTTTGGTCACTTCATGTCAATGCCCATTGTGCCCAGTGAGATGCAATCAAGCAGGTTGAGCACCCACACTAAATTAACATGGAGCTCCTCACTCAAGGCGCTCAAAACTCCACAGCCATACACAGGTTCAGCGCCCAAGGCATTTCCTCCTGCCATGGAATCCAAGTGCTCTGGCACCACGTATGTCTGAAAGTGGATATGACACCTAGGGAACTCAGGGCGGTGGTGAATGGCTACTGCGCGAAGCAGCAGCACAGCTCTTCCAGTGCCAAAACAACTCCACCTGCCTCATGAGCTTCACATACCATCAGCTATGCTAGCAGCTATCTAGGAGACCCTGTTTGGTCACTTTCAGTCCAATGCCCATTGAGCCTAGTGGTATAGAATGAAGCAGGTTGAGCACCCACACTAAATTAACATGGAGCTCCTCACTGAAGCCGCTCAAAGCTCCACAGCCAAACACAAGTTCAACTGCACCAGCCATTTCCCGCTGCCATGGAAACCAAGTGCTCTCGCAACACATATGTCTGAAAGTGGATATGACACCTAGGGAACTCAGGGCAGTGGTGAATGGCAAAGGCCCGAAGCAGCAGCACAGCTCTTCCAGTGCCAAAACAACTCCACCTGCCTCATGAACTTCACATACCATCAGGTGTGCTAACAGCTCTCTTGTTTACCTTCTTTGGTCACTTCTGGTCCAATGCCCATTGAGCCCAGTGGGATGGAATCAAGCAGGTTGAGCACCCACACTAAACTAACATGGAGCTCCTCTCAAGGTGCACAAACTCCACAGCCATACACAAGTTCAGCGCCTAAGGCATTTCTGCCTGCCATGGAAAGCAAGTGCTCTGGCACCACATATGTCTGAAAGTGGATATGACACCTAGGGAACACAGGGCGGTGGTGAATGGCTACTGCGCGAAGCAGCAGCACAGCTCTTCCAGTGCCAAAACAACTCCACCTGCCTAATGAGCTTCACATACCATCAGCTGTGCTAGCAGCTTTTTAGGAGACCCTGTTTGGTCACTTCCAGTCCAATGCCCATTGAGCCCATTGAGATGGAATCAAGCAGGTTGAGCACCCACACTAAACTAACATGGAGCTCCTCACTCAAGGCGCTGAAATCGCTACAGTCAAACAGAAGGTCAGCTCCCAAGCCATTTCCTGCTGCCATGGAAACCAAGTGCTCTGGCATCACATATGTTTGAAAGTGGATATGACACTAGGGAGCTCAGTGAGGTGGTGATTGGCAACTGCCAGAAGCAGCACAGGTCTTCCAGTGCCAAAACAACTCCACCTGCCTCATGAACTTCACATACCATCAGCTGTGCTAGCAGCTATCTAGGAAACCCTTTTTGGTCACTTCCGGTCCAATGCCCATTGAGCCCAGTGCGATGGAATCAAGCAGGTTGAGCACCCACACTAAACTAACATGGAAATCCTCACTCAAGGTGCTCAAAACTTCACAGCCAAACACAAGTTCAGCGCCCAAGTCATTTCCTCGTTCCAATGGAAACCAAGTGCTCTGGCACCACATATGTCTGAAAGTGTTTATGACACCTAGGGAACTCAGTGAAGTGGTGAATGGCAACTGCCCAAAGCAGCAGCACAGCTCTTCCAGTGCCAAAACAACTCTACCTGCCTCATGAGCTTCATATACCATCAGATGTGCTAGCAGCGTTCTAGGAAACCCTGTTTGGTCACATCGGGTGAAATGACCTTAATCCCAGTGGGATGTAATCAAGCAGGTTGAGCACCCACATTAAACTAACATGGAGCTCCACACTCAAGGCGGTCAAATCTCCACAGTCAAACAGTTGGTCAGCGCCCAAGCCATTTCCCGCTGCCATGGAAACCAAGTGCTCTGGCATCAATATTTCTGAAAGTGGATATGACACCTAGGTAACTCACGGTGGTGATGAATGGCAACTGCCCGAAGCAGCAGCACAGCTCTTCCAGTGCCAAAACAACTCCACCAGCCTCATGAACTTCACATACCATCAGCTGTGCTAGCAGCTATCTAGGAAACCCTGTTTGGTCACGTCCTGTCCAGTGCCCATTGAGCCCAGTGGGATGGAATCAAGCAGGTTGAGCACCCACACTAAACTAACATGGAGCTCCTCACTCAAGGCCCTAAAAGCTCCACAGCCAAACACAAGTTCAGCGCCCAAGCCATTTCCCACTGCCATGGAAACCAAGTGCTCTGGCACCACATATGTCTGAAAGTGGATATGACACCTAGGGAACACAGGGCGGTGGTGAATGGCAACGGCCCGAAGCAGCAGCACAGCTCTTCCAGTGCCAAAACAACTCCACCTGCCTCATGAACTTCACATACCATCAGCTGTGCTAGCAGCTATCTAGGAGACCTTGTTTGGTCACTTCCGGTCCAATGCCATTGAGCCCAGTGTGATGGAATCAAGCAGGTTGAGCACCCACACTAAATTAGCATGGAGCTCCTCACTCAAGGCACTCAGAACTCCACAGCCAAACAGAGGTTCAGCGCCCAAGCCATTTCCTCCTGCCATATAAACCACGTGCTCTGGCACCGCATATGTCTGAAAGTGGATATGACACCTAGGGAACTCAGTGAGGTGGTGAATGGCAACTTCCCAAGCAGCACAGCTCTTCCAGTGCCAAAATAACTCCACCTGCCTCCTGAACTTCACATACCATCAGCTGTGCTAGCAGCTCTCTTGGGGACCTTATATGGTCACTTCCGGTCAAATGCCATTGTTCCCAGTGGGATGGAATCAAGCAGGTTGAGCACCCACACTAACTTAGCTTGGAGCTATTCTCTCAAGGAACTCAGAACTCCACTGCCAAACACAGGTCCAGCGCCCAAGCCATTTCCCGCTGCCATGGAAACCAAGTGCTCTGGCACCACATATGTCTGAAAGTGGATATGACACCTAGGGAACTCAGGGCCGTGGTGAATGGCAACGGCCCGAAGCAGCAGCACAGCTCTTCCAGTGCCAAAAAAAATCCACCTGCATCATGAACTTTGCATACCATCAGCTGTGCTAGCAGTGTTCTAGGAAACCCCGTTTGGTCACTTCCGGTCCAATGCCCATTGATCCCAGTGGGATGGAATCAAGCAGGTTGAGCACCCACACTAAACTAACATGGAGCTCCTCACTCAAGGCACTCAAATCTCCACAGCCAAACACAAGTTCAGCGCCCAAGCCATTTCCCGTTGCCATGGAAACCAAGTGCTCTGGCACCACATATGTCTGAAAGTGGATAAGACAACAAGGGAAGTACACCGGTGGTGAAAGGCAACTGCCCGAAGCAGCAGCACAGCTCTTCCAGTGCCAAAACAACTCCACCTGCCTCATGAACTTCACATACCATCAGCTGTGCTAGCAGCTCTCTTGGGGACCTTCTTTGGTCACTTCCGGTCCAATGCCATTGAGCCCAGGGTGATGGAATCATGCAGGTTGAGCACCCACACTAAACTAACATGGAGCTCCTCACTCAAGGCACTCAGAACTCCACAGCCAAACACAGGTTCAGCGCCCAAGCCATTTCCTCCTGCCATGGAAACCAAGTGCTCTGGCACCACATATGTCTGCAAGTGGATATGACACTTACGGAACTCAGGGCGGTGGTGAATGGCAACTGCCCGAAGCAGCAGCACAGCTCTTCCAGTGCCAAAACAACTCCACCTGCATCATGAACTTTACATACCATCAGCTGTGCTAGCAGCGTTATAAGAAAACCTGTTTGGTCACCTCCGGTCCAATGCCCATTGAGCCCAGTGGGATGGAATCAAGGAGTTTGAGCACCCACACTAAATTAGTATGGAGCTCCTCACTCAAGGCACTCAAAACTCCACAGCCACACACAAGTTCAGCGCCCAAGCCATTTCCTCCAGCCATGGAATCCAAGTGCTCTGGCACCACATATGTCTGAAAGTGGATATGACACCTAGGGAACTCAGTGAGGTGGTGAATGGCAACTTCCCAAGCAGCACAGCTCTTCCAGTGCCAAAACAACTCCACCTGCCTCATGAACTTCACATATCATCAGCTGTGCTAGCAGCATTCTTGGAAACCCTTGTTTGGTCACTTCCGGTCCAATGCCATTGAGTCCAGTGGGATGGAATGAAGCAGGTTGAGCACCCACACTAAACTAACATGGAGCTCCTCTCTCAATGCACTCAAACCTCCACAGCCAAACACAAGTTCATCGCCCAAGCCATTTCCTCCTGCCATGGAAACCAAGTGCTCTGGCACCACATATGTCTGAAAGTGGATATGACACCTAGGGAACTCACAGCGGTGGTGAAAGGCAACTGCCTGAAGCTGCAGCACAGCTCTTCCAGTGCCAAAATAACTGCACCTCAGTCATGAACTTCACATACCATCAGCTGTGCTAGCAGCCTTCTTGGGGACCTTCTTTGGTCACTTCCGCTCCAATGCCATTGAGCCCAGGGTGATGGAATCAAGCAGGTTGAGCACCCACACTAAATTAGCATGGAGCTCCTCACTCAAGGCATTGAAAACCTCCACAACCATACACAGGTTCAGCACCCAAGCCATTTCCTCCTGCCATCGAAACCAAGTGCTATGGCACCACATATGTCTGAAAGTGGATATGACACGTAGGGAAATCAGTGAGGTGGTGAATGGCAACTGCCCAAAGCAGCAGCACAGCTCTTCCAGTGCTAAAACAACTCCACCTGCCTCATGGGCTTCACATACCATCAGCTGTGCTAGCAGCTATCTAGGAAACCCTGTTTGGTCACTTCCGGTCCAATGCCCATTGAGCCCATTGAGATGGAATCAAGCAGGTTGAGCACCCACACCAAACTAACATGGAGCTCCTCACTCAAAGCACTCAAATCTCCACAGCCAAACACAAGTTCAGCTCCCAAGCCATTTCCCGTTGCCATGCAAAACCAAGTGCTCTGGAAGCACCACATATGTCTGAAAGTGGATATGACAACAAGGGAACAGACACCGTTGGTGAAAGGTTACTGCCCGAAGCATCAGCACAGCTCTTGCAGTGCCAAAACAACTCCACCTGCCTCATGAACTTCACATACCATCAGTTGTGCTAGCAGCTATCTAGGAAACCGTGTTTGGTCACTTCCGGTCCAATGCCCATTGAGCCCAGTGGGATGGAATCAAGCATGTTGAGCACCCACACTAAATTAGCATGGAGCTCCTCACTCAAGGCACTCAAAACTACACAGCCATACACAGGTTCAGCGCCCAAGCCATTTCCTCCTGCCATGGAAACCAAGTGCTCTGGCACCACATATGTCTGAAAGTGGATATGACACCTAGGGAACTCAGTGAGGTGGTGAATGGCAACTGCCCCAAGCAGCACAGCTCTTCCATTGCCAAAACAACTCCACCTGCCTCATGAACTTCACATACCTTCAGCTCTGCCACCAGCGTTCTTGGAAACCCTGTTTGGTCACTTCTGGTCCAATGCCCATTGAACCCAGTGGGATGGAATCAAGCAGGTTGAGCACCCACATTAAACTAACATGGAGCTCCTCACTCAAGGCACTCAAAACTCCACAGCCAAACACAGTTTCAGCTCCCAAGACATTTCCTGCTGCCATGGAAACCAAGTGCTCTGGCAGCACATATGTCTGAAAGTGGATATGACACCTAGGGAACTCACAGCGGTGGTGAATGGCAACTGCCCCAAGCAGCAGCACAGCTCTTCCAGTGCCAAAACAACTCCACCTGCCTCATGAACTTCACATACCATCAGCTGTGCTAGCAGCTCTCATGGGGACCTTGTTTGGTCACTTCCGGTCCAATGCCATTGAGCCCAGTGGGATGGAATCAAGCAGGTTGAGCACCCACACTAAATTAGCTTGGAGCTCCTCACTCAAGGCACTCAGAACTCCACAGCCATACACAGGTTCAGCGCCCAAGCCATTTCCTCCTGCCATGGAAACCAAGTGCTCTGGCACCACATATGTCTGAAAGTGGATATGACACCTAGGGAACTCAGTGAGGTGGTGAATGGCAAATGCCCAAGCAGCAGCTCTTCCACTGCCAAAACAACTCCACCTGCCTCATGAACTTCACATACCATCAGCTGTGCTAGCAGCTCTCTTGGGGACCTTGTTTGGTCACTTCCGGTCCAATGCCCATTGAGCCCAGTATGATGGAATGAATCAGGTTGAGCACCCACACTAAACTAACATGGAGCTCCTCACTCAAGGCACTCAAATCTCCACAGCCAAACACAAGTTCAGCGCCCAAGCCAATTCCCGTTGCCATGGAAACCAAGTGCTCTGGCACCACATATGTCTGAAAGTGGATATGACAACAAGGGAACAGACACCGGTGGTGAAAGGCAACTGCCCGAAGCAGCAGCACAGCTCTTCCAGTGCCAAAACAACTCCACCTGCCTCATGAACTTCACATACCATCAGCTGTGCTAGCAGCTCTCTTGGTGACCTTGTATGGTCACTTCCGGTCTAATGCCATAGAGCCCGATGGAATCAAGCAGGTTGAGCACCCACACTAAATTAGCATGGAGCTCCTCACTCAAGGCACTGAAAACTCTACAGCCATATACAGGTTCAGCGCCCAAGCCATTTCCCGCTGCCATGGAAACCAAGTGCTCTGGCACCACATATGTCTGAAAGTGGATATGACACCTAGGGAACTCATTGAGGTGGTGAATGGCAACTGCCCAAAGCAGCACAGCTCTTCCAGTGCCAAAACAACTCCACCTGCCTCATGAACTTCACATACCATCAGCTGTGCTAACAGCTATCTAGGAAACCCTGTTTGGTCACTTCCGCTCCAATGCCCATTGAGCCCAGGGGGATGGAATCAAGCAGGTTGAGCACCCACACTAAACTAACATGGAGCTCCTCACTCAAGGCACTCAAACCTCCACAGCCAAACACAAGTTCAGTGCCCAAACCATTTCCCGCTGCCATGGAAACCAAGTTATCTGGCACCACATATTTCTGAAAGTGGATATGACACCTAGGGAACTCACAGCGGTGGTGAAAAGCAACTGCCCCAAGCAGCAGCACAGCTCTTCCAGTGCCAAAACAACTCCACCTGCCTCATGAACTTCACATACCATCAGCTGTGCTAGCAGCTCTCTTTTTTACCTTCTTTGGTCACTTCCGGTCCAATGCCATTGAGTCCAGTGGGATGGAATCAAGCAGGTTGAGCACCCACACTAAATTAGCATGGAGCTCCTCACTCAAGGCACTGAAAACTCCACAGCCATACACAGGTTCAGCGCCCAAGCCATTTCCTCCTGCCATGGAAACCAAGTGCTCTGGCACCACATATGTCTGAAAGTGGATATGACACCTAGGGAACTCAGTGAGGTGGTGAATGGCAACTGCCCGAAGCAGCAGCTCTTCCAGTGCCAAAACAACTCCACCTGCCTCATGAACTTCACATATCATCAGCTGTGCTAACAGCTATCTAGGAAACCCTGTTTGGTCACTTCCGGTCCAATGCCCATTGAGCCCAGTATGATGGAATCAAGCAGGTTGAGCACCCACACTAAACTAACATGGAGCTCCTCACTGAAGGCACTCAAATCTCCACAGCCAAACACAAGTTCAGCCCCAAAGTCATTTCCTGTTGCCATGGAAACCAAGTGCTCTGGCACCACATATGTCTGAAAGTGGATATGACAACAAGGGAACAGAGATCGGTGGTGAAAGGCAACTGCCCGAAGCAGCAGCACAGCTCTTCCAGTGCCAAAACAACTCCACCTGCCTCATGAACTTCACATACCATCAGCTGTGCTAGCAGCTCTCATGGGGACCTTGTTTGGTCACTTCCGGTCCAATGCCATTGAGCCCAGTGGGATGGAATCAAGCAGGTTGAGCACCCACACTAAATTAACATGGAGCTCCTCACTCAAGGCACTCAAATCTCCACAGCAAAACACAGGTTCAGCGCCCAAGCCATTTCCTCCTGCCATGGAAACCAAGTGCTCTGGCACCACATATGTCTGAAAGTGGATATGACACCTAGGGAACTCAGTGAGGTGGTGAAAGGCAACTGCCTGAAGCTGCAGCACAGCTCTTCCAGTGCCAAAACAACTCCGCCTGCCTCATGAACTTCACATACCATCAGCTGTGCTAGCAGCTCTCTTGGGGACCTTGTTTGGTCACTTCCGGTCCAATGCCCATTGAGCCCAGGGTGATGGAATCAAGCAGGTTGAGCACCCACACTAAATTAGCATGGAACTCCTCACTCAAGGCACTCAGAACTCCACAGCCATACACAGGTTCAGCGCCCAAGCCATTTCCTCCTGCCATGGAAACCAAGTGCTCTGGCACCACATATGTCTGAAAGTGGATATGACACCTAGGGAAATCAGTGAGGTGGTGAATGGCAACTGCCTAAAGCAGCAGCACAGCTCTTCCAGTGCCAGAACAACTCCACCTGCCTCATGAACTTCAAATACCATCAGCTGTTCTAGCAGCTATCTAGGAGACACTGTTTGGTCACTTCCGGTCCAATGCCCATTGAGCTCAGTGGGATGGAATCAAGCAGGTTGAGCACCCACACTACACTATCATGGAGCTCCTCACTCAAGGCATTCAAAACTCCACAGCCAAACACTAGTTCAGCGCCCAAGCCATTTCCGGCTGTCATGGAAACCAAGTGCTCTGGCACCACATATGTCTGAAAGTGGATATGACACCTAGGGAACTCAGGGCGGTGGTGAATGGCAACTGCCCGAAGCAGCAGCACAGCTCTTCCAGTGCCAAAACAA
Organism: Ochotona princeps; assembly: GCF_030435755.1. Classification (NCBI taxonomy): domain Eukaryota; kingdom Metazoa; phylum Chordata; class Mammalia; order Lagomorpha; family Ochotonidae; genus Ochotona; species Ochotona princeps. Next base: position 31,778,475 of record NC_080856.1, on the reverse strand, counting down.
CTCCACCTGCCTCATGAACTTCACATACCATCAGCTGTGCTAGCAGCTATCTAGGAGACACTGTTTGGTCACTTCCGGTCCAATGTCCATTGAGCCCAGTGGGATGGAATCAAGCAGGTTGAGCACCCACACTACACTATCATGGAGCTCCTCACTCAATGTACTAAAAGCTCCACAGCCAAACACAAGTTCAGCGCCCAAGCCATTTCCTCCTGCCATGGAAACCAAGTGCTCTGGCACCACATATGTCTGAAAGTGGATATGACACCTAGGGAACTCAGGGCGGTGGTGAATGGCAACTGCCCAAAGCAGCAGCACAGCTCTTCCAGTGCCAAAACAACTCCACCTGCCTCATGAGCTTCACATACCATCAGCTGTGCTAGCAGCTATCTAGGAGACCCTGTTTGGTCACTTCCAGTCCAATGCCCATTGAGCCTAGTGTGATGGAATCAAGCAGGTTGAGCACCCACACTAAACTAACATGGAGCTCCTCACTCAAGGCACTCAAAACTCCAGAGCCAAACACAAGTTCAGCTGCACAAGCCATTTCCCGCTGCCATGGAAACCAAGTGCTCTGGCACCACATATGTCTGAAAGTGTATATGACATCTAGGGAACTCAGGGCGGTATTGAATGGCAACTGCGCGAAGCAGCAGCACAGCTCTTCCAGTGCCAAAACAACTCCACCTGCCTCATGAACTTCACATACCATCAGCTATGCTAGCAGCTATCTTGGGTACCTTGTTTTGTCACTTCTGGTCCAATGTCCATTGAGCCCAGAGGGATGGATTCAAGCAGCTTGAGCACCCACACTAAACTAACATGGAGCTCCTCACTCAAGGCAATCAAAACTCCACAGCCAAACACAAGTTCAGCGCCCAAGTCATTTCCTCCTGCCATGGAAACCAAGTGCTCTGGCACCACATATGTCTGAAAATGGATAGGACACCTAGGGAACTCAGTGAGGTGGTGAATGGCAAAGGCCCGAAGCAGCAGCACAGCTCTTCCAGTGCCAGAACAACTCCACCTGCCTCATGAACTTCACATGCCATCAGCTGTGCTAGCAGCATTCTAGGAAACCCTGTTTGGTCACTTCATGTCAATGCCCATTGTGCCCAGTGAGATGCAATCAAGCAGGTTGAGCACCCACACTAAATTAACATGGAGCTCCTCAGCCTAGGCGCTCAAAACTCCACAGCCATACACAGGTTCAGCGCCCAAGGTATTTCCTCCTGCCATGGAATCCAAGTGCTCTGGCACCACGTATGTCTGAAAGTGGATATGACACCTAGGGAACTCAGGGCGGTGGTGAATGGCTACTGCGCGAAGCAGCAGCACAGCTCTTCCAGTGCCAAAACAACTCCACCTGCCTCATGAACTTCACATACCATCAGCTATGCTAGCAGCTATCTAGGAGACCCTGTTTGGTCACTTTCAGTCCAATGCCCATTGAGCCTAGTGGTATAGAATGAAGCAGGTTGAGCACCCACACTAAATTAACATGGAGCTCCTCACTCAAGGCACTCAAAACTACACAGCCAAACACAAGTTCAACTGCACCAGCCATTTCCCGCTGCCATGGAAACCAAGTGCTCTCGCAACACATATGTCTGAAAGTGGATATGACACCTAGGGAACTCAGTGAGGTGGTGAATGGCAAAGGCCCGAAGCAGCAGCACAGCTCTTCCAGTGCCAAAACAACTCCACCTGCCTCATGAACTTCACATACCATCAGGTGTGCTAACAGCTCTCTTGTTTACCTTGTTTGGTCACTTCTGGTCCAATGCCCATTGAGCCCAGTGTGATGGAATCAAGCAGGTTGAGCACCCACACTAAACTAACATGGAGCTCCTCACTCAAGGTGCACAAACTCCACAGCCATACACAAGTTCAGCGCCTAAGGCATTCCTGCCTGCCATGGAAAGCAAGTGCTCTGGCACCACATATGTCTGAAAGTGGATATGACACCTAGGGAACACAGGGCGGTGGTGAATGGCTACTGCGCGAAGCAGCAGCACAGCTCTTCCAGTGCCAAAACAACTCCACCTGCCTAATGAGCTTCACATACCTTCAGCTGTGCTAGCAGCTTTTTAGGAGACCCTGTTTGGTCACTTCCAGTCCAATGCCCATTGAGCCCATTGAGATGGAATCAAGCAGGTTGAGCACCCACACTAAACTAACATGGAGCTCCTCACTCAAGGCGCTCAAATCGCTACAGTCAAACAGAAGGTCAGCTCCAAAGCCATTTCCTGCTGCCATGGAAACCAAGTGCTCTGGCATCACATATGTTTGAAAGTGGATATGACACTAGGGAGCTCAGTGAGGTGGTGAATGGCAACTGCCAGAAGCAGCACAGGTCTTCCAGTGCCAAAACAACTCCACCTGCCTCATGAACTTCACATACCATCAGCTGTGCTAGCAGCTATCTAGGAAACCCTTTTTGGTCACTTCCGGTCCAATGTCCATTGAGCCCAGTGGGATGGAATCAAGCAGGTGGAGCACCCACACTAAACTAACATGGAAATCCTCACTCAAGGCGCTCAAAACTTCACAGCCAAACACAAGTTCAGCGCCCAAGTCATTTCCTCCTTCCAATGGAAACCAAGTGCTCTGGCACCACATATGTCTGAAAGTGTTTATGACACCTAGGGAACTCAGTGAAGTGGTGAATGGCAACTGCCCAAAGCAGCAGCACAGCTCTTCCAGTGGCAAAACAACTCTACCTGCCTCATGAGCTTCATATACCATCAGCTGTGCTAGCAGCGTTCTAGGAAACCCTGTTTGGTCACATCGGGTGAAATGACCTTAATCCCAGTGGGATGTAATCAAGCAGGTTGAGCACCCACATTAAACTAACATGGAGCTCCACACTCAAGGCGGTCAAATCTCCACAGTCAAACAGTTGGTCAGCGCCCAAGCCATTTCCCGCTGCCATGGAAACCAAGTGCTCTGGCATCAATATTTCTGAAAGTGGATATGACACCTAGGTAACTCACGGTGGTGATGAATGGCAACTGCCCGAAGCAGCAGCACAGCTCTTCCAGTGCCAAAACAACTCCACCAGCCTCATGAACTTCACATACCATCAGCTGTGCTAGCAGCTATCTAGGAAACCCTGTTTGGTCACTTCCTGTCCAGTGCCCATTGAGCCCAGTGGGATGGAATCAAGCAGGTTGAGCACCCACACTAAACTAACATGGAGCTCCTCACTCAAGGCCCTAAAAGCTCCACAGCCAAACACAAGTTCAGCGCCCAAGCCATTTCCCACTGCCATTGAAACCAAGTTCTCTGGCACCACATATGTCTGAAAGTGGATATGACACCTAGGGAACTCAGTGAGGTGGTGAATGGCATCGGACCCAAGCAGCAGCACAGCTCTTCCAGTGTCAAAAGAACTCCACCTGCCTCATGAACTTCACATACCATCAGCTGTGCTAGCAGCTTTCTTGGGGAACTTGTTTGGTCACTTCCGGTCCAATGCCCATTGAGCCCAGTGTGATGGAATCAAGCAGGTTGAGCACCCACACTAAACTAACATGGAGCTCCTCACTCAAGGCGCTCAAAACTTCACAGTCAAGCACAAGATCAGCGCCCAAGCCATTTCCTGCTGTCATGGAAACCAAGTGCTCTGGCACCACATATGTCTGAAAGTGGATATGACACTTAGGAAACACAAGGTGGAGGTGAATGGCAGCTTCCCCAAGCAGCAGCACAGCTCTTCCAGTGCCAAAACAACTCCAACTCACTCATGAACTTCACATATCATCAGCTGTGCTAGCAGCGCTCTAGGAAACCCTGTTTGGTCGCTTCCGGTCCAATGCCCAATGAGTAAAGTTTGATGGAATCAAGCAGGTTGAGCACCCACACTAAACTAACATGGAGCTACTCACTGAAGCCGCTCAAAACTCCACAGCCAAACACAAGTTCAGCGCCCAAGCCATTTCCTCCTTCCATGGAAACCAAGTGCTCTGGAACCAAATAGGTCTGAAAGTGTATATGACACCTAGGGAACACACACCGGTGGTGGTGAATGGCAACTGCCCGAAGCAGCAGCACAGCTCTTCCAGGGAAAAAACAACTCCGCCTGGCTCATGAACTTCACATACCATCAGCTGTGCTAGCAGGTCTCTTGGGAACCTTGTTTGGTCACATCGGGTGAAATGACCTTAATCCCAGTGGGATGGAATCAAGCAGGTTGAGCACTCACACTAAACTAACATGGAGCTCCTCAATCAAGGCACTCAAAGTTCCACAGCCAAACACAAGTTCAGCGCCCAAGGCATTTCCTGCTCCCATGGAAACCAAGTGCTCTGGCACCACATACGTCTAAAAGTGGATATGACACCTAGGGATCTCTGTGAAGTGGTGAAGGGCAACTGCCCAAAGCAGCAGCACAGCTCTTCCAGTGCCAAAACAACTCCACCTGCCTCATGAACTTCACATACCATCAGTTGTGCTAGCAGCTATCAAGGAAACCCTGTTTGGTCCCTGCCGGTCCAATGCCCATTGAGCCCAGTGTGATGGAATCAAGCAGGTTGAGCACCCACACTAAACTAACATGGAGCTCCTCACTCAAGGCGCTCAAAACTCCACAGCCAAACACAAGTTCAGCGCAAAGGCCATTTCCCGCTGCCAGGGAAACCAAGTGCTCTTTCAGCACATATGTCTGAAAGTGGATATGACACCTAGGGAACTCAGGGCGGTGGTGAACGACAACTGCCCCAAGCTGCAGCACAGCTCTTCCATTGCCAAAACAACTCCACCTGCCTTAATTTCACATACCATCAGCTGTGCTGGTAGCTATCTATGAGACCCTGTTTGGTCACTTCCGGTCCAATGCCCATTGAGCCCAGTGGGATGGAATCAAGCAGGTTGAGCACCCACATTAAACTACCTTGGAAATCCTCACTCAAGGTGCTCAAAACTTCACAGCCAAACACAAGTTCAGCGCCCAAGTCATTTCCTCCTTCCAATGGAAACCAAGTGCTCTGGCACCACATATATCTGAAAGTGTTTATGACACCTAGGGAACTCAGTGAAGTGGTGAATGGCAACTGCCCAAAGCAGCAGCACAGCTCTTCCAGTGCCAAAACAACTCTACCTGCCTCATGAGCTTCATATACCATCAGCTGTGCTAGCAGCGTTCTAGGAAACCCTTTTTGGTCACTTCCGGTCCAATGCCCATTGAGCCCAGTGCGATGGAATCAAGCAGGTTGAGCACCCACACTAAACTAACATGGAGCTTCTCACTCAAGGCAATCAAAACTCCAAAGGCAAACACAAGTTCAGCGCCCAAGCCATTTCCCGCTGCCATGGAAACCATGTGCTCTGGCACCACATATTTCTGAAAGTGTTTATGACTCCTACGGAACTCAGTGAAGTGTTGAATGGTAGCTGCCCAAAGCAGCAGCACAGCTCTTCTAGTGCCAAAACAACTCCACCTGCCTCATGAACTTCAAATACCATCAGCTGTGCTGGCAGCGTTGTGGAAACCTTGTTGGTCACTTCCGGTCCAATGCCCATTGAGTAAAGTGGGATGGAATCAAGCAAGTTGAGCACCCACTCTAAACTAACATGGAGCTCCTCACTGAAGCCTCTCAAAACTCCACAGCCAAACACAAGTTCAGCGCCGAAGCCATTTCCTCCTGCCATGGAAACCAAGTGCTCTGGAACCAAATACATCTGAAAGTGTATATGACAACAAGGGAACACACAACGGTGGTGGTGAATGGCAACTGCCCGAAGCAGCAGCACAGCTCTTCCCGTGCCAAAACAACTCCACCTGCCTCATGAACTTCACATACCATCAGCTGTGCTGGCAGCTCTCTTGGGAACCTTGTTTGGTCACTTCCGGTCCAATGCCCATTGAGCCCAGTGGGATGGAATCAAGAAGGTTGAGCACTCACAATAAATTAACATGGAGCTCCTCACTCAAGGTGCTGAAAACTCCACAGCCTAACTCAAGTTCAGATCCCGAGCCATTTCCCACTGCCATGGAAACCAAGTGCTCTGGCACCACATATGTCTGAAAGTGGATATGACACCTAGGAAACTCAGGGCGGTGGTGAATGGCAGCTGCCCGAAGCAGCAGCACAGCTCTTCCAGTGCCAAAACAACTCCACCTGCCTCATGAACTTCACATACCATCAGCTGTGCTAGCAGCTATCTAGGAAACCCTGTTTGGTCACTTCCGGTCCAATGCCCATTGAGCCCAGTGGGATGGAATCAAGCAGGTTGAGCACCCACACTAAACTAACATGGAGATCCTCACTCAAGGCACTCAAAACTCCACAGCCAAACACAAGTTCAGCGCCCAAGCCATTTCCTGCTGCCATGGAAACCAAGTGCACTGGCAGCACATATATATGAAATTGGATATGCCACCTAGGGAACACACGGTGGTGTTGCATGGCAACTGCCCAAAAACAGCACAGCGCTTCCAGTGACAAAACAACTCCGCCTGCTTCATGAACTTCACATACCATCAGCTGTGCTGGCAACTCTCATGGAGACCTTGTTTGGTTACTTCCGGTCCAATGCCCATTGAGCCCAGTGGGATGGAATCAAGCAGGTTGAGTACGCACACTAAACTAACATGGAGCTCCTCAATCAAGGCCCTAAAAGCTCCACAGCCAAACACAAGTTCAGCGTCCAAGCCATTTCCCACTGCCATGGAAACCAAGTTCTCTGGCACCACATATGTCTGAAAGTGTTTATGACTCCTTTGGAACTCAGTGAAGTGGTGAATGGCAACTGCCCCAAGCAGCAGCACAGTCGTTCCAGTGCCAAAACAACTCTACCTGCCTCATGAACTTCACATACCTTCAGCTGTGCTAGCAGCGTCTTGGAAACCCTGTTTGGTCAGTTCCGGTCCAATGCCCCTTGAGCCCAGTGGGATGGAATCAAGGAGGTTGAGCACTCACAGTAAACTAACATGGAGATCCTCACTGAAGCCGCTCAAAACTCCACAGCCAAACACAAGTTCAGCGCCCAAGCCATTTCCCGCTGCCATGGAAACCAAGTGCTCTGGCACCACATATGTCTGAAAGTGGATATGACACCTAGGGAACTCAGGGCGGTGGTGAATGGCAACTGCCCGAAGCAGCAGCACAGCTCTTCCAGTGCCAAAACAACTCCACCTGCCTCATAAACTTCACATACCATCAGCTGTGCTAGCAGCTATCTAGGAGACCCTGTTTGGTCACTTCTGGTCCAAAGCCCATTGAGCCCAGTGGGATGGAATCAAGCAGGTTGAGCACAAACACTAAACTAACATGGAGCTCCTCACTCAAGGCATTCAAAACTCCACAGCCAAACACAAGTTTAGCGCCCAAGCCCTTTCTCGCTGCCATGGAAACCAAGTGCTCTGGCAGCATATATGTCTGAAAGTGTATATAGCAGCTTGGGAACTCACGGAGGTGGTGATTGGCAACTGCCCGAAGCAGCAGCACAGCTCTTCCAGTGCCAAAACAACTCCACATGCCTCATGAGCTTCACTTACCATCAGCTGTGCTAGCAGGTAACTAGGAAACCTGTTTTATCACTTCCAGTCCAATGCCCATTGAGCCCAGTGGGATAGAATCAAGCAGGTTGAGCACCCACACTAAACTAACATGGAGCTCCTCACTCAAGGCACTCAAAACTCCACAGCCAAACACAAGTTCAGTGCCCATGCATTTCCCGCTGCCATGGAAACCAAGTGCTCTGGCACCACATATGTCTGAAAGTGGATATGACACCTAGGGAACTCAGGGCGGTGGTGAACGACAACTGCCCGAAGCAGCAGCACAGCTCTTCCAGTGCCAAAACAACTCCGCTGAATCATGAACTTCACATACCATCAGCTGTGCTAGCAGCTATCTAGGAAACCCTGTTTGGTCACTTCTGGTCCAATGCCCATTGAGCCCAGTGGGATGGAATCAAGCAGGTTGAGCACCCACACTAAACTAACATGGAGCTCCTCACTCAAGGCACTCAAAACTCCACAGCCAAACACAAGTTCAGCGCCCAAGGCATTTCCCGCTGCCTTGGAAACCAAGTGCTCTAGCACCACATATGTCTGAAAGTGGATATGACACCTAGGGAACTCACAGCGGTGGTAAATGGCAACTGCCCGAAGCAGCAGCACAGCTCTTCCAGTGCCAAAAGAACCCCACCTGCCTCATGAGCTTCACATACCATCAGTTGTGCTAGCAGCTATCTAGGAGACTCTATTTTATCACTTCCAGTCCAATGCCCATTGAGCCCAGTGCGATGGAATCAAGCAGGTTGAGCACCCACACTAAACTAACATGGAGATCCTCACTGAAGCAGCTCAAAACTCCACAGCCAAACACAAGTTTAGCACCCAAGCCATTTCCCGCTGCCATGCAAACCAAGTGCTCTGGCACCACATATGTCTGAAAGTGGATATGACACCTAGGGAACACAGTGAAGTGGTGAATGGCAGCTGCCCAAAGGAGCAGCACAGCTGTTCCAGTGCCAAAACAACTCCACCTGCCTCATGAACTTCACATACCATCAGCTGTGCTAACAACTGTCTAGGAAACCCTGTTTTGTCACTTCTGGTCCAATGCCCATTGAACACACTGGGATGTAATGAAGCAGGTTGAACACCCACACTAAACTAACATGGAGCTCCTTACAAACTCCACAGCCAAACACAAGTTCAGCGCCCAAGCCATTTCCCGCTGCCATGGAAACCAAGTGCTCTGGCACCACATATGTCTGAAAGTGGATATGACACCTAGGGAACTCACAGCGGTATTGAAAGACAACTGTGCGAAGCAGCAGCACAGCTCTTCCAGTGCCAAAACAACTCCACCTGCTTCATGAGCTTCACTTACCATCAGCTGTGCTAGCAGCTACTAGGAGAACCTGTTTGGTCAGTTCCGGTCCAATGCGCATTGATCCCAGTGGGATGGAATCAAGCAGGTTGAGCACCCACACTAAACTAACATGGAGCTCCTCACTCATGGCACTCAATGTTCCACAGCCAAACACAAGTTCAGCGCCCAAGCCATTTCCCGCTGCCATTCAAACCAAGTGCTCTGGCACCACATATGTCTGAAGGTGGAAATGACACCTAGGGAACTCAGGGCGGTATTGAATGGCAAATGCCCGAAGCAGCAGCACAGCTCTTCCAGTGCCAAAACAACTCCACCAGCCTCATGAACTTCACATACCATCAGCTGTGCTAGCAGCTATCTAGGAAACCCTGTTTGGTCACTTCTGGTCCAATGCCCATTGAGCCCAGTCAGATGTAATCAAGCAGGTTGAGCACCCACACTAAACTTACATGGAGCTCCTCACTCAAGGCATTCAAAACTCCACAGCCAAACACAAGTTCAGCGCCCAAGCCATTTCCCGCTGCCATGGAAACCAAGTGCTCTGGCAGCACATATGTATGAAAGTGGATATGACACCTAGGGAACTCAGGGCGGTGGTGAATGGCAACTGCCCGAAGCAGCAGCACAGCTCTTCCAGTGCCAAAACAACTCCACCTGCCTCATGAGCTTCACATACCATCAGCTGTGGTAATAACTATCTAGGAAACCCTGTTCGGTCACTTCCTGTCCAATGTCCATTGAGTCCAGTGGGATGGAATCAAGCAGGTTGAGCACCCACACTAAACTAACATGGAGCTCCTCACATAAGGCACTCAAAAGTCCACAGCCAAACACAAGTTCAGCGCCCAAGCAATTTCTCGCTGCCATGGAAACCAAGTGCTCTGGCACCACATATGTCTGCAAGTGGATATGACAACTAGGGAACTCAGGTAGGTGGTCAATGGCAACTGCGCGAAGCAGCAGCACAGCTCTTCCAGTGCCAAAACAACTCCGCTGAATCATGACCTTCACATACCATCAGCTGTGCTAGCAGCTATCTAGGAAACCCTGTTTGGTCACTTCTGGTCCAATGCCCATTGAGCCCAGTCGGATGTAATCAAGCAGGTTGAACACCCACACTAAACTAACATGGAGCTCCTTACAAACTCCACAGCCAAACACAAGTTCAGCGACCAAGGCATTTCCCACTGCTATGGAAACCAAGTGCTCTGGCAGCACATATGTCTGAAAGTGGATATGACACCTAGGGAACTCAGTGAGGTGGTGAATGGCAACTGCCCGAATCAGCAGCACAGCTCTTCCAGTGCCAAAACAACTCCACCTGCCTCATGAACTTCACATACCATCAGCTGTGCTAGCAGCTATCTAGGAAACCCTGTTTGGTCACTTCCGGTCCAATGCCCATTGAGCCCAGTGTGATGGAATCAAGCAGGTTGAGCACCCACACTAAACTAACATGAAGCTCCTCACTGAAGCCTCTCAAAACTCCACAGCCAAACACAAGTCCAGCGCCGAAGCCATTTCCTCCTGCCATGGAAACCAAGTGCTCTGGAACCAAATAGGTCTGAAAGTGTATATGACAACAAGGGAACACACACTGGTGGTGGTGAATGGCAACTGCCCGAAGCAGCAGCACAACTCTTCCAGTGCCAAAACAACTCCACCTGCCTCATGAACTTCACATACCATCAGCTGTGCTAGCAGCTCTCTTGGGGACCTTGTTTGGTCACTTCCGGTCCAATGCCCCTTGAGCCCAGTGGGATGGAATCAAGAAGGTTGAGCACTCACACTAAACTAACATGGAGCTCCTCACTCAAGGTACTGAAAACTCCACAGCCTAACACAAGTTCAGCGCCCAAGCAATTTCTCGCTGCCATGGAAACCAAGTGCTCTGGCACCGCATATGTCTGAAAGTGGATATGACACCTAGGGAACTCAGGGCGGTGGTGAATGGCAACTGCCCGAAGCAGCAACACAGCTCTTCCAGTGCCAAAACAACTCCACCTGCCTCATGAGCTTCACATACCATCAGCTGTGGTAATAACTATCTAGGAAACCCTGTTCGGTCACTTCCTGTCCAATGTCCATTGAGTCCAGTGGGATGGAATCAAGCAGGTTGAGCACCCACACTAAACTAACATGGAGCTCCTCACATAAGGCACTCAAAAGTCCACAGCCAAACACAAGTTCAGCGCCCAAGCAATTTCCCGCTGCCATGGAAACCAAGTGCTCTGGCACCACATATGTCTGCAAGTGGATATGACAACTAGGGAACTCAGGTAGGTGGTCAATGGCAACTGCGCGAAGCAGCAGCACAGCTCTTCCAGTGCCAAAACAACTCCGCTGAATCATGACCTTCACATACCATCAGCTGTGCTAGCAGCTATCTAGGAAACCCTGTTTGGTCACTTCTGGTCCAATGCCCATTGAGCCCAGTCGGATGTAATCAAGCAGGTTGAACACCCACACTAAACTAACATGGAGCTCCTTACAAACTCCACAGCCAAACACAAGTTCAGCGCCCAAGGCATTTCCCGCTGCCATGGAAACCAAGTGCTCTGGCACCACATATGTCTGAAAGTGGATATGACACCTAGGGAACTCACTGAGTTCGTGAATGGCAACTGCCCGAGGCAACAGCACAGCTCTTCCAGTGCCAAAACAACTGCACCTGCCTCATGAACTTCACATATCATCATCTGTGCTAGCAGCTATCTAGGAAACCCTTTTTGGTCACTTCCGGTCCAATGCCCATTGAGCCCAGTGGGATGTAATAGAGCAGGTTGAGCACCCACACTAAACTAACATGGAGCTCCTCACTCAAGGCACTCAAAACTCCACAGCCAAACACAGGTTCAGCGGCCAAGCCATTTCCTCCTGCCATGGAAACCAAGTGCTCTGGCACCACATATGTCTGAAAGTCGATATGACACCTAGGGAACTCAAAGCGGTGGTGAATGGCTACTGTCCGAAGCAGCAGCACAGCTCTTCCAGTGCCAAAACAACTCCACCTGCCTCATGAGCTTCACATACCATCAGTTGTGCTAGCAGCTATCTAGGAGACCCTGTTTGGTCACTTCCAGTCCAATGCCCATTGATCCCAGTGGGATGGAATCAAGCAGGTTGAGCACCCACACTAAACTAACGTGGAGCTTCTCACTGAAGCAGCTCAAATCTCCACAGCCAAACACAAGTTCAGCGCCCAAGCCGTTTACCGCTGCCATGCAAACCAAGTGCTCTGGCACCACATATGTCTGAAAGTGTTTATGACACCTAGGGAAATCAGTGAAGTGGTGAATGGCAGCTGCCCAAAGCAGCAGCACAGCTGTTCCAGTGCCAAAACAATCCACCTGCCTCATGAACTTCACATACCATCAGCTGTGCTAGCAGCGTTCTAGGAAACCCTGCTTGGTCACTTCCGGTCCAATGCCCATTGAGCCCAGTGGGATGGAATCAAGCAGGTTGAGCACCCACACTAAACTAACATGGAGCTCCTCACTAAGGCACTAAAAGCTCCACAGCCAAACACAAGTTCAGCGCACAAGCCATTTCCCGTTGCCATGGAAACCAAGTGCTCTGGAACCACATATGTCTGAAAGTGGATATATGACACCTAGGGAACTCAGTGAGGTGGTGAATGGCAACTGCCCGAAGCAGCAGCACAGCTCTTCCAGTGCCAAAACAACTCCGCCTGCCTCATGAACTTCACACACCATCATCTGTGCTAGCAGCTATCTAGGAAACCCTGTTTGGTCACTTCCGGTCCAAAGCCCATTGAGCCCAGAGGGATGGAATCAAGCAGGTTGAGCACCCACACTAAACTAACATGGAGCTCCTTACAAACTCCACAGCCAAACACAAGTACAGCACCCAAGCCATTTCCCGCTGCTATGGAAACCAAGTGCTCTGGCAGCACATATGTCTGAAAGTGGATATAGCATCTTGGGAACTCACGGAGGTGGTGATTGGCAACTGCCCCAAGCAGCAGCACAGCTCTTCCAGTGCCAAAACAACTCCACATACTCATGAGCTTCACTTACCATCAGCTGTGCTAGCAGCTAACTAGGAAACCTGTTTGGACACTTCCGGTCCAATGCCCATTGAGCCCAGTGGGATGGAATCAAGCAGTTTGAGCACCCACACTAAACTAACATGGAGCTCCTCACTCAAGGCACTCAAAACTCCACTGCCAAACACAAGTTCAGCGCCCAAGCCATTTCCCGCTGCCATGGAAAGCAAGTGCTCTGGAGCCACATATGTCTGAAAGTGGATATGACACCTAGGGAACTCACAGCGGTATTGAATGGCAACTGCCCGAAGCAGCAGCACAGCTCTTCCAGTGCCAAAATAAGTCCACCTCCCTCATGAATTCACATACCATCAGCTGTGCTAGCTGTTATCTAGGAAACCCTGTTTGGTCACTTACAGTACAATGCCCATTGAGCCCAGTGGGATGGAATCAAGCAGGTTGAGCACTCACATTAAACTAACATGGAGCTCCTCACTCTAGGCGCTCAAAATTCCACAGCCAAACACAAGTTCAGCGCCCAAGCCATTTACTGCTGCCATGGAAACCAAGAGCTCTGGCACCACATATGTCTCAAAGTGGATATGACACCTAGGGAACTCAGTGGGTGGTGAATGGCAACTGCGCGAAGCAGCAGCACAGCTCTTCCTCTGCCAAAACAACTCCACCTGCTTCATGAGCTTCACATACCATCAGTTGTGTCAGCAGCTACTAGGAGACCTTGTTTGGTCACTTCCGGTCCAATGCCCATTGAGCCCAGTGTGATGGAATCAAGCAGGTTGAGCACCCACACTAAACTAACATGCAGCTCCTCACTCAAGGCACTCAAAACTCCACAGCCAAACACAAGTTCAGCGCCCAAGCCATTTCCCGCTGCTATGGAAACCAAGTGCTCTGGCACCACATATGTCTGAAAGTGGATATGACACCTAGGGAACTCAGGGCGGTGGTGAATGGCAACTGCCCAAAGCAGCAGCACAGCTTTTCCAGGAAAGAAACAACTCCACCTGCCTCATGAACTTCACATACCATCAGCTGTGCCAGCAGAAATCTAGGAAACCCTGTTTGGTCACTTCCGGTCCAATGCCCATTGAGCCCAGGGGGATGGAATCAAGCAGGTTGAGCACCCACACTAAACTAACATGGAGATCCTCACTCAAGGCAATCAAAACTCCACAGCCAAACACAAGTACAGCGCCCAAGCCATTTCCTGCTGCCATGGAAACCAAGTGCTCTGGCACCACATATATATGAAATTGGATATGCCACCTAGGGAACACACGGTGGTGTTGCATGGCAACTGCCCGAAGCAACAGCACAGCGCTTCCAGTGACAAAACAACTCCGCCTGCTTCATGAACTTCACATACCATCAGCTGTGCTGGCAACTCTCTTGGAGACCTTGTTTGGTTACTTCCGGTCCAATGCTCATTGAGCCCAGTGGGATGGAATCAAGCAGGTTGAGCACCCACACTAAACTAACATGGAGCTCCTCACTCAAGGTGCTCAAAACTCCACAGCCAAACACAAGTTCAGCAGCACAAGCCATTTCCCGCTGCCATGGAAACCAAGTGCTCCTGTGCCACATATGTCTGAAAGTGGATATGACACCTAGGGAACTCAGGGCGGTGGTGAATGGCTATTGCGCGAAGCAGCAGCACAGCTCTTCCAGTGCCAAAACAACTCCACCTGTCTCATGAGCTTCACATACCATCAGTTGTGCTAGCAGCTATCTAGGAGACCCTGTTTGGTCACTTCCAGTCCAATGCCCATTGAGCCCAGTGGGATGGAATCAAGCAGGTTGAGCACCCACACTAAACTAACATGGAGCTCCTCACTCAAGGCAATCAAAACTCCACAGCCAAACACAAGTTCAGCGCCCAAGCCATTTCCCGCTGCCATGGAAACCAAGTGCTCTGGCACCACTTATGTCTGAAAGTGGATATGACACCTAGGGAACTCACAGCGGTATTGAATGGCAACTGCGAGAAGCAGCAGCACAGCTCTTACAGTGCCAAAATAAGTCCACCTGCCTCATGAACTTCACATACCATCAGCTGTGCTAGCAGCTATCTAGGAAACCCTGTTTGGTCACTTCCGCTCCAATGCACTTTGAGCCAAGTGTGATGGAATCAAGCAGGTTGAGCACCCACACTAAACTAACATGGCGTTCCAAACTGAATGCACTCAAAACTCCACATCAAACACAAGTTCAGCGCCTAAGTCATTTCTCGCTGCCATGGAAACCACGTGCTCTGGCACCACATATGTCTGAAAGTGGATATGACACGGAGGGAACTCAGTGTGGTGCTGAATGGCAACTGCCCGAAGCAGCAGCACAGCTCTTCCAGTGCCAAAACAACTCCACCTGCCTCATGAATTTCACATACCATCAGCTGTGCTAGCAGCTATCTAGGAAACCCTGTTTGGTCACTTCCGGTCCAATGCCCTTTGAGCCCAGTGTGATGGAATCAAGCAGGTTGAGCACCCACACTAAACTAACATGGCGTTCTTCACTGAATGCACTCAAAACTCCACATCAAACACAAGTTCAGCGCCTAAGTCATTTCCTGCTACCATGGAAACCAAGTGATCTGGCAGCACATATGTCTGAAAGTGGATATGACACATAGGGAACTCAGGGGGGTGGTGAATGGCAACTGCCCGAAGCAGCAGCACAGCTCTTCCAGTGCCAAAAAAAAAAAAAAATCCACCTACCTCATGAACTTCACATACCATCAGCTGTGCTAGCAGCTATCTAGGAAACCCTGTTTGGTCACTTCCGCTCCAATGCCCATTGAGCCCAGTGTGATGGAATCAAGCAGGTTGAGCACCCACACTAAACTAACATGGAGCTCCTCACTCAAGGCACTCAAAACTCCACAGCCAAACACAAGTTCAGCACCCAAGCCATTTCCCGCTGCCATGGAAACCAAGTGCTCTGGCACCACATATGTCTGAAAGTGGATATGACACCTAGGGAACTCAGTGAGGTGCTGAATGGCAATGACCGAAAGCAGCAGCACAGCTTTTGCAGTGCCAAAACAACTCCACATGCCTCATGAACTTCACATACCATCAGCTGTGCTAGCAACTATCTAGGAAACCCTGTTTGGTCACTTCCGGTCCAATGCCCATTGAGCCCAGTGGGATGGAATCAAGCAGGTTGAGCACCCACACTAAACTAACATGGAGCTCCTCACTCAAGGTGCTGAAAACTCCACAGCCAAACACAAGTTCAGCGCCCAAGCCATTTCCCGCTGCCATGGAAACCAAGTGCTCTGGCACCACATATGTCTGAAAGTGGATATGACACCTAGGAAACTCAGGGCGGTGGTGAATGGCAGCTGCCCGAAGCAGCAGCACAGCTCTTCCAGTGCCAAAACAACTCCACCTGCCTCATGAACTTCACATACCATCAGCTGTGCTAGCAGCTATCTAGGAAACCCTGTTTGGTCACTTCCGGTCCAATGCCCATTGAGCCCAGTGGGATGGAATCAAGCAGGTTGAGCACCCACACTAAACTAACATGGAGATCCTCACTCAAGGCACTCAAAACTCCACAGCCAAACACAAGTACAGCGCCCAAGCCATTTCCTGCTGCCATGGAAACCAAGTGCACTGGCAGCACATATATATGAAATTGGATATGCCACCTAGGGAACACACGGTGGTGTTGCATGGCAACTGCCCAAAAACAGCACAGCGCTTCCAGTGACAAAACAACTCCGCCTGCTTCATGAACTTCACATACCATCAGCTGTGCTGGCAACTCTCTTGGAGACCTTGTTTGGTTACTTCCGGTCCAATGCCCATTGAGCCCAGTGGGATGGAATCAAGCAGGTTGAGTACGCACACTAAACTAACATGGAGCTCCTCACTCAAGGTGCTCAAAATTCCACAGCCAAACACAAGTTCAGCGGCACAAGCCATTTCCCGCTGCCATGGAAACCAAGTGCTCCGGCGCCACATATGTCTGAAAGTGGATATGACACCTAGGGAACTCAGGGCGGTGGTGAATGGCTACTGCGCGAAGCAGCAGCACAGCTCTTCCAGTGCCAAAACAACTCCACCTGCCTCATGAGCTTCACATACCATCAGTTGTGCTAGCAGCTATCTAGGAGACCCTGTTTGGTCACTTCCAGTCCAATGCCCATTGAGCCCAGTGGGATGGAATCAAGCAGGTTGAGCACCCACACTAAACTAACATGGAGCTTCTCACTGAGGCAGCTCAAATCTCCACAGCCAAACACAAGTTCAGCGCCCAGCCATTTCCCGCTGCCATGGAAACCAAGTGCTCTGGCACCACATATGTCTGAAAGTGTTTATGACACCTAGGGAACTCAGTAAAATGGTGAATGGCAGCTGCCCAAAGCAGCAGCACTGCTGTTCCAGTGCCAAAACAACTCCACCTGCCTCATGAACTTCACATACCATCAGCTGTGCTAACAACTGTCTAGGAAACCCTGTTTTGTCACTTCTGTTCCAATGCCCATTGAACACACTGGGATGGAATCAAGCAGGTTGAGCACCCACACTAAACTAACATGGAGCTCCTTACAAACTCCACAGCCAAACACAAGTACAGCACCCAAGCCATTTCCCGCTGCTATGGAAACCAAGTGCTCTGGCAGCACATATGTCTGAAAGTGGATATAGCATCTTGGGAACTCACGGAGGTGGTGATTGGCAACTGCCCCAAGCAGCAGCACAGCTCTTCCAGTGCCAAAACAACTCCACATACTCATGAGCTTCACTTACCATCAGCTGTGCTAGCAGCTAACTAAGAAACCTGTTTTATCACTTCCAGTCCAATGCCAATTGAGCCCAGTGGGATGGAATCAAGCAGGTTGAGCACCCACACTAAACTAACATGGAGCTCCTCACTCAAGGCAATCAAAACTCCACAGCCAAACACAAGTTCAGCGCCCAAGCCATTTCCCGCTGCCATGGAAACCAAGGGCTCTGGCACCACATATGTCTGAAAGTGGATATGACACCTAGGGAACTAACAGCGGTATTGAATGGCAACTGCGCGAAGCAGCAGCACAGCTCTTACAGTGCCAAAACAACTCCACCTGCCTCATGATTTTCACATACCATCAGCTGTGCTAGCAGCTATCTAGGAAACCCTGTTTGGTCACTTCCGGTCCAATGCCCATTGAGCCCAGTGTGATGGAATCAAGCAGGTTGAGCACCCACACTAAACTAACATGGTGCTCCTCACTCAAGGCGATCAAAACTCCACAGCCAAACACAAGTTCAGCGCCCAAGCTATTTCCCGCTGCCATGGAAAACAAGTGCTCTGGAACCACATATGTCTGAAAGTGGATATATGACACCGAGGGAACTCAGTGAGGTGGTGAATGGCAATGGAACGAAAGAGCAGCACAGCTCTTCCAGTGCCAGAACAACTCCGCCTGCCTCATGAACTTCACATACCATCATCTGTGCTAGCAGCGTTCTAGGAAACCCTGTTTGGACACTTCCAGTACAATGCCCATTGAGCCCAGTGGGATGGAATCAACAGGTTGAGCACTCACATTAAACTAACATGGAGCTCCTCACTCAAGGCGCTCAAAATTCCACAGCCAAACACAAGTTCAGCGCCCAAGCCATTTACTGCTGCCATGGAAACCAAGAGCTCTGGCACCACATATGTCTCAAAGTGGATATGACACCTAGGGAACTCAGTGGGTGGTGAATGGCAACTGCCCGAAGCAGCAGCACAGCTCTTCCAGTGCCAAAAAAATTCCACCTCAGTCAATAACTTCACATACCATCAGCTGTGCTAGCAGCTGTTTAGGAAACCCTGTTTGGTCACTTCCACTCCAATGCCCATTGAGCCCAGTGTGATGGGATCAAGCAGGTTGAGCACCCACAATAAACTAACATGCAGCTCCTCACTCAAGGCGCTCAAACCTCCACAGCCAAGCACAAGTTCAGCGCCCAAGCCATTTCCTACTGCCATGGAAAACAAGTGTTCTGGCACCACATATGTCTGAAAGTGGATATGACACGAAGGGAACACACACCGGTGGTGAATGGCAACTGCCCGAAGCAGCAGCACAGCTCTTCCACTGCCAAAACAACTCCACCTCAGTCACGAAATTTACATACCATCATCTATGCTAGCAGCTATCTAGGAAACCCTGTTTGATCACTTTAGGTGCAATGCCCATTGAGCCCAGAGGGATGGAATCAAGCAGGTTGAGCACCCACACTAAACTAACATGGAGCTCCTCACTCAAGGTGCTGAAAACTCCAGAACCAAACACAAGTTCAGCGCCCAAGCCATTTCCCGCTGCCATGGAAACCAAGTGCTCTGGCACCACATATGTCTGAAATTGGATATGACACCTAGGGAACACAGGGTGGTCGTGAATGGCAACTGACCGAAGCAGCAGCACAGCTCTTCCAGTGCCAAAAAAAAATCCACCTGCTTCATGAACTTCACATACCATCAGGTGTGCTAGCAGCTATCTAGGAAACCCTGTTTGGTCACTTCCGGTCCAATGCCCATTGAGCCCAGCGTGATGGAATCAAGCAGGTTGAGCACCCACACTAAACTAACATGGAGCTCCTCACTGAAGCAGCTCAAAACTCCACAGTCAAACACAAGTTCAGCGCCCAACCCATTTCCCGCTACCATGGAAACCAAGTGCTCTGGCAGCACATATGTCTGAAAGTGGATATGACACCTAGGGAACTCAGGGCAGTTGTCAGTGACAACTGCCCGAAGCAGCAGCACAGCTCTTCCAGTGCCTAAGCAACTCCACCTCAGTCACGAAATTTACATACCATCATCTATGCTAGCAGCTTTCTAGGAAAAACTGTTTGGCCACTTTGGGTGCAATGCCCATTGAGCCCAGTGTGATGGAATCAAGCAGATTGAGCACCCACACTAAACTAACATGGAGCTCCTCACTCAAGGCGCTCAAAACTCCACAGCCAAACACAAGTTCAGCACCCAAACCATTTCATGCTGCCATGGAAACCAAGTGCTCTGGCACCACATATGTCTGAAAGTGGATATGGCACCAAGGGAACTCAGGGCGGTGGTGAATGGCAACTGCCCGAAGCAGCAGCACAGCTCTTCCCGTGCCAAAGCAACTCCACCTGCCTCATGAACTTCACATACCATCAGGTGTGCTAGCAGCTATCTCGGAAACCCTGTTTTGTTACTTCCGGTCCAATGCCCATTGAGCCCAGTGGGATGGAATCAAGCAGGTTGAGCACCCACACTAAACTAACATGGAGCTCCTCACTCAAGGCGCTGAAAACTCCACAGCCAAACACAAGTTCAGCGCCCAAGCCATTTCCCGCTGCCATGGAAACCAAGTGCTCTGGCAGAACATATGTCTGAAAGGGGATATGACACGTAGGAAACACAAGGTGGAGGTGAATGGCAACTGCCCCAAGCAGCAGTACAGCTTTTCCAGTGCCAAAACAACTCCACCTGCCTCATGCACTTCACATACCATCAGCTGTGCTATTAGCTGTTAGGGAACCCTGTTTGGTCACTTCCGGTCCAATGCCCATTGAGCCCAGTGGGATGGAATCAAGCAGGTTGAGCACCCACACTAAATTAACATGGAGCTCCTCACTGAAGCCGCTCAAAGCTCCACAGCCAAACACAAGTTCAGCGCCCAAACCATTTCCCGCTGCCATGGAAACCAAGTGCTCTGGCACCACATATGTCTGAAAGTGGATATGACACCTAGTGAACTCAGGGCGGTGGTGAGTGGCAACTGCCCGAAGCAGCAGCACAGCTCTTCCCATGCCAAAGCAACTCCACCTGCCTCATGAACTTCACATACCATCAGCTGTGCTAGCAGCTATCTCGGAAACCCTGTTTTGTTACTTCCGGTCCAATGCCCATTGAGCCCAGTGGGATGGAATCAAGCAGGTTGAGCACCCACACTAAACTAACATGGAGCTCCTCACTCAAGGCGCTGAAAACTCCACAGCCAAACACAAGTTCAGCGCCCAAGCCATTTCCCGCTGCCATGGAAACCAAGTGCTCTGGCAGAACATATGTCTGAAAGGGGATATGACACGTAGGAAACACAAGGTGGAGGTGAATGGCAACTGCCCCAAGCAGCAGTACAGCTTTTCCAGTGCCAAAACAACTCCACCTGCCTCATGCACTTCACATACCATCAGCTGTGCTATTAGCTGTTAGGGAATCCTGTTTGGTCACTTCCGGTCCAATGCCCATTGAGCCCAGTGGGATGGAATCAAGCAGGTTGAGCACCCACACTAAATTAACATGGAGCTCCTCACTGAAGCCGCTCAAAGCTCCACAGCCAAACACAAGTTCAGCGCCCAAACCATTTCCCGCTGCCATGGAAACCAAGTGCTCTGGCACCACATATGTCTGAAAGTGGATATGACACCTAGTGAACTCAGGGCGGTGGTGAGTGGCAACTGCCCGAAGCAGCAGCACAGCTCTTCCCATGCCAAAGCAACTCCACCTGCCTCATGAACTTCACATACCATCAGCTGTGCTAGCAGCTATCTCGGAAACCCTGTTTTGTTACTTCCGGTCCAATGCCCATTGAGCCCAGTGGGATGGAATCAAGCAGGTTGAGCACTCACACTAAACTAACATGGAGCTCCTCACTCAAGGTGCTGAAAACTCCACAGTCAAACACAAGTTCAGCGCCCAAGCCATTTCCCGCTGCCATGGAAACCAAGTGCTCTGGCAGCACATAGGTCTGTGTCAGGAGCCGTGCACTATAGCCACACTGAAGCCATTTTGAATATAGACCTATGGGACAGTGGAAACCCCCACTTGGCTAGATGCTTGGGAAAGAATTTATGAAACTAATCACAGGCTCAGCTTCAATTGTTCCTAGCAAGTGTTTCAGAATGTGATTGATGCTGTACTTACCGACATCTTGTTACTGATTACCTATGCTATTGTTGATATGCTGGTTACTATTGTTGATATGGTGGCTGCTCAAGAACAATCGGTCTTGAGACCATGGCTTGTGTCCCAGTTTCTCTTTCCCTGAGCCTTAGTTACTGAAGAATATAAAAACCCTCAGTTGAAATCAATAAACTGACAGCTTGATCAGACCTACTGTCTTGCTGTCCATTCTTTGTGTCTCTTGTCCCTTCATTCTCTCCTAGGTTGGCTGCGACCCCGTTGACTGTCCTGCTGGACAGGGCAAATTGGCGCCCAACGTGGATGTGTGCAGACCACCGACAGAGAGAACGCAGTGCCATCATTCATGGAGAGGCCTCTCGTGGTGTCGAAATGAACACCGGTTGAGCAGTTTCACGGTTGACCCGCCGGAAGTCGAGCTCGTGGGAAATATTCACGGCGCAAATCTTACGGAGCCAAGGTAAGATGGGACAAGCATTATCACAAGACCTATTTTTGCAAGGTCTCATAGATTCATTCAAGACACGAGGAATTAGGGTGAAAAAGAAAGACCTCAAAACCTTTTTGGATTTTGTAGGTCAAATTTGTCCTTGGTATCCCCAGGACGGTTCTATTGATGAGAAAACTTGGTGTAGAGTA
Source organism: Ochotona princeps (assembly GCF_030435755.1). Taxonomy (NCBI): domain Eukaryota; kingdom Metazoa; phylum Chordata; class Mammalia; order Lagomorpha; family Ochotonidae; genus Ochotona; species Ochotona princeps. The sequence goes on along the minus strand of NC_080856.1, from coordinate 31,756,068 downwards.
GGTGATTGTTTTAAAGATTATTATGAAGTTTTTGGACCTGAGAAAATTCCTGTTACGGCTTTTAATTATTGGACTTTGATTTATGATATTTTAAGGATTAAGTCTCAACATCCAGATTTACAGGATCTGGCTTTTGAGGGAGAACGATCTCTTAAAGAGAGTCGTTCTCGGCTGTCCACACCTGTTCCCTCACCTTCCCCTGGTTCTCACCCATCCTCTGTCATTATAGATATGGAGGCCGAATCAGACGCAAAACCCCTTGATCACTCTGCCCCAGAAATTATACGCTCTCAGATTGATAGCCAATCACGACGCCTCTATCCAACTCTCCCCACAGTTGACGGTTCTCCCCATGATAATCTTTCTCCTTCGGAGGAGGCTGCCTTAGAAAATGAAGCAGCCAAGTATGAGATTGATCAGTGCCATGACTCACCAAGATTATTCCATACCTCCCTACCAAGTGCCCCAGGGGAGAGGGAGATGCCTTCGTTCTCTCTCCCACCATCCTATAATCAACCCCCAGCTGCTTCTGAGCCACGAGAAATGGCAGATGAACTCACTTTTCTGCGCCAAATGGTGAAGGCTAAGCAAAACCAGGTTGAGCTCACAAAACAGTTGCAAGTCTTAGAAAATAAATTAACTGAACTTAAACTTAAACCAGAGGTCAAGGCCAATCCAAAAGTTTTAGCCTTTCCCTTGTCCCTCCGTAGCGGTGCTAGAGTCCCTAGGAATTCTTCCCCTCCTCCAAGAGAACAAAACCCACCTAAAAGTATAGAGGAAAGAAGTGAGGGCGGCATTGAGGATGAAAATCAGTCAGAAGGCCATGAGCCGGATACCCATAGAGACATTGAGACTGGAAATCAGCGACCTCAAGTTCCAGCACAGGGGCGTTTACCCCATTCGCCTTATGTTTACCAACCCTTAGATGCAAAAATTTTAGAAAGGTTAAAAGCAGCAGTTATTACCTATGGTCCAGTTGCTCCCTTTACCCTAGCACTGTTAGAATCCTATACTGAAGGCTGGCTAACACCAAGAGAATTTATGCACTTAGCTAAAGCCTCCCTTTCTGGAGGAGATTTTGTGTTATGGAAGTCCGAGGCAGCTGATGCAGCCCAAGAAGTAGAGGCAAAAAATCGTCAACATCCTGAATCCCGAGATTGGACAGCTAGACGAATCTTAGGAAAAGAGCCCTTTAACACCTTAGAAGCACAAATGCAGTTCCCTACTGGGTTGCTCTCCCAGGTCCGTCAGGTTTGTCTTACAGCTTGGAAGCGATTGCCAGATAAAGCGGGTTCATCATCTAAACTCACCATAATTATACAAGACCCAGCAGAACCCTACAGCTCCTTTATTAACCGCCTGACGGAGACAGCAGAGTGCTTATTTGGCCCTCAAGAATTAGACAGCCCATTTCTTAAACAACTTGCTTTTGAAAACGCTAATACCATTTGCCAAGATATATTAAAGCACCACCGTAGTAAGACTCTGGCAGAATACGTCCGTCTCTGTTCTGGAGCTGCTACTCCTCGCCTTGCTGTAGGCACAGCCCTGCAAAGAACAGGCGCCAATAACATTTGCTATTACTGCAAGCAGCCTGGCCATCTTCAAAGAGATTGTCCTCAAAAAGGAGGCTCTCAAGAACGGCCGTATATGTTATGCCCACGATGCCATAAAGGCCGCCATTGGGCTAATGAGTGCCGCTCCTACGCTGATAGGAATGGACAACCCCTCTTTCCCTTCTATTCGGGAAACTCCCGACGGGGGCAGCTCCCGGCCCCCTGGTCTCGGATGAACCCCGGGGGTGTGAGGTTCATCCTGTCCCAAACTGCCTTCCCACCACAGCCGACAACTCAGACAAAAAATGCATTTCCCAATTATGGAGAGCCACAAAAGAAAGCCCAGGATTGGACCTCTGTTCCTCCTCCAGTACAATATTAAAGCCAGAAGATGGCGTACAAGCTATACCCACAGGTGTTTTTGGCCCTCTTCCCCCTAATACATTTGGCTTAATAGTGGGCCGATTTACATTGGCTAATAAGGGCCTTCACATTATTCCCACCCCAACTGAACCAACACTTACTGGAGAATTAAAAGTTCTTGCCAGAATCTTTGAAGGCGTTTTAGTTATCACCCGCTGTTTCCCATTGGCACAGTTAATTATTTTGCCCGTTTTCCCGAAAATTTTCAATCCTTACTATCAATCTTCCTGAAAGAGTAATGAAACAGGTGTAGCTGAGGTTTTTTGGGCACATAAAATTTCCCCTCATACTCGGCCAACCCTGACTCTCAGGTTAAATGGCAAAGTTTTTACAGGCCTCCTTGATTCTGGCGCTGATGCTACAGTTATTTCTTCAAGGTTCTGGCCAAAGGCCTGGCCCTTGAAGAATTCAATCACTCATCTTCAAGGCATAGGGCAGGCTAATCACCCACAAGTAAGCTCTCAAGTCTTGACCTGGGCTGACCCAGAAGGGAACTCGGGTATTGTTACACCATATGTTGCTTCAGAATTGCCTGTTAATCTTTGGGGGAGAGATATTCTCTCTCAAATGAATGTCATCATGTGTAGCCCCAATGAAGCTATTACAAAACAGATGCTAAACAAGGTTTTCTCCCTGGCCAAGGCTTAGGAAAACAGTCTCAAGGAATTAAACAGCCAATACAGGTTACACAAAAATCTGATAAAACAGGTTTAGGCTTTTCAGTTTCACCTAATGAGAGCGTACAAAATTTTTCCTAGCGACCACTGTTCGTCCTGCCCCATCCAGACATGCTGATAAGATCTCGTGGAATACTAGTGTGCCTGTCTGGGTTGATCAGTGGCTGCTGAACCAAGAAAAACTTATTGCAGCTAGGAAGCTGGTGCAGGAACAGCTCACTGCAGGACACATTGAGCCCTCCTCATCCCCCTGGAATACTCCCATATTTGTTATTAAGAAAAGATCTGGAAAGTGGAGATTATTACAAGATTTAAGAATGGTTAATAAAGCCATGGTGCCTATGGGAGCCTTACAACCTGGCCTCCCGGCCCCCGTAGCAATACCCAGTAATTTATTTAAGATAGTTATCGATCTTAAGGATTGTTTCTTTAGCATCCCCTTGCATCCGGATGATTGCCTACATTTTGCTTTTAGCCTCCCTCAGATAAATTTTCAGGGACCCATGGACCGCTATCAGTGGCGAGTCCTTCCACAAGGTATGGCAAATAGCCCTACCCTAGCCCAAAAATATGTTGCTCAAACTCTCAAACCTGTAAGAAAAAAGTGGCCTGAAATTTATATTCTGCATTATATGGATGATATCTTGATTGCAGCACCCTCTGAGGCAGCCGCCTTTTCTTGCTTTAAACAGATGCTGTATGTTCTTCAGAACAATGGGTTATTGATAGCCCCTGAGAAAGTTCAAGTCAAAGATCCTTATAATTTTTTGGGATATCAATTAAATCAAGGAAAAATTTATGCACCCAAAATTAGTCTTGATTTGTCTGCCCTAAAAACCCTCCATGATTTTCAATCCCTTTTAGGCAATTTGCAATTTTTAAGGCCATACTTAAAAATTGCACCTGAAATTTTTTTGCCCCTTCATGATTTACTGACTGGAGACCCTCATCCCTTTTCATCTCGCACCCTTACACCAGCGGCAAGAGAGTCTATTAAGACAATAAGTGATGCCATTTCTTCCCAAGTTATTTTCCAATATGATCCCCTTCTTCCCTTAAGTTTTATTGTGTGTGCCATGACACATGCCCCTTTAGGAGTTTTTTGGCAAAAAGAAATGAACAAGTCCCCTTCAGGACACCCCCTAATATGGGTGCCCCTACAGTCAAAACCAGCCAAAGTCCTTGCCACCTATTTTTCCCTCGTAGCCGCCTTAATTTTAAAAGCAAGAAAATTAGCCATACAATATTTTGGAAAAGATCCAGATATTGTAATTGTGCCTTACACCTCAGAACAAGTAGACTGGCTACTCCAAGTTAATAATGATTGGGGTGTTAGCTGTGCGTCTTTTGCCGGTGTAATAGATAATCATTATCCAAATGACCCTTTAATACAATTTATGAGAAATCATTCCTTTGTTTTCCCCAAAGTTACTTCTCATAGCCCCCCTGAAAAAAGGAAGTACAGTTTTTACAGATGGCTCCTCAAGCGGAACGGCTGCCTACGTCGTTCAAGGCCAGTCTTTCCCAATAAAATCCCCTTATGTGTCTGCTCAGTTAGTTGAATTGTTTGCTGTGCTTCAGGTTTTTAAACGTTTTCCAACAACCATTTTTAATTTATATACAGATAGTGCTTATATAGCCCACTCCGTTCCTTTGTTAGAGACAGTTCCATATATTAAGACCACCTCTACAGCTCTTCAGCTTTTTGTTCAGATACAATCCTTAATTAGAAAAAGAAGAGATTCCTTTTTTATAGGACATTTGAGAGCCCATACAGGACTCAAGGGACCCTTGGCTGAAGGAAACGCCCAAGCCGATGCTGCCACACGGCTAGTTTTCCTAACCATAGATCCCTCTGTGTCTGAAGCCCACCGAGCACATGCCTTACATCACTTAAATGCGCTCACACTTCGTCAGATGTTCAAGATCACTAGAGAACAGGCTAGAGAAATTGTTAAAAGTTGTAACTCCTGTGCTCAGTTTTCTCCAGTACCTCATTTAGGAGTTACCCCCGAGGCTTAATCCCAAACGATAGATGGCAAATGGATGTCACACATTTCCCATCCTTCGGCAGACTCAAATATGTCCACGTAACAGTAGATACCTATAGTGGTTTTATTTATGCCACAGCACTAACTGGAGAAGCTTCCAAAGATGTTATTACCCACATGCTACAAAGCCTATCAGTTATGGGCAAACCTAACAGCATTAAAACTGATAATGGCCCAGGATATACAGGAGCTAAATTCCGACAATTCTGCTCTCAACTGAAAATTAAACATATTACTGGCATCCCTTATAACCCACAAGGACAAGGAATTATTGAAAGGACACATCAGACCTTAAAAAATATGCTTAAGAAGTTAGAACTCTCCACAGATTTATCTGTGACACCCACTCCTAAGAATAGATTGAATCATGCCCATTTTATTATAAATTTCTTAACCCTAGATAATAATAATCGATCTGCAGCAGATCGACATTGGCATTCCACAACCCAGGATTCACATGCGTTAGCCATGTGGAAAGATCCTCTCACAGGAGCATGGAAAGGACCAGACCCAGTGCTTACCTGGGGACGAGGCTCTGCCTGCGTGTATGACAGGGAAAATGCAGAACCACGCTGGCTACCAGAGCGGCTTCTTAGAGCCGTTAACTCATCGCTGTCCAGAAAGGAGGCCAACCCCCTCTCTGAGACATTTTCCTCTCCTTCTTTTCCAGATGCTGCTGCTACTACAAACGTGGTTGATGGTGACCTTTTACAACCTCTGGGTCCTGTGGATTCTGACCCAATGGGCACAGACGACTGCTAACAGCCTTAGACCACAACTCCATAATCCACACCAACCATGGAATTACACCTGGGTCGTGCTATCTGAGCGACGTGATATTGTTTGGTCAACATCTCGGATCACCCCCCATGTATGGTGGCCAGAAGTCCTCACTCCGGACTTATGTAAGCTTGCTCTAGGGGCTGCCAAATCTTGGGGACTTAGTACTCTCCTCGGACTTTCTGTAGCACCTGAACTGCCTCATCAACTGCCTGACCTTGGATGTGCCGACACTCGACAACGAGTTCTCCTCCAAGCCACCGATTTTTATGTGTGCCCTGGAAGCCACCGTGATCGTCATCTCCTTCATAAATGTGGTGGCTCTGCTGATTATTTCTGTGCCTCTTGGGGATGTGAAACTACAGGTACTGCTTACTGGATTAAAAACTCAGAAGACAAGGACTTGATTACAGTCAGACGCAATTTCAGCTACCCAACTACAGCAGCAGTCTATGGCCTCACCTTCCTTTCCTCCTATTACGATGACACCGCTGTATGCCGTCCCAATCATCCCGACACAAAAGGCTGGTGTACCCCTTTAAAAATTCAGTTCACCCCTAGAGCATACACCGATCAAGAAGAGACTTGGGTGAGAGGCCGTGATTGGGGACTTAGATTGTATAAGTCAGGAATAGATACGGGCGTATTATTTTCTATCAAATTGTTAAAAGAACCTGTTAATGCTAATTCTCCTGCCAATATTGGACCAAATAATGTTATTGCATATAAGCCTCCCTTACCCCAACCTGTTATCCGACCTCCCATTCCTTCCCCAACCCCTCAACCTCTCCCATCTTCTGTTATTTCTCGCTCCCTGCCTCCCTCACAATCTCCTCCTTCACGTCTTAATCTCCCTGCCCTTCTTCCTGACAATCTCATTTTGACCTTGGTTAACCAAACAGCCTTAATAGTTAATGAGTCTTCACCTGAATTTATGAATGATTGTTGGCTTTGCACAAATGCCCATCCCCCATTTTATGAAGGTATTGCCTTAATTGATGTTTTTATTATTCCAATTCTTCCTCCTCTTGCAGGTGGACCAGCAGCGATTGGTCTGGCATGTCTTTAACCCAGGTTGTTGGTTTAGGTCTTTGCTTGATTACTTCCCTTAGATCCCCCTATTTAGATTCCTTCTCTTATTTGTGTAATTCCACCATTATTCAAGCAGCCCACTCTCAATACCTTCTTCCCCCTAGCGATGCTTGGTGGGCCTGCACTGGCGGTCTCACCCCCTGCCTTTCCTATCAGATTTTTTCATTTCATAAGGAATTTTGTATATTAGTCCAGTTAGTTCCTCATTTGTCCTATTATGCCTCTGAGGAATTTTTACAATTGTGGGAATCCAATCCCACTTCCCTCTCCCGTTCAAAGCGTGAGCCTATCACTGCCCTTACAATTTCTGTTCTGTTAGGATTTGGCGCTGTTGGCGCTGGCACCGGCATTTCCTCTCTCATTCTTTCCCAGAACCGGTATGCCGAGTTACGTTCCACCATTGATGAGGATATACAACGTTTACAACAAGGCATTGATGATTTATCTGACTCCCTCTCCTCCCTAGCTGAAGTAGTGTTACAAAATCGCCGAGGCTTAGATCTATTGTTCTTGCAGCAAGGAGGCCTATGCACCGCCCTTAAAGAAGAATGCTGCTTTTATGTAGATAAAACAGGTGTTGTAAAAGAGAGCATGAAAAAGATTCGTGAAGGCCTTAAAAAACGAAAAGAAGAAAGGGAAAAAGAGGAAAGCTGGTATAAAAATTGGTTCTCTTCATCCCCCTGGCTCACTACCTTATTACCCACTATATTGGGGCCCCTAGTTGGATTATTGCTTTTAATTTCCTTTGGTCCCTGGGCATTTACTAAACTCACTAATTTGATAAAGCAGCAAATTGATAATTTAGCTTCTAAACCTATTCAAGCATATTATCACCGCTTAGCTCTAGAAGATAGATTGTGTTCAGAGAACCCTGACTCCTCAAGAAGTGAACCCCCACGTTGTAATGCGTGGCTCCAGTCTTCTAAACGGTTCGTCTAAGGTAATGTGGCCGTTTGCGTTTGGGGCAGTGTTTCCCAAAAGGGCTGTCATTTACGGCAGCGTTACCGGGGAATACATGCTCCAGGTATGAATTGTTACATGGCCCCTTTTCTAGTAAGCGTGTAGCCAATGACGAGACCCTTTCTGATACCCCACCAACCTAAGACAGGGAGTCCTGGATGACTGGCAGGGCTGCCCAGAGACGGGTAAGAGCTGAGGGTCCCTCAGAATGAATCTAAGACAGGCAGCGCTTATCTTGCTTCACGAACCTTTCTCTTTTCGCCGCTTTCATTGATATATAGAAAAAAGGGGGAGATGTCAGGAGCCGTGCACTATAGCCACACTGAAGCCATTTTGAATATAGACCTATGGGACAGTGGAAACCCCCACTTGGCTAGATGCTTGGGAAAGAAGTTATGAAACTAATAACACGCTCAGCTTCAATTGTTCCTAGCAAGTGTTTCAGAATGTGATTGATGCTGTACTTACCGACATCTTGTTACTGATTACCTATGCTATTGTTGATATGCTGGTTACTATTGTTGATATGGTGGCTGCTCAAGAACAATCGGTCTTGAGACCATGGCTTGTGTCCCAGTTTCTCTTTCCCTGAGCCTTAGTTACTGAAGAATATAAAAACACTCAGTTGAAATCAATAAACTGACAGCTTGATCAGACCTACTGTCTTGCTGTCCATTCTTTGTGTCTCTTGTCCCTTCATTCTCTCCTAGGTTGGCTGCGACGCCGTTGACTGTCCTGCTGGACAGGACAGGTCTGAAAGTGGATATGACACCTAGGGAACTCAGTGAAGTGGTGAATGGCAACTGCCCGAAGCAGCAGCACAGCTCTTCCAGTGCCAAAACAATTCCACCTGCCTCATGAACTTCACATACCATCAGCTGTGCTAGCAGCTATCTCGGAAACCCTGTTTTGTTACTTCCGGTCCAATGCCCATTGAGCCCAGTGGGATGGAATCAAGCAGGTTGAGCACCCACACTAAACTAACATGGAGGTCCTCACTCAAGGCACTCAAAACTCCACAGCCAAACACAAGTTCAGCGCCCAGGCCATTTCCTGCTGCCATGGAAACCAAGTGCTCTGGCAGCACATATGTCTGAAAGTGGATATGACACCTAGGCAACTCAGGGTAATTGTCAGTGACAACTTCCCCAAGCAGCAGCACAGCTCTTCCAGTGACAAAACAACTCCACCTGTCTCATGCATTTCATATAGCATCAGCTGTGCTAGTAGCTATCAAGGAAACCCTGTTTGGTCACTTCCGGTCCAATGCCCATTGAGCCCAGTGGGATGGAATCAAGCAGGTTGAGCACACACCCTAAACTAACATGGAGCTCCTCAGTCAAGGTGCTGAAACCTCCAGAGCCAAACACAAGTTCAGCGCCCAAGCCATTTCCTCCTACCATGGAAACCAAGTGCTCTGGCAGCACATATGTCTGAAAGTGGACATGACACCTAGGGAACTCAGGGCGGTGGTGAATGGCAGCTGCCCGAAGCAGCAGCACAGCTCTTCCAGTGCCAAAACAACTCCGCCTGCCTCATGAACTTCACATTTCATCAGTTGTGCTAGCAGCTATCTAGGAAACCCTGTTTGGTCACTTCCGGCCCAATGCCCATTGAGCCCGGTGGGATGGAATCAAGCAGGTTGAGCACCCATACTAAACTAACATGGAGCTCCTCACTCAAGGTGCTGAAAACTCCACAGCCAAACACAAGTTCAGCGCCCAAGCCATTTCCCGCTGCCATGGAAACCAAGTGCTCTGGCTCCACATATGTCTGAAAGTGGATATGACACCTAGGGAACTCAGGGCGGTGGTGGTGAATGGCAACTGCTCGAAGCAGCAATACAGCTCTTCCAGTGCCAAAACAACTCCACCTGCCTCATGAACTTCACATACCATCAGCTGTGCTAGCAGCTATCTAGGAAACTCTGCTTTTTCACTTCCGGTCCAATGCCCATTGAGCCCAGTGGGATGGAATCAAGCAGGTTGAGCACCCACACTAAACTAACATGGAGGTCCTCACTGAAGAAGCAAAAAACTCCACAGCCAAACATAAGTTCAGCGCCCAAGCCATTTCTCACTGCCATGGAAACCAAGTGCTCTGGCACAACATATGTCTGAAAGAGGATATGACACCAAGGGAACACAGCGAGGTGGTGAATGGCAACTGCCCGAAGCATCAGCACAGCTCTTCCAGCGCCAAAACAACTCCAGCTGCCTCATGAACTTCACATACCATCAGCTGTGCTATCAGCTGTCTAGGAAATCCTGTTTGGTCACTTCCGGTCCAATGCCCATTGAGCCCAGTGTGATGGAATCAAGCAGGTTGAGCACCAACACTAAACTAACATGGAGCTCCTCACTCAAGGCGCTCAAAACTCCACAGCCAAACACAAGTTCAGCGCCCAAACCATTTCATGTTGCCATGGAAACCAAGTGCTCTGGCACCACATATGTCTGAAAGTGGATATGACACCTAGGGAACTCAGGGCGGTGGTGAATGGCAACTGCCCCAAGCAGCAGCACAGCTCTTCCAGTGCCAAAAAAAGTCCACCTAAGTCAATAACTTCACATACAATCAGCTGTGCTAGCAGCTATCTAGGAAACCCTGTTTGGTCACTTCCGGTCCAATGCCCATTGAGCCCAGTGGGATGGAATCAAGCAGGTTGAGCACCCACATTAAACTAACATGGAGCTCCTCACTCAAGGCGCTCAAATCTCCATAGTCAAACACAAGTTCAGCGCCCAAGCCATTTCCCGCTGCCATGGAAACCAAGTGCTCTGGCACCACATATGTCTGAAAGTGGATATGACACTTAGGGAACTCAGTGAGGTGCTGAATGGCAAAGGCCCGAAGCAGCAGCACAGCTCTTCCAGTGCCAAAACAACTCCACCTGCCTCATTAACTTCACATACCATCAACTGTGCTAGCAGCTATCTAGGAAACCCTGTTTTGTTACTTCCGGTCCAATGCCCATTGAGCCCAGTGGGATGGAATCAAGCAGGTTGAGCACCCACACTAAACTAACATGGAGCTCCTCACTGAAGCAGCTCAAAACTCCACATTCAAGCACAAGTTCAGCGCCCAAGACATTTCTCGCTGCCATGGAAACCAAGTGCTCTGGCACCACATATGTCTGAAAGTGGATAGGACACCAAGGGAAAACAGAGCGGTGGTGAATGGCAACTGCCCGAAGCAGCAGCACAGCTCTTCAACTGCCAAAACAACTCCTCCTCAGTCACGAAATTAACATACCATCAGCTGTGCTAGCAGCTATCTAGGAAACCCTGTTTGGTCACTTCCAGTCCAATGCCCATTGAGCCCAGTGTGATGGAATCAAGCAGGTTGAGCACCCACACTAAACTAACATAGAGCTCCTCACTCAAGGCACTCAAAACTCCACAGCCAAGCACAAGTTCAGCGCCCAAGCCATTTCTCGCTGCCATGGAAACCAAGTGCTCTGGCACCACATATGTCTGAAAGTGGATATGACACCTAGGGAACACACACCGGTGGTGAATGGCAACTGCCCGAAGCAGCAGCACAGCTCTTCCAATGCCAAAACAACTCCACCTGCCTCATGAATTTCACATGCCATCAGCTGTGCTAGCAGCTATCTAGGAAACCCTGTTTGGTCACTTCCAGTCCAATGCCCATTGAACCCAGTGTGATGGAATCAAGCAGGTTGAGCACCCACACTAAACTAACATAGAGCTCCTCACTCAAGGCACTCAAAACTCCACACCCAAACACAAGTTCAGCGCCCAAGCCATTTCCTGCTGCCATGGAAACCAAGTGCTCTGGCAGCACATATGCCTGAAAGTGGATGTGACACCTAGGGAAGGCATTTTGGTGGTGAATGGCAACTGCCCAAAGCAGCAGCACAGCTCTTCCAGTGCCAAAACAACTGCTCCTCAGTCACGAAATTTACATACCATCACCTGTGGTAGCAGCTATCTAGGAAACCCTGTTTGATTACTTTGGGTGCAATGCCCATTGAGCCCAGAGTGATGGAAACAAGCAGGTTGAGGACCCACACTAAACTAACATGGAGCTCCTCACTCAAGGCACTCAAAACTCCACAGCCAAACACAAGTTCAGCGCCCAAGCCATTTCCTGCTGCCATGGAAACCAAGTGCTCTGGCACCACATATGTCTGAAAGTGCATATGACACATAGGCAACACACACCGGTGGTGAATGGCAACTGCCCGAAGCAGCAGCACAGCTCTTACCAGTGCCAAAACAACTTCTCCTCAGTCACGAAATTAACATACCATCAGCTGTGCTAGCAGCTATCTAGGAAACCCTGTTTGATCACTTTGCGTGCAAAGCCCATTGAGCCCAGAGGGATGGAATCAAGCAGGTTGAGCACCCACACTAAACTAACATGGAGCTCCTCACTCAAGGCACTCAAAACTCCACAGCCAAACACAAGTTCAGCGCCCAAGCCATTTCCTGCTGCCATGGAAACCAAGTGCTCTGGCAGCACATATGTCTGAAAGTGGATATGACACCTAGGGTACTCAGGGCAGTTGTCAGTGACAACTGCCCGAAGCAGCAGCACAGCTCTTCCAGTGCCAAAACAACTCCACCTGCCTCATGAACTTCACATACCATCAGCTGTGCTAGCAGCTATCTAGGAAACCCTGTTTGGTCACTTCCTGTCCAATGCCCATTGAGCCCAGTGTGATGGAATCAAGCAGGTTGAGCACCCACACTAAACTAACATGGAGCTCCTCACTGAAGCCGCTCAAAAGTCCTCAGCCAAACACAAGTACAGCGCCGAAGCCATTTCCTACTACCAAGGAAACCAAGTGCTCTGGCAGCAAATATGTCTCAAAGTGGATATGACACCTAGGGAACACACGGTGGTGGTGAATGGCAACTGCCCGAAGCAGCAGCACAGCTCTTCCAGCGCCAAAACAACTCCGCTGCCTCATGAACTTCACATAGCATCAGCTGTACTAGTAGCTATCTAGGAAACCCTGTTTGGTCACTTCGGGTCCAATGCCCATTGAGCCCAGTAGGATGGAATCAAGCAGGTTGAGCACCCACACTAAACTAACATGGAGCTCCTCTCTGAAGCCGTTCCAAAAACTCCACAGCCAAACACAAGTTCAGCGCCGAAGCCATTTCCCGCTACCATGGAAACCAAGTGATCTGGCAGCACATATGTCTGAAAGTGGATATGACACCTAGGGAACTCAGGGCGGTGGTGAATCGCAACTGCCCGAAGCAGCAGCACAGCTCTTCCAGTGCCAAAAAAAAATCCACCTACCTCATGAACTTCACATACCATCAGCTGTGCTAGCAGCTATCTAGGAAACCCTGTTTGGTCACTTCCGGTCCAATGCCCATTGAGCCAAGTTTGATAGAATCAAGCAGGTTGAGCACCCACACTAAACTAACATGGAGCTTCTCACTGAAGCAGCTCAAAACTCCACAGCCAAACACAAGTTCAGCGCCCAAGCCATTTCCCGCTGCCATGGAAATCAAGTGCTCTGGCACCACATATGTCTGAAAGTGGATATGACACGTAGGGAACTCAGTGAGGTGCTGCATGGCAATGACCGAAAGCAGCAGCACAGCTTTTGCAGTGCCAAAACAACTCCACCTGCCTCATGAACTTCACATACCATCAGTTGTGCCAGCAGCTATCTAGGAAACCCTGTTTGGTCACTTCGGGTCCAATGCCCATTGAGCCCAGTGTGATGGAATCAAGCAGGTTGAGCACTCACACTAAACTAACATGGAGCTCCTCACTCAAGGTGCTGAAAACTCCACAGTCAAACACAAGTTCAGCGCCCAAGTCATTTCCCGCTGCCATGGAAACCAAGTGCTCTGGCACGACATATGTCTGAAAGTGGATATGACACCTAGGGAACTCAGGGTAGTCGTGAATGGCAACTGCCCGAAGTAGCAGCACAGCTCTTCCAGTGCCAAAAAAAAATCCACCTGCCTCATGAACTTCACATACCATCATCTGTGCTAGCAGCTATCTAGGAAAACCTATTTGGTCACTTCCGGTCCAATGCCCTTTGAGCCCAGTGTGATGGAATCAAGCAGGTTGAGCACCCACACTAAACTAACATGGAGCTCCTCACTGAAGCAGCTCAAAACTCCACAGTCAAACACAAGTTCAGCGCCCAAGCCATTTCCCGCTACCATGGAAACCAAGTGCTCTAGCACCACATATGTCTGAAAGTGGATATGACACCTAGGGAACTCAGGGCAGTTGTCAGTGACAACTGCCTGAGGCAGCAGCACAACTCTTCCAGTGCCTAAACAACTCCACCTGCCTCATGAACTTCACATAGCATCAGCTGTGCTAGCAGCGTTCCAGGAACCCTGTTTGGCCACTTCCGGTCCAATGCCCATTGAGCCCAGTGGGATGGAATCAAGCAGGTTGAGCACCCACACTAAACTAACATGGAGCTCCTCACTCAAGGCACTCAAAACTCCACAGTCAAACACAAGTTCAGCGCCCAAGCCATTTCGTGCTGCCATGGAAACCAAGTGCTCTGGCACCACATATGTCTGAAAGTGCATATGACACGTAGGCAACACACACCGGTGGTGAATGGCAACTGCCCGAAGCAGCAGCACAGCTTTTCCAGTGCCAAAACAACTTCTCCTCAGTCACGAAATTAACATACCATGAGCTGTGCTAGCAGCTATCTAGGAAACCCTGTTTGATCACTTTGCGTGCAATGCCCATTGAGCCCAGAGGGATGGAATCAAGCAGGTTGAGCACCCACACTAAACTAACATGGAGCTCCTCACTCAAGGCACTCAAAACTCCACAGCCAAACACAAGTTCAGCGCCCAAGCCATTTCCTGCTGCCATGGAAACCAAGTGCTCTGGCACCACATATGTCTGAAAGTGGATATGACACCCAGGGTACTCAGGGCAGTTGTCAGTGACAACTGCCCGAAGCAGCAGCACAGCTCTTCCAGTGCCAAAACAACCTTACCTGCCTGATCAACTTCACATGCCATCAGCTGTTCTAGCAGCTATCTAGGAAACCCTGTTTGGTCACTTCCTGTCCAATGCCCATTGAGCCCAGTGTGATGGAATCAAGCAGGTTGAGCACCCACACTAAACTAACATGGAGCTCCTCACTGAAGCCGCTCAAAAGTCCTCAGCCAAACACAAGTACAACGCAGAAGCCATTTCCTACTGCCAAGGAAACCAAGTGCTCTGGCAGCAAATATGTCTCAAAGTGGATATGACACCTAGGGAACACACGGTGGTGGTGAATGGCAACTGCCCGAAGCAGCAACACAGCTCTTCCAGCGCCAAAACAACTCCGCTGCCTCATGAACTTCACATAGCATCAGCTGTACTAGTAGCTATCTAGGAAACCCTGTTTGGTCACTTCGGGTGCAATGCCCATTGAGCCCAGTAGGATGGAATCAAGCAGGTTGAGCACCCACAGTAAACTAACATGGAGCTCCTCACTCAAGGCGCTCAAAACTCCACAGCCAAACACAAGTTCAGCCCCCAAGTCATTTCCTCCTGCCATGGAAACCAAGTGCTCTGGCACCACATATGTCTGAAAATGGATAGGACACCTAGGGAACTCAGTGAGGTGGTGAATGGCAAAGGCCCGAAGCAGCAGCACAGCTCTTCCAGTGCCAGAACAACTCCACCTGCCTCATGAACTTCACATGCCATCAGCTGTGCTAGCAGCTATCTAGGAAAACCTGTTTGGTCACTTCCGGTCCAATGCCCATTGATCCCAGTGGGATGGAATGAAGCAGGTTGAGCACCCACACTAAACTAACATGGAGCTCCTCACTGAAGCAGCTCAAAACTCCACATTCAAGCACAAGTTCAGCGCCCAAGCCATTTCTCGCTGCCATGGAAACCAAGTACTCTGGCACCACATATGTCTGAAAGTGGATAGGACACCAAGGGAAAACAGAGCGGTGGTGAATGGCAACTGCCCGAAGCAGCAGCACAGCTCTTCAACTGCCAAAACAACTCCTCCTCAGTCACGAAATTAACATACCATCAGCTGTGCTAGCAGCTATCTAGGAAACCCTGTTTGGTCACTTCTGGTCAAATGCCCATTGAGCCCAGTATGATGGAATCAAGCAGGTTGAGCACCCACACTAAACCAGCATGGAGCTCCTCACCCAAGGTGCTCAAAACTCCACAGCCAAGCACAAGTTCAGCGCCCAAGCCATTTCTCGCTGCCATGGAAACCAAGTGCTCTGGCACCACATATGTCTGAAAGTGGATATGACACCTAGGGAACACACACCGGTGGTGAATGGCAACTGCCCGAAGCAGCAGCACAGCTCTTCCAATGCCAAAACAACTCCACCTGCCTCATGAACTTCACATGCCATCAGCTGTGCTAGCAGCTATCTAGGAAACCCTGTTTGGTCACTTCCAGTCCAATGCCCATTGAGCCCAGTGTGATGGAATCAAGCAGGTTGAGCACCCACACTAAACTAACATAGAGCTCCTCACTCAAGGCACTCAAAACTCCACACCCAAACACAAGTTCAGCGCCCAAGCCATTTCCCGCTGCCATGGAAACCAAGTGCTCTGGCAGCACATATGCCTGAAAGTGGATGTGACACCTAGGGAAGGCATTTTGGTGGTGAATGGCAACTGCCCAAAGCAGCAGCACAGCTCTTCCAGTGCCAAAACAACTCCACCTCAGTCACGAAATTTACATACCATCATCTATGCTAGCAGCTTTCTAGGAAAAACTGTTTGGCCACTTTGGGTGCAATGCCCATTGAGCCCAGAGTGATGGAAACAAGCAGGTTGAGGACCCACACTAAACTAACATGGAGCTCCTCACTCAAGGCGCTGAAAACTCCACAGTCAAACACAAGTTCAGCGCCCAAGCCATTTCGTGCTGCCATGGAAACCAAGTGCTCTGGCACCACATATGTCTGAAAGTGCATATGACACGTAGGCAACACACACCGGTGGTGAATGGCAACTGCCCGAAGCAGCAGCACAGCTCTTACCAGTGCCAAAACAACTTCTCCTCAGTCACGAAATTAACATACCATCAGCTGTGCTAGCAGCTATCTAGGAAACCCTGTTTGATCACTTTGCGTGCAATGCCCATTGAGCCCAGAGGGATGGAATCAAGCAGGTTGAGCACCCACACTAAACTAACATGGAGCTCCTCACTCAAGGCACTCAAAACTCCACAGCCAAACACAAGTTCAGCGCCCAAGCCATTTCCTGCTGCCATGGAAACCAAGTGCTCTGGCAGCACATATGTCTGAAAGTGGATATGACACCTAGGGTACTCAGGGCAGTTGTCAGTGACAACTGCCCGAAGCAGCAGCACAGCTCTTCCAGTGCCAAAACAACCTTACCTGCCTGATCAACTTAACATGCCATCAGCTGTTCTAGCAGCTATCTAGGAAACCCTGTTTGGTCACTTCCTGTCCAATGCCCATTGAGCCCAGTGTGATGGAATCAAGCAGGTTGAGCACCCACACTAAACTAACATGGAGCTCCTCACTGAAGCCGCTCAAAAGTCCTCAGCCAAACACAAGTACAGCGCCGAAGCCATTTCCTACTACCAAGGAAACCAAGTGCTCTGGCAGCAAATATGTCTCAAAGTGGATATGACACCTAGGGAACACACGGTGGTGGTGAATGGCAACTGCCCGAAGCAGCAGCACAGCTCTTCCAGCGCCAAAACAACTCCGCTGCCTCATGAACTTCACATAGCATCAGCTGTACTAGTAGCTATCTAGGAAACCCTGTTTGGTCACTTCGGGTCCAATGCCCATTGAGCCCAGTAGGATGGATACAAGCAGGTTGAGCACCCACACTAAACTAACATGGAGCTCCTCTCTGAAGCCGTTCCAAAAACTCCACAGCCAAACACAAGTTCAGCGCCGAAGCCATTTCCCGCTACCATGGAAACCAAGTGATCTGGCAGCACATATGTCTGAAAGTGGATATGACACCTAGGGAACTCAGGGCGGTGGTGAATCGCAACTGCCCGAAGCAGCAGCACAGCTCTTCCAGTGCCAAAAAAAAATCCACCTACCTCATGAACTTCACATACCATCAGCTGTGCTAGCAGCTATCTAGGAAACCCTGTTTGGTCACTTCCGGTCCAATGCCCATTGAGCCAAGTTTGATAGAATCAAGCAGGTTGAGCACCCACACTAAACTAACATGGAGCTTCTCACTGAAGCAGCTCAAAACTCCACAGCCAAACACAAGTTCAGCGCCCAAGCCATTTCCCGCTGCCATGGAAACCAAGTGCTCTGGCACCACATATGTCTGAAAGTGGATATGACACGTAGGGAACTCAGTGAGGTGCTGCATGGCAATGACCGAAAGCAGCAGCACAGCTTTTGCAGTGCCAAAACAACTCCACCTGCCTCATGAACTTCACATACCATCAGTTGTGCCAGCAGCTATCTAGGAAACCCTGTTTGGTCACTTCGGGTCCAATGCCCATTGAGCCCAGTGTGATGGAATCAAGCAGGTTGAGCACTCACACTAAACTAACATGGAGCTCCTCACTCAAGGTGCTGAAAACTCCACAGTCAAACACAAGTTCAGCGCCCAAGTCATTTCCCGCTGCCATGGAAACCAAGTGCTCTGGCACGACATATGTCTGAAAGTGGATATGACACCTAGGGAACTCAGGGTAGTCGTGAATGGCAACTGCCCGAAGTAGCAGCACAGCTCTTCCAGTGCCAAAAAAAAATCCACCTGCCTCATGAACTTCACATACCATCATCTGTGCTAGCAGCTATCTAGGAAAACCTATTTGGTCACTTCCGGTCCAATGCCCTTTGAGCCTAGTGTGATGGAATCAAGCAGGTTGAGCACCCACACTAAACTAACATGGAGCTCCTCACTGAAGCAGCTCAAAACTCCACAGTCAAACACAAGTTCAGCGCCCAAGCCATTTCCCGCTACCATGGAAACCAAGTGCTCTAGCACCACATATGTCTGAAAGTGGATATGACACCTAGGGAACTCAGGGCAGTTGTCAGTGACAACTGCCTGAGGCAGCAGCACAACTCTTCCAGTGCCAAAACAACTCCACCTGCCTCATGAACTTCACATAGCATCAGCTGTGCTAGCAGCGTTCCAGGTACCCTGTTTGGCCACTTCCGGACCAATGCCCATTGAGCCCAGTGGGATGGAATCAAGCAGGTTGAGCACCCACACTAAACTAACATGGAGCTCCTCACTCAAGGCACTCAAAACTCCACAGTCAAACACAAGTTCAGCGCCCAAGCCATTTCGTGCTGCCATGGAAACCAAGTGCTCTGGCACCACATATGTCTGAAAGTGCATATGACACGTAGGCAACACACACCGGTGGTGAATGGCAACTGCCCGAAGCAGCAGCACAGCTCTTACCAGTGCCAAAACAACTTCTCCTCAGTCACGAAATTAACATACCATGAGCTGTGCTAGCAGCTATCTAGGAAACCCTGTTTGATCACTTTGCGTGCAATGCCCATTGAGCCCAGTGGGATGGAATCAAGCAGGTTGAGCACCCACACTAAACTAACATGGAGCTCCTCACTCAAGGCACTCAAAACTCCACAGCCAAACACAAGTTCAGCGCCCAAGCCATTTCCTGCTGCCATGGAAACCAAGTGCTCTGGCAGCACATATGTCTGAAAGTGGATATGACACCCAGGGTACTCAGGGCAGTTGTCAGTGACAACTGCCCGAAGCAGCAGCACAGCTCTTCCAGTGCCAAAACAACCTTACCTGCCTGATCAACTTCACATGCCATCAGCTGTTCTAGCAGCTATCTAGGAAACCCTGTTTGGTCACTTCCTGTCCAATGCCCATTGAGCCCAGTGTGATGGAATCAAGCAGGTTGAGCACCCACACTAAACTAACATGGAGCTCCTCACTCAAGCCGCTCAAAAGTCCTCAGCCAAACACAAGTACAGCGCCGAAGCCATTTCCTACTGCCAAGGAAACCAAGTGCTCTGGCAGCAAATATGTCTCAAAGTGGATATGACACCTAGGGAACACACGGTGGTGGTGAATGGCAACTGCCCGAAGCAGCAGCACAGCTCTTCCAGCGCCAAAACAACTCCGCTGCCTCATGAACTTCACATAGCATCAGCTGTACTAGTAGCTATCTAGGAAACCCTGTTTGGTCACTTCGGGTGCAATGCCCATTGAGCCCAGTAGGATGGAATCAAGCAGGTTGAGCACCCACACTAAACTAACATGGAGCTCCTCACTCAAGGCAATCAAAACTCCACAGCCAAACACAAGTTCAGCGCCCAAGCCATTTCCTGCTGCCATGGAAACCAAGTGCTCTGGCACCACATATGTCTGAAAGTGGATATGACACCTAGGGAACTCAGGGCAGTTTTCAGTGACAACTGCCCGAAGCAGCAGCACAGCTCTTCCAGTGCCAAAACAACTCCACCTGCCTCATGAACTTCACATACCATCAGCTGTGCTAGCAGCTATCTAGGAAACCCTGTTTGTTCACTTCCACTCCAATGCCCATTGAGCCCAGTGGGATGGAATCAAGCAGGTTGAGCACCCACAGTAAACTAACATGGAGCTCCTCACTCAATGCGCTCAAAACTCCATAGCCAAACACAAGTTCAGCGCACGAGTCATTTCGTGCTGCCATGGAATCCAAGTGCTCTGGCAGCACATATGTCTGAAAATGGATATGACACCAAGGGAACACACGGTGGTGGTGAATGGCAACAGCCCGAAGCAGCAGCACAGCTCTTCCAGTGCCTAAACAACTCCACCTCAGTCACGAAATTTACATACTATCCTCTATGATAGCAGGATTCTAGGAAACCTTGTTTGGTCACTTTGGGTGCAATGCCGATTGAGCCCAGGGTGATGGAATCAAGCAGGTTGAGCACCTACACTGAACTAACATGGAGCTCCTCACTGAAGCTGCTGAAAACTCCACAGTCAAACACAAGTTCAGCGCCCAAGCCATTTCCTGCTACCATGGAAACCAAGTGCTCTGGCACCACATATGTCTGAAAGTGGATATGACACCTAGGGAACTCAGTGAGGTGCTGAATGGCAACTTCCTGAAGCAGCAGCAGAGCTCTTCCAGTGCCAAAACAACTCCACCTGCCTCATCAACTTCACATACCATCAGCTGTGCTAGCAGCTATCTAGGAAACCCTGTTTGGTCACTTCCGGTCCAATGCCCATTGAGTCCAGTGTGATGGAATCAAGCAGGTTGAGCACCCACAGTAAACTAACAGGGAGCCCCTCACTCAAGGCGCTCAAAACTCCACAGCCAAACACAAGTTCAGCGCCCAAGCCATTTCCCGCTGCCATGGAAACCAAGTGCTCTGGCAGCACATATGTCTGAAAGTGGATATGACACCTAGGGAACACACACCGGTGGTGAATGGCAACTGCCCGAAGAATCAGCACAGCTCTTCCAGTGCCAAAACAACTCCACCTGCTTCATGAACTTCACATACCATCAGCTGTGCTAGCAGCCATCTAGGAAACCCTGTTTGGTCACTTCCGGTCCAATACCCATCGAGCCCAGTGGGATGGAATCAAGCAGGTTGAGCACCCACACTAAACTAACATGGAGCTCCTCACTCAAGGCGCTCAAAACTCCACAGCCAAACAAAAGTTCAGCGCCCAAGCCATTTCCCGCTGCCATGGAAATCAAGTGCTCTGGCAGCACATATGTCTGAAAGTGGATATGACACCTAGGGAACACACACCGGTGGTGAATGGCAACTGCCCGAAGAATCAGCACAGCTCTTCCAGTGCCAAAACAACTCCACCTGCTTCATGAACTTCACATACCATCAGCTGTGCTAGCAGCCATCTAGGAAACCCTGTTTGGTCACTTCCGGTCCAATACCCATCGAGCCCAGTGGGATGGAATCAAGCAGGTTGAGCACCCACACTAAACTAACATGGAGCTCCTCACTCAAGGCACTCAAAACTCCACTGGCAAACACAAGTTCAGCGCAAAAGCCATTTCCTGCTGCCGTGGAAACCAAGTGCTCTGGCACCACATATGTCTGAAAGTGGATATGACACCTAGAGAACTCAGGGCAGTTGTCAGTGACAACTGCCCGAAGCAGCAGCACAGCACTTCCAGTGCCTAAGCAACTCCACCTCAGTCACGAAATTTACATACCATCATCTATGCTAGCAGGTTTCTAGGAAACCCTGTTTGGTCACTTTGGTTCCAATGCCCATTGAGCCCAGTGGGATGGAATCAAGCAGGTTGAGGACCCACACTAAACTAACATGGAGCTCCTCACTCAATGCGCTCAAAACTCCACAGCCAAACACAAGTTCAGTCCCAAAGCCATTTCCCGCTGCCATCGAAACCAAGTGCTCTGGCACCACATATGTCTGAAAGTGGATATGACACCTAGGGAACTCAGGGCGGTGGTGAATGGCAACTGCCCGAAGCAGCAGCACAGCTTTTCCAGTGCCAAAACAACTCCACCTGCCTCATGAACTTCACATGCCATCAGCTGGGTTAGCAGCTATCTAGGAAACCCTGTTTGGTCACTTCCGGTCCAATGCCCATTGAGCCCAGTGGGATGGAATCAAGCAGGTTGAGCACCCACACTAAACTAACATGGAGCTCCTCACTCAAGGCACTGAAAACTCCACAGCCAAACACAAGTTCAGCGCCCAAGCCATTTCCCGCTGCCATGGAATCCAAGTGCTCTGGCAGCACATATGTCTGAAAGTGAACATGACACCTAAGGAACTCTATGTGGTCGTGAATGGCAACTGCCCGAAGCAGCAGCACAGCTCTTCCAGTGCCAAAACAACTCCACCTGCCTCATGAACTTCACATACCATCAGCTGTGCTAGCAGCTATCTATGAAACCCTGTTTGGTCACTTTAGCTCCAATGCCCATTGAGCCCAGTGGGATGGAATCAAGCAGGTTAGACACCCACACTACACTAACATGGAGCTCCTCACTCAAGGCACTCAAAACTCCACAGCCAAACACAAGTTCAGCGCCCAAGCCATTTCCCGCTGCCATGGAAACCAAGTGCTCTGGCACCACATATGTCTCAAAGTGGATATGACACCTAGGGAACACACGGCGGTGGTGAATGGCAACTGCCCCAAGCAGCAGCACAGCTCTTCCAGCTCCAAAACAACTCCGCTGCCTCATGAACTTCACATACCATCAGCTGTGCTAGCAGCTATTTAGAAAACCCTCTTTGGTCACTTCGGGTGCAATGCCCATTGAGCCGAGTGTGATGGAATCAAGCAGGTTGAGCACCCACACTAAACTAACATGGAGCTCCTCTCTGAAGCCGTTCCAAACACTCCACAGCCAAACACAAGTTCAGCGCCCAAGCCATTTAACGGTGCCATGGAAACCAAGTGTTCTGGCACCACATATGTCTGAAAGTGGATATGACACCTAGGGAACTCAGGGCGGTGGTGAATGGCAACTGCCCGAAGCAGCAGCACAACTCTTGAACTGCCAAAAACAACCTTCCCTGCCTCATGAACTTCACATGCCATCAGCTGTGCTAGCAGATATCTAGGAAACCCTGATTGATCACTTCCGGACCAATGCATCTTGAGCCCAGTGTGATGGAATGAAGCAGGTTGAGCACCCACACTAAACTAACATGGAGCTTCTCACTCAAGGAGCTCAAATCTCCACAGCCTAACACATGTTCAGCTCCCAAGGCATTTCCTGCTACCATGGAAACCAAGTGCCCTGGCAGCACATAAGTCTGAAAGTGGATATGACACATAGGGAACTCAGGGCGGTGGTGAATGGCAACTGCCCAAAGCAGCAGCACAGCTCTTCCAGTGCCAAACAACTCCACTTCAGTCATGAACTTCACATACCATCAGCTGTGCTAGCAGCGTTCTAGGAAACCTTGTTTGGTCACTTTGGGTGCAATGCCCATTGAGCCCAGAGGGATGGAATCAAGCAGGTTGAGCACCCACACTAAACTAACATGGAGTTCCTCACTCAAGGCACTCAAAGCTCCACAGGCAAACACAAGTTCAGCGCCCAAGCCATTTCCCTCTGCCATGGAAACCAAATGCTCTGGCAGCACACATGTCTGAAAGTGGATATGACACCTAGGGAACACACGGTGGTGGTAATGGCAACTGTCCTAAGCAGCAACACAGCTGTTCGACTGCCAAAACAACTCCACCTGCCTCATGAATTTCACATACCATAAGCTGTGCTAGCAGCTATCTAGGAAACCCTGTTTGGTCACTTCTGGTCCAATGCCAATTGAGCCCAGAGGGATGGAATCAAGCAGGTTGAGCACCCACACTAAACTAACATGGAGCTCCTCGTTAAGGCACTGAAAACTCCACAGCCAAACACAAGTTCAGCGCCCAAGCCATTTCCTACTGCTATGGAAACCAAGTGCTCTGGCAGCACATATGTCTGAAAGTAGATATGACACCTAGGGAACTCAGGGCGGTGGTGAATTGCAACTGCCCGAAGCAGCAGCACAGCCCTTCCAGTGCCAAAACAACTCCACCTGCCTCATGAACTTCACATACCATCAGCTGTGTTAGTAGCTATCTAGGAAACCCTGTTTGGTCATATTGGGTGCAATGCCCATTGAGCCCAGGGGGATGGATTCAAGCAGTTTGAGCACACACACTAAACTAACATGGAGCTCCTCACTCAAGGCACTCAAAACCCCAGCCAAACACAAGTTCAGTTCCAAAGCCATTTCCCGCTGCCATGGAAACCAAGTGCTCTGGACGCACATATGTCTGAAAGTGGATATGACACTTAGGGAACACAGGGCGGTGGTGAATGGCAACTGCCCGAAGCAGCAGCACAGCTCTTCAGTGCCAAAACAACTCCACCTGCCTCATGAACTTCACATACCATCAGCTGTGCTAGCAGCTATCTATGAAACCCTGTTTGGTCACTTCCGGTTCAAAGCCCATTGAGCCCAGTGGGATGGAATCAAGCAGGTTGAGCACCCACACTAAACTAACATGGAGCTCCTCACTCAAGGCCCTCAAAACTCCACAGCCAAACACAAGTTCAGCGCAACAGCCATTTCCCGCTGCCATGGAATCCAAGTGCTCTGGCAGCATATATGTCTGAAAGTGAACATGACACCTAAGGAACTCTATGTGGTCGTGAATGGCAACTGCCCGAAGCAGCAGCACAGCTCTTCCAGTGCCAAAACAACTCCACCTGCCTCATGAACTTCACATACCATCAGCTGTGCTAGCAGATATCTAGGAAACCCTGCTTGGACACTTCCGGTCCAATGAGCATTGAGCCCAGTGGGATGGAATCAAACAGGTTGAGTACCCACACTAAACTAACATGGAGCTCTTCACTCAAGGCACTCAAAACTCCACAGCCAAAGACAAGTTCAGCGCCCAAGCCATTTCCTGCTGCCAAGGAAACCAAGTGCTCTGGCAGCACATATGTCTGAAAGTGGATATGACACCTAGGGAAATCAGGGCAGTTGTCAGTGACAACTGCCCAAAGCAGCAGCACACCTTTTCCAGTGTCAAAACAACTCCACCTGCCTCATGAACTTCACATGCCATCAGCTGTGCTAGCAGCTATCTAGGAAACCCTGTTTGGTCACTTCCAGTCCAATGCCCATTGAGCCCAGAGGGATGGAATCAAGCAGGTTGAGCACCCACACTAAACTAACATGGAGCTCCTCACTCAAGGCACTGAAAACTCCACAGCCAAACACAAGCTCAGCGCCCAAGATATTTCCCGCTGCCATGGAAACCAAGTGCTCTGGAAGCACATATGTCTGAAAGTGGATACGACACTTAGGGAACACAGGGCGGTGGTGAATGGCAACTGCCCGAAGCAGCAGCACAACTCTTCAACTGCCAAAAACAACCTTACCTGCCTCAGGAACTTCACATTCCATCAGCTGTGCCAGCAGATATCTAGCAAACCCTGACTGATCACTTCCGTTCTAATGCATCTTGAGCCCAGTGTGATGGAATGAAGCAGGTTGAGCACCCACACCAAGCTTACATGGAGCTCCTCACTCAAGGCGCTCAAATCTCCACAGCCAAACACAAGTTCAGCGCCCAAGCCATTTCCTGCTACCATGGAAACCAAGTGCTCTGGCAGCACATATGTCTGAAAGTGGATATGACACCTAGGGAACTCAGGGCGGTGGTGAATGCCAACTGCCCGAAGCAGCAGCACAGCTCTTCCAGTGCCAAAATAACTCCACCTGCCTCATGAACTGCACATACCATCAGCTGTGCTAGCAGCTATCTAGGAAACCCTGTTTGGTCATTTCCGGTCCAATGCCCATTGAGCCCAGTGGGATGGAATCAAGCAGGTTGAGCACCCACACTAACCTTACATGGAATTCCTCACTCAAGGCGCTCAAAGCTCCACAGGCGAACACAAGTTAGCACCCAAGCCATTTTCCGCTGCCATGGAAACCAAGTGCTCTGGCAGCACACATGTCTGAAAGTGGATATGACACCTAGGGAAGACAGGGTGGTGGTGAATGGCAACTGTCTCAAGCAGCAGCACAGCTCTTCGACTGCCAAAATAACTCCACCTGCCTCATGAACTTCACATACCATCAGCTGTGCTTGTAGCTATCTTGGAGAGCCTGTTTGGTCACTTCGGGTGCAATGCCCATTGAGCCCAGTAGGATGGAATCAAGCAGGTTGAGCACCCACACTAAACTAACATGGAGCTCCTCACTCAAGGCAATCAAAACTCCACAGCCAAACACAAGTTCAGCGCCCAAGCCATTTCCTGCTGCCATGGAAACCAAGTGCTCTGGCACCACATATGTCTGAAAGTGGATATGACACCTAGGGAACTCAGGGCAGTTTTCAGTGACAACTGCCCGAAGCAGCAGCACAGCTCTTCCAGTGCCAAAACAACTCCACCTGCCTCATGAACTTCACATACCATCAGCTGTGCTAGCAGCTATCTAGGAAACCCTGTTTGTTCACTTCCACTCCAATGCCCATTGAGCCCAGTGGGATGGAATCAAGCAGGTTGAGCACCCACAGTAAACTAACATGGAGCTCCTCACTCAATGCGCTCAAAACTCCACAGCCAAACACAAGTTCAGCGCACAAGTCATTTCGTGCTGCCATGGAAATCAAGTGCTCTGGCAGCACATATGTCTGAAAATGGATATGACACCAAGGGAACACACGGTGGTGGTGAATGGCAACAGCCCGAAGCAGCAGCACAGCTCTTCCAGTGCCTAAACAACTCCACCTCAGTCACGAAATTTACATACTATCCTCTATGATAGCAGGATTCTAGGAAACCTTGTTTGGTCACTTTGGGTGCAATGCCGATTGAGCCCAGGGTGATGGAATCAAGCAGGTTGAGCACCTACACTGAACTTACATGGTGCTCCTCACTGAAGCTGCTGAAAACTCCACAGTCAAACACAAGTTCAGCGCCCAAGCCATTTCCTGCTACCATGGAAACCAAGTGCTCTGGCACCACATATGTCTGAAAGTGGATATGACACCTAGGGAACTCAGTGAGGTGCTGAATGGCAACTTCCTGAAGCAGCAGCAGAGCTCTTCCAGTGACAAAACAACTCCACCTGCCTCATGAACTTCACATACCATCAGCTGTGCTAGCAGCTATCTAGGAAACCCTGTTTGGTCACTTCCGGTCCAATGCCCATTGAGCCCAGTGTGATGGAATCAAGCAGGTTGAGCACCCACAGTAAACTAACAGGGAGCCCCTCACTCAAGGCGCTCAAAACTCCACAGCCAAACACAAGTTCAGCGCCCAAGCCATTTCCCGCTGCCATGGAAACCAAGTGCTCTGGCAGCACATATGTCTGAAAGTGGATATGACACCTAGGGAACACACCGGTGGTGAATGGCAACTGCCCGAAGAATCAGCACAGCTCTTCCAGTGCCAAAACAACTCCACCTGCTTCATGAACTTCACATACCATCAGCTGTGCTAGCAGCCATCTAGGAAACCCTGTTTGGTCACTTCCGGTCCAATACCCATCGAGCCCAGTGGGATGGAATCAAGCAGGTTGAGCACCCACACTAAAATAACATGGAGCTCCTCACTCAAGGCGCTCAAAACTCCACAGCCAAACAAAAGTTCAGCGCCCAAGCCATTTCCCGCTGCCATGGAAACCAAGTGCTCTGGCACCACATATGTCTGAAAGTGGATATGACACCTAGAGAACTCAGGGCAGTTGTCAGTGACAACTGCCCGAAGCAGCAGCACAGCACTTCCAGTGCCTAAGCAACTCCACCTCAGTCACGAAATTTACATACCATCATCTATGCTAGCAGGTTTCTAGGAAACCCTGTTTGGTCACTTTGGTTCCAATGCCCATTGAGCCCAGTGGGATGGAATCAAGCAGGTTGAGGACCCACACTAAACTAACATGGAGCTCCTCACTCAATGCGCTCAAAACTCCACAGCCAAACACAAGTTCAGTTCCAAAGCCATTTCCCGCTGCCATCGAAACCAAGTGCTCTGGCACCACATATGTCTGAAAGTGGATATGACACCTAGGGAACTCAGGGCGGTGGTGAATGGCAACTGCCCGAAGCAGCAGCACAGCTTTTCCAGTGCCAAAACAACTCCACCTGCCTCATGAACTTCACATGCCATCAGCTGGGTTAGCAGCTATCTAGGAAACCCTGTTTGGTCACTTCCGGTCCAATGCCCATTGAGCCCAGTGGGATGGAATCAAGCAGGTTGAGCACCCACACTAAACTAACATGGAGCTCCTCACTCAAGGCACTGAAAACTCCACAGCCAAACACAAGTTCAGCGCCCAAGCCATTTCCCGCTGCCATGGAATCCAAGTGCTCTGGCAGCACATATGTCTGAAAGTGAACATGACACCTAAGGAACTCTATGTGGTCGTGAATGGCAACT
This sequence comes from Ochotona princeps, assembly GCF_030435755.1. Taxonomy (NCBI): domain Eukaryota; kingdom Metazoa; phylum Chordata; class Mammalia; order Lagomorpha; family Ochotonidae; genus Ochotona; species Ochotona princeps. The sequence continues at coordinate 31,727,662 of NC_080856.1, read as the reverse complement.
GCCCGAAGCAGCAGCACAGCTCTTCCAGTGCCAAAACAACTCCACCTGCCTCATGAACTTCACATACCATCAGCTGTGCTAGCAGCTATCTATGAAACCCTGTTTGGTCACTTTAGCTCCAATGCCCATTGAGCCCAGTGGGATGGAATCAAGCAGGTTAGACACCCACACTACACTAACATGGAGCTCCTCACTCAAGGCACTCAAAACTCCACAGCCAAACACAAGTTCAGCGCCCAAGCCATTTCCCGCTGCCATGGAAACCAAGTGCTCTGGCACCACATATGTCTCAAAGTGGATATGACACCTAGGGAACACACGGTGGTGGTGAATGGCAACTGCCCCAAGCAGCAGCACAGCTCTTCCAGCTCCAAAACAACTCCGCTGCCTCATGAACTTCACATACCATCAGCTGTGCTAGCAGCTATTTAGAAAACCCTCTTTGGTCACTTCGGGTGCAATGCCCATTGAGCCGAGTGTGATGGAATCAAGCAGGTTGAGCACCCACACTAAACTAACATGGAGCTCCTCTCTGAAGCCGTTCCAAACACTCCACAGCCAAACACAAGTTCAGCGCCCAAGCCATTTAACGGTGCCATGGAAACCAAGTGTTCTGGCACCACATATGTCTGAAAGTGGATATGACACCTAGGGAACTAAGGGCGGTGGTGAATGGCAACTGCCCGAAGCAGCAGCACAACTCTTCAACTGCCAAAAACAACCTTCCCTGCCTCATGAACTTCACATGCCATCAGCTGTGCTAGCAGATATCTAGGAAACCCTGATTGATCACTTCCGGACCAATGCATCTTGAGCCCAGTGTGATGGAATGAAGCAGGTTGAGCACCCACACTAAACTAACATGGAGCTTCTCACTCAAGGAGCTCAAATCTCCACAGCCTAACACATGTTCAGCTCCCAAGGCATTTCCTGCTACCATGGAAACCAAGTGCCCTGGCAGCACATAAGTCTGAAAGTGGATATGACACATAGGGAACTCAGGGCGGTGGTGAATGGCAACTGCCCAAAGCAGCAGCACAGCTCTTCCAGTGCCAAACAACTCCACTTCAGTCATGAACTTCACATACCATCAGCTGTGCTAGCAGCGTTCTAGGAAACCTTGTTTGGTCACTTTGGGTGCAATGCCCATTGAGCCCAGAGGGATGGAATCAAGCAGGTTGAGCACCCACACTAAACTAACATGGAGTTCCTCACTCAAGGCACTCAAAGCTCCACAGGCAAACACAAGTTCAGCGCCCAAGCCATTTCCCTCTGCCATGGAAACCAAATGCTCTGGCAGCACACATGTCTGAAAGTGGATATGACACCTAGGGAACACACGGTGGTGGTAATGGCAACTGTCCTAAGCAGCAACACAGCTGTTCGACTGCCAAAACAACTCCACGTGCCTCATGAATTTCACATACCATAAGCTGTGCTAGCAGCTATCTAGGAAACCCTGTTTGGTCACTTCTGGTCCAATGCCAATTGAGCCCAGAGGGATGGAATCAAGCAGGTTGAGCACCCACACTAAACTAACATGGAGCTCCTCGTTAAGGCACTGAAAACTCCACAGCCAAACACAAGTTCAGCGCCCAAGCCATTTCCTACTGCTATGGAAACCAAGTGCTCTGGCAGCACATATGTCTGAAAGTAGATATGACACCTAGGGAACTCAGGGCGGTGGTGAATTGCAACTGCCCGAAGCAGCAGCACAGCTCTTCCAGTGCCAAAACAACTCCACCTGCCTCATGAACTTCACATACCATCAGCTGTGTTAGTAGCTATCTAGGAAACCCTGTTTGGTCATATTGGGTGCAATGCCCATTGAGCCCAGGGGGATGGATTCAAGCAGTTTGGGCACACACACTAAACTAACATGGAGCTCCTCACTCAAGGCACTCAAAACCCCAGCCAAACACAAGTTCAGTTCCAAAGCCATTTCTCCATGCCATGGAAACCAAGTGCTCTGGACGCACATATGTCTGAAAGTGGATATGACACTTAGGGAACACAGGGCGGTGGTGAATGGCAACTGCCCGAAGCAGCAGCACAGCTCTTCAGTGCCAAAACAACTCCACCTGCCTCATGAACTTCACATACCATCAGCTGTGCTAGCAGCTATCTATGAAACCCTGTTTGGTCACTTCCGGTTCAAAGCCCATTGAGCCCAGTGGGATGGAATCAAGCAGGTTGAGCACCCACACTAAACTAACATGGAGCTCCTCACTCAAGGCCCTCAAAACTCCACAGCCAAACACAAGTTCAGCGCAACAGCCATTTCCCGCTGCCATGGAATCCAAGTGCTCTGGCAGCATATATGTCTGAAAGTGAACATGACACCTAAGGAACTCTATGTGGTCGTGAATGGCAACTGCCCGAAGCAGCAGCACAGCTCTTCCAGTGCCAAAACAACTCCACCTGCCTCATGAACTTCACATACCATCAGCTGTGCTAGCAGATATCTAGGAAACCCTGCTTGGACACTTCCGGTCCAATGAGCATTGAGCCCAGTGGGATGGAATCAAACAGGTTGAGTACCCACACTAAACTAACATGGAGCTCTTCACTCAAGGCACTCAAAACTCCACAGCCAAAGACAAGTTCAGCGCCCAAGCCATTTCCTGCTGCCAAGGAAACCAAGTGCTCTGGCAGCACATATGTCTGAAAGTGGATATGACACCTAGGGAAATCAGGGCAGTTGTCAGTGACAACTGCCCAAAGCAGCAGCACAGCTTTTCCAGTGTCAAAACAACTCCACCTGCCTCATGAACTTCACATGCCATCAGCTGTGCTAGCAGCTATCTAGGAAACCCTGTTTGGTCACTTCCAGTCCAATGCCCATTGAGCCCAGAGGGATGGAATCAAGCAGGTTGAGCACCCACACTAAACTAACATGGAGCTCCTCACTCAAGGCACTGAAAACTCCACAGCCAAACACAAGCTCAGCGCCCAAGATATTTCCCGCTGCCATGGAAACCAAGTGCTCTGGAAGCACATATGTCTGAAAGTGGATACGACACTTAGGGAACACAGGGCGGTGGTGAATGGCAACTGCCCGAAGCAGCAGCACAACTCTTCAACTGCCAAAAACAACCTTACCTGCCTCAGGAACTTCACATTCCATCAGCTGTGCCAGCAGATATCTAGCAAACCCTGACTGATCACTTCCGTTCTAATGCATCTTGAGCCCAGTGTGATGGAATGAAGCAGGTTGAGCACCCACACCAAGCTTACATGGAGCTCCTCACTCAAGGCGCTCAAATCTCCACAGCCAAACACAAGTTCAGCGCCCAAGCCATTTCCTGCTACCATGGAAACCAAGTGCTCTGGCAGCACATATGTCTGAAAGTGGATATGACACCTAGGGAACTCAGGGCGGTGGTGAATGCCAACTGCCCGAAGCAGCAGCACAGCTCTTCCAGTGCCAAAATAACTCCACCTGCCTCATGAACTGCACATACCATCAGCTGTGCTAGCAGCTATCTAGGAAACCCTGTTTGGTCATTTCCGGTCCAATGCCCATTGAGCCCAGTGGGATGGAATCAAGCAGGTTGAGCACCCACACTAACCTTACATGGAATTCCTCACTCAAGGCGCTCAAAGCTCCACAGGCGAACACAAGTTAGCACCCAAGCCATTTTCCGCTGCCATGGAAACCAAGTGCTCTGGCAGCACACATGTCTGAAAGTGGATATGACACCTAGGGAAGACAGGGTGGTGGTGAATGGCAACTGTCTCAAGCAGCAGCACAGCTCTTCGACTGCCAAAACAACTCCACCTGCCTCATGAACTTCACATACCATCAGCTGTGCTTGTAGCTATCTTGGAGAGCCTGTTTGGTCACTTCCGGTCCAATGCCCATTGAGTTCAGAGTGATGGAATCAACAGGTTGAGCACCCACACTAAACTAACATGCACCTCCTCATTCAAGGCACTCAAAACTCCACAGCCAAACACAAGTTCAGCGCACAAGCCATTTCCCGCTGCCATGGAATCCAAGTGCTCTGGCACGAGATATGTCTGAAAGTGGATATGACACCTAGGGAACACAGGGCGGTGGTGAATGGCAACTGCACAAAGCAACAGCACAGCTCTTCCAATGCCAAAAACAACCATACCTGCTCATGATTTTCACATACCATCAGCTGTGCTAGCAGCTATCTAGGAAACCCTTTTTGGTCACTTCCGGTCCAATACCCATTGAGCCCAGTGGGATGGAATCAAGCAGCTTGAGCAACCATACTAAACTAACATGAAGCTCCTCACTCAAGGCGCTGAAAACTCCACAGCCAAACACAAGTTCAGTTCCAAAGCCATTTCCCGCTGCCATGGAAACCAAGTGCTCTGGCACCACATATGTCTGAAAGTGCATATGACACCTAGGGAACTCAGGGCGGTGGTGAATGGCAACTGCCCGAAGCAGCACAGCTCTTCCAGTGCCAAAAACAACCTTACGTGCCTCATGAACTTCACATACCATCAGCTGTGCTAGCAGATATCTAGGAAACCCTGGTTGGTCACTTCCGGTCCAATGCCCATTGAGCCCAGGGTGATGGAATGAAGCAGGTTGAGCACCCACACTAAATTAACATAGAGCTCCTCACTCAAGGCACTCAAATCTCCACACCCAAACACAAGTTCAGTTCCAAAGCCATTTCCCGCTGCCATGGAAACCAAGTGCTCTGGCACCACATATGTCTGAAAGTGGATATGACACCTAAAGAACACACAGCGAAGGAGAATGCAACTGCCCGAAGCAGCAGCACAACTCTTCCAGTGCCAAAACAACTCCACCTTCCTCATTCACTTTACATACCATCAGCTGTGCTAATATCTATCTAGGAAACCCTGTTTGGTCACTTCCAGTCCAATGCCCATTGAGCCCAGTGGTATGGATTCAAGCAGGTTGAGCACCCACACTAAACTAACATGGAGGTCCTCACTCAAGGTGCACAAAACTCCACAGCGAAACACAAGTTGATTGGCAAAGCCATTTCCCACTGCCATGGAAACCAAGTGCTCTGGCACCACATATGTCTGAAAGTGGATATGACATATAGGGAACTCAGTTAGGTGGTGAATGGCAACTGCCCGAAGCAGCAGCACAGCTCTTTTTGTGCCAAAACAACTCCAATTCAGTGATGAACTTCACATACCATCAGCTGTGCTAGCAGCTATCTAGGAAACCCTGTTTGGTCACATTGGGTGCAATGCCCATTGAGGCCAGTGTGATGGAATCAAGCAGGTTGAGCACCTACACTAAACTAACATGGAGCTCCTCTCTAAAGGCACTTAAAACACCACAGCCAAACACAAGTTCAGTTCCAAAGCCATTTCCCGCTGCCATGGAAACCAAGTGCTCTGGCACCACATATGTCTCAAAGTGGATATGACACCAAGGGAACACACAACGGTGGTGATTGGCAACTGCCCGAAGCAGCAGCACAGCTCTTCAAGTGCCAAAATAACTCCACCTGCCTCATGAACTTCACATACCGTCAGCTGAGCTGGCAGCTATCTAATAAACCCTGTTTGGTCACTTCCGGTCCAATGCCCATTGAGCCCAGTGGGATGGAATGAAGCAGGTTGAGCACCCACACTAAACTAACATGGAGCTCCTCACTCAAGGCGCTGAAAACTAAACAGCCAAACACAAGTTCAGCGCACAAGCCATTTCCCGCTGCCATGGAAACCAAGTGCTCTGGCACCACATATGTCTGAAAGTGCATATGACACCCAGGGAACACACAGCGGTGGTGAATGCAACTGCCCCAAGCAGCAGCACAGCTCTTCCAGTGCCAAAACAACCTTACCTGCCTCATGAACTTCACATACCATCACCTGTGCTAGTAGCTATCTAGGAGACCCTGTTTGGTCACTTCCGGTCCAATACCCATTGAGCCCAGCTTGATGGATTCAAGCCGGTTGAGCACCCATACTAAACTAACATGGAGCACCTCACTCAAGGCGCTCATAACTCCACAGACAAACACAAGTTCAGCGCCCAAGCCATTTCCTGCTGCCATGGAAACCAAGTGCTCTGGCACCACATATGTCTGAAAGTGGATATGACACCTAGGGAACTCAGGGCGGTGGTGAATGCCAACTGCCCGAAGCAGCAGCACAGCTCTTCCAGTGCCAAAACAACTCCACCTGCCTCATGAACTTCACATATCATCAGCTGTGCTAGCAGCTATCTAGGAAACCCTGTTTGGTCACTTCCGGTCCAATGCCCATTGAGCCCAGGGGGATGGAATCAAGCAGGTTGAGCACGCACACTAAACTAACATGGAGCTCCTCACTCAAGGCACTCAAAACTTCACAGCCAAACACAAGTTCAGCGCCCAAGCCATTTCTCCATGCCATGTAAACCAAGTGTTCTGGCTGCACATATGTCTGAAAGTAAATATGACACCTAGGGAACACACGGTGGTTGTGAATGGCAACTGCCCGAAGCAGCAGCACAGCTCTTCCATTGCCAAAACAACTCCACCTGCCTATGAACTTCATATACCATCAGCTGTGCTAGCAGCTATCTAGGAAACCCTGTTTGGTCACTTCCGGTCAAATGCCCATTGAGCCCAGTGGGATGGAATCAAGGACGTTGAGCAGCCACAAAATACTTACATGCAGCTCCTCACTCAAGGCGCTCAAAACTCCACAGCCAAACACAAGTTCAGCGCCCAAGCCATTTCCCGCTGCCATGTAAACCAAGTGCTCTGGCAGCACACATGTCTGAAAGTGCATATGACACCAAGTGAACACACAGGCAGTGAATGGCAACTGCCAGAGGCAGCAGCACAGCTCTTCCAGTGCCAAAAAACTCCACCTGCCTCATGAATTCACATACCATCAGCTGTGCTAGCAGTGTTGTAGCAAACCCTGTTTGGTCACGTCCGATCCAATGCCCATTGAGCCCAGTGGGATGGAATCAAGCAGGTTGAGCAACCATACTAAACTAACATGTAGCTCCTCACTGAAGCCGCTCAAAACTCCACAGCCAAACATAAGTTCAGCTCAAAACCAATTTACCGCTGCCATGGAGACCAAGTGCTCTGGCAGCAAATATGTCTGAAAGTGGATATGACAACCAGGGGACTCAGTAAGGTGGTGAATGACAATTGCCAAAAGCAGCAGCACAGCTCTTCCAGTGACAAAACCAAACTTACCTGCCTCATGAACTTCACATACCATCATCTGTGCTAGCAGCTATCTAGGAAACCCTGTTTGGTCACTTTTGCTCCAATGCCAATTGAGCCCAGTGTGATGGAATGAAGCAGATTGAGCACCCACACTAAATTAACATGGAGCTCCTCACTCAAGGCGCTCAAACGTCCACAGCCAAACACAAGTTCAGCGCCCAAGCCATTTCCAGCTGCCATGGAAACCAAGTGCTCTGGCACCACATATGTCTGAAAGTGGATATGACACCTAGGGAACACACACCGGTGGTGTATGGCAACTGCCCGAAGCAGCAGCACAGCTCTTTTCGTGCCAAAACAACTCCACTTCAGTGATGAACTTCACATACCATCAGCTGTGCTAGCAGCTATCTAGGAAACCCTGTTTGGTCACTTCCGGTCCAATGCCCTTTGAGCCCAGTGTGATGGAATCAAGCAGGTTGAGCACCCACACTAAACTAACATGGAGCTCCTCACTGAAGCCGCTGACTACTCCACAGCCAAACACAAGTTCAGCACCCAAGCCATTTCCCGCTGCCATGGAAACCAAGTGCTCTGGCACCCCATATGACTGAAAGTGGATATGACACCTAGGGAACTCAGTGAGGTGGTGAATGGCAACTGCCGCAAGCCACAGAGCAGCTCTTCCAGTGTCAAAACAACTCCACCTGCCTCATGAACTTCACATACCATCAGCTGTGCTAGCAGCTATCTAGAAAACCCTGTTTGGTCACTTCCGGTCCAATGCCCTTTGAGCCCAGTGGGATGGAATCAAGTAGGTTGAGCACCCACACTAAACTAAATGGGACTCCTAACTCAAGTCCCTCAAAATTCCACAGCCAAACACAAGTTCAGAGCACAAGCCATTTCACGCTGCCATCGAAACCAAGTGCTCTGGCACCACATATGTCTGAAGGTGGATATGACACCTAGGGAACTCAGGCCGGTGATGAATGGCAACTGCACGAAGCAGCAGCACAGCTCTTCAAGTGGCAAAATAACTCCACCTGCCTCATGAACTTCACATACCGTCATGTGTGCTAGTAGCTATCTAGGAAACTCTGTTTGGTCACTTCCGGTCCAATGCCCATTGAGCCCAGTGGGATGGATTCAAGCAGGTTGAGCACACACACTAAACTAACATGGAGCTCCTCACTGAAGCCTCTCCAAGAACCACAGCCAAACACAAGTTCAGCGCCCAAGCCATTTCCCGCTGCCATGGAATAAAAGTGCAATGGCAGCACATATGTCTGAAAGTGGATATGACACCAAGGGAATTCAGGGCGGTGGTGAATGGCAACTGCCCGAAGTAGCAGCACAGCTCTTCCAGTGCCAAAAAAAATCCATCTCAGTCATGAACTTCACATACCATCAGCTGTGCTAGCAGCTATCTAGGAAATCCTGTTTAGTCACTTCCTTTCCAATGCCCATGAGCCCAGTGGGATGGAATCAAGCAGGTTGAGCACCCACACTAAACTAACATGGAGCTCCTCACTCAAGGCGCCGAAACTCCACAGCCAAACACAAGTTCAGCGCCAAAGCCATTTCCTGATACCATGGAAACCAAGTGCTCTGGCACCACATACGTCTGAAAGTGGATATGACAACTAGGGATCACACGGTGGGGGTGAATGGCAACTGCCCAAAGCAGCAGCACAGCTCTTCCTGTGCCAAAACAACTCCACCTGCCTCATGAACTTCACATACCATGAGCTGTGCTAGCAGCTATCAGGAAACCCAGTTTGGTCACTTGGGGTGCAATGCCCATTGAGCCCAGTGCGATGGAATCAAGCAGGTTGAGCACCCACACTAAACTAACATGGAGCTTCTCACTCAAGCCTCTCCAAGAAACACATCCAAACACAAGTTCAGTTCCAAAGCCATTTCCCGCTGCCACGGAAACCAAGTGCTCAGGCAGCACATATGTCTGACAGTGGATATGACACCTAGGGAACTAACGGCGGTGGTGAATGACAACTGACAAAAGCAGCAGCACAGCTCTTCCAGTGCCAAAACAACTCCACCTGACTGATGAACTTCACATACCATCAGCTGTGCTAGCAGCTATCTAGGAAATCCTGTTTGGTCACTTCCGGTCCAATGCCCATGAGCCCAGTGGGATGGAATCAAGCAGGTTGAGCACCCACACTAAACTAACATGGAGCTCCTCACTCAAGGCACTCAAAACTCCACAGCCAAACACAAGATCAGAGCCCAAGCCATTTCCCGCTGCCATGGAATCCAAGTGCTCTGGTAGCACATATGTCTGAAAGTGGATATGACACCTAGGGAATTCAGGGCGGTGGTGAATGCCAAAGGCCCGAAGCAGCAGCAAAGCTCTTCCAGTGCCAAAACAAATCCAATTCAGTCATGAGCTTCAAATACCATCAGCTGTGCTAGCAGCTATCTAGGAAATTCTGTTTGGTCACTTTGTTCCAATGCCCATTGAGCCCAGTGTGATGGAATCAAGCAGGTTGAGCACCCACACTAAACTAACATGGAGCTCCTCTCTAAAGGCACTCAAAACTCCACAGCCAAACACAAGTTCAGCGCCCAAGCCAATTTCCGCTGCCATGGAAACCAAGTGCTCTGGCAGCACATATGTCTGAAAGTGCATATGACACCAAGTGAACACACCCCGGCAGTGAATGGCAACTGCCCGAAGCAGCAGCACAGCTCTTCCAGTGCCAAAATAACTCCACCTCAGTCATAAACTTCACATACCATCAGCTGTGCTAGCAGTATTGTATGAAATCCTGTTTCGTCACTTCCGGTCCAATGCCCATTGAGCCCAGTGGGATGGAATGAAGCAGGTTGAGCACCCACACTAAACTAACATGGAGCTCCTCACTCAAGGCGCTGAAAACTAAGCAGCCAAACACAAGTTCAGCGCACAAGCCATTTCCCGCTGCCATGGAAACCAAGTGCTCTGGCAGCACATATGTCTGAAAGTTCAGATGACACCAAGTCAACACACACCGGCAGTGAATGGCAACTGCCCGAAGCAGCAGCACAGCTCTTCCAGTGCCAAAACAACTCCACCTCAGTCATGAACTTCACATACCATCAGCTGTGCTAGCAGCTATCTAGGAAACCCTGTTTGTCACTTCCGGTCCAATGCCCATTGAGCCCAGTGGGATGGAATGAAGCAGGTTGAGCACCCACACTAAACTAACATTGAGCTCCTCTCTCAAGGCACTCAAATCTCCACAGCCAAACACAAGTTCAGCGCCCAAGCCATTTCCCGCTGCCATGGAAACCAAGTGCTCTGGCACCACATATGTGGAACGTTGGATGTTGCACATATGGAAGGCAGTGTGGTGGTGAATGGCAACTGCCCGAAGCAGCAGCACAGCTCTTCCATTGCCAAAACAACTCCACCTGCCTCATGAACTTCACATACCATCAGCGGTGCTAGCAGCTGTTTAGGAAACCCTGTTTGGTCACTTCTGGTGAAATGTTCATTGAGCTCAGTGTGATGGAATCAAGCAGGTTGAGCACCCACACTAAACTAACATTTAGCTCCTCACTTGAGGCGCTCAAACCTCCACAGCCAAACACAAGTTCAGCTCCCAGCCCATTTCCCGCTGCCATGGAAAAAAAGTGCCCTGGCACCACATATGTGGAACGTTGGATGTTGCACATATGGAAGGCAGTATGGTGGTGAATGGCAACTGCCCGAAGCAGCAGCACAGCTCTTCCACTGCCAAAACAACTCCACCTGCCTCATGAACTTCACATACCATCAGCTGTGCTAGCAGCTGTTTAGGAAACCCTGTTTGGTCACTTCCGCTCCAATGCCCATTGAGCTCAGTGGGATGGAATCAAGCAGGTTGAGCACCCACACTAAACTAACATGGAGCTCCTCACTGAAGCCGCTCAAAACTCCACAGCCAAACACAAGTTCAGAGCCAAAGCCATTTCCTGCTGTCCTGGAGACCAAGTGCTCTGGCACCACATATGTCTGAACATTGATATGACACCTAGGGAACACACGGTGGTGAATTGCAACAGCCCGAAGCAGCAGCACAGCTCTCCAGTGCCAAAATAACTCCACCTGCATCATGAACTTCACACACCATCAGCTGTGCTGGCAGCTATCTAGGAAACCCTGTTTGGTCACTTCCGGTCCAATGCCCATTGAGCCCAGTGGGATGGAATCAAGCAGGTTGAGCATCCACACTAAACTAACATGGAGCTCCTCTCTCAAGGCACTCAAATCTCCATAGCCAAATACACGTTCAGTACCCAAGCCATTTCCAGCTGCCATGGAAGCAAGTGTTCTGGCACCACATATGTCTGAAAGTGGATATGACACCAAGGGACCTCTACGTGGTCGTGAATGGCAACTGCCCGAAGCAGCAGCACAGCTCTTTCAGTGCCAAAACAACTCCCCCTGCCTCATGAACTTCACATACCATCAGCTGTGCTAGCAGCTATCTAGGAAACCCTGTTTGGTCAATTCCGGTCCAATGCCCATTGAGTCCAGTGTGATGGAATCAAGCAGGTTGAGCACCCACACTAAACTAACATGGAGCTCATCACTAAAGGCACTCAAAACTCCACAGCCAAACACAAGTTCAGCGCCGAAGCCATTTCCTGCTGCCATGGAAACCAAGTGCTCTGGCAAAACATATGTCTGAAAGTGGATATGACACCTACTGAACTCAGGGCGGTGGTGAATGGCAACTGCCCGAAGCAGCAGCACAGCTCTTCCAGTGCCAAAACAACTGCACCTGCCTCATGAACTTCACATACCATCAGATGTGGTAGCAGCTATCTAGGAAACCCTGTTTGGTCACTTCTGCTCCAATTCCCATTGATCCCATTGGGAGTGAATCAAGGACGTTGAGCACCCACACTAAACTTACATAGATCTGCTCACTCAAGGCGCTCAAAACTCCACAGCCAAACACAAGTTCAGCGCAAAACCCATTTCCCGCTGAAATGGAAACCAAGTGCTCTGGCAGCACATATGTGGAATATTGGGTGTGACACATATGGAAGGTAGTTTGGTAGTGAATGGCAACTGATACAAGCCTCAGCACAGCTCTTCCAGTGCCAAAACAACTCCACCTGCCTGATGAACTTCAAATACCATCAGCTGTGCTACCAGCGTTCTATGAAACCCTGTTTGGTCACTTCTGGTCCAATGCCCATTGAGCCCAGTGTGATGGAATCAAGCAGGTTGAGCACCCACACTAAACTAACATGGAGCTCCTCACTGAAGCCGATCCAAACTCCACAGTCAAACACAAGTTCAGCGCCCAAGCCATTTCTCGCTGCCATGGAAACCAAGTGCTCTGGCACCACATGTTTGAAAGTGGATATGACACATAGGGAACTCAGGGCGGTGGTGAATGGCAAGTGCCCAAAGCAGCAGCACAGCTCTTCCAGTGCTAAAACAAATCCAACTCAGTCATGAACTTCACATACCATCATCTGTGCAAGCAGCTATCTACGAAACCCTGTTTGGTCACTTCCGGTCCAATGCCCATTGAGCCCAGTGTGATGGATTCAAGCAGGTTGAGCACCCACACTAAACTAACATGGAGTTCCTCATTCAAGCCGCTCAAAACTCCACAGCCAAACACTAGTTCAGCGCCCAAGCCATTTCCCGTTGCCATGGAAACGAAGTGCTGTAGAAGCACATCTGTCTGAAATTGGATATGACTCATAGAATAGGCATGGTGGTGGTGAATGGCAAGGGTCCGAAGCAGCAGCACAGCTCTTCAAGTGCTAAAACTACTCCACCTGCATAATGAACTTCACATATCATCAGCTGTCCTACAGCTATCTAGGAAACCATGTTTGGTCATTTGTGGTCAATTGTCAATTTATCCTTAGGTGGTGGAATCTGGCAGGTGGAGCACACACACTAAACTGACATGGAGCTCCTCACTCAAGGCGCACAAAACTCAACAGCCAAAGACAAGTTTAGCGCCAAAAGCAATTTCCATCTGCCATGGAAACCAAGTACTCTGGCAGCACATAGGTGGAACAGTGGAGATGACACCTAGGGATGGCAGTGTGGTGGTGAATGGCAAGTGCTCAAAGCAGCACAGCTCTTCCAGTGCAAAAACAACTCCACCTGCCTCATGAACTTCACATACCATCAGCTGTGCTAGCAGCTATCTAGGAAACCCTGTTTGGTCACTTCCGCTCCAATATTATTTGAGCCCAGTGTGAAGGAATCAAGTAGGTGGGCACATACACTAAACTTACATTGAGCTCGTCACTCAAGGCGCTCTAAACTCCACAGCCAAAGACAAGTTCAGCGCAAAAGCCATTTCCCATTGCCATGGAAACCAAGTGCTGTAGCAGCACATATGTCTGAATGTGGATTTGACACCTAGGAAAGGCAGTGTGGTGGTGAATGGCAACTGCCCGAAGCAGCAGCACAGCTCTTTCAGTGCAAAAACAACTCCACCTGCATAATAAACATCACATACCATCAGCTATGCTAGCAGCTATCTAGGAAACCCTGTTTGATCACTTCCGCTCCAATGCCCATTGAGCCCAGTGTGATGCAATCAAGCAGGTGGAGCAAACACACACTATAAACTAACATGGAGCTACTCACTCAAGGTGCTCAAAACTCAACAGCCAAAGACAAGTTCAGCGCCCAAGCCATTTCCCGCTGCCATGGAAACCAAGTGCTCTGGCAGCACATAGGTGGAACAGTGGATGTGCCACCTAGGGAAGGCAGTGTGGTGGTGAATGCCAAGTGCACGAAGCAGCAGCACAGCTCTTCCAGTGCCAAAATAACTCCACCTGCCTCACGACCTTCACATAACATTAGCTGTGCTAGCAGTTATTTGGGAAACCTTGTTTGGTCACTTATGGTCCAATGCACATTGAGCCCAGTGTGATGGATTCAAGCCAGTTGAGGACACACACTAAACTTACATGGAGCTCCTCACTCAAGGAGCTCAAAACTCCAGAGGCAAAGACAAGTTCAGCGCCCAAGCAATTTCCCGCTGCCATGGAAACCAAGTGCTCTGGCAGCACATATGTGGAACAGGGGGAATGAAACCCAGGGAAGGCAGTGTAGTGGTGAATGGCAACTGCCCGAAGCAGCAGCACAGCTCTTAAAGTGCCAAAACAACTCCACCTGCCTCATGGCCTTCACATATCATCAGATGTGCTAGCAGCTATCTAGGAAACCCTGTTTGGTCACTTCTGGTCCAATGCCTATTGAGCCCAGGGTGATGGAATGAAGAAGGTGGAGCACACACACTAAAACTTACATGGAGCTCTTCACTCAAGGCATTCAAAACTCCACAGCCAAACACAAGTTCAAGCCCAAGCCATCCGGTTGCCATGGAAACCAAGTGCTCTAGCAGCATATATGTCTGAAAGTGGATATGACACCTAGGGAAGGCAGTGTGGTGGTGAATGGCAAGTGCCGGAAGATGCAGCTTAGGTCTTCCAGTGCCAAAACAACTCCACCTGCCTCATGAACTTCACGTACCATCAGCTCTATTAGCAGCTCTCTCAGAAACCTGTTTGGTCAGTTTTGGTCAAATCACAATTGAGCCCAGGGTGACGGATTGAAGCAGGTGGAGCACCCACACTAAACTAACATGGAGCTCCTTACTCAAGGCGCTCAATACTCCACAGCCAAAGACAAGTTAATCGTCCAAGCCATTTCTCTCAGGCATGGAAACCAAGTGCTCTGGCAGCACAAATGTCTGAAAGTGGATGTGACACCTAGGGAAGGCAGTGTGGTGGTGAATGGCAACTGCCCGAAGCAGCAGCAGCGCTCTTCCAGTGCGAAAACAACTCCACCTGCACAATGAACTTCACATACCATCAGCTGTGCTAGCAGCTATCTAGAAAGCCCTGTTAGGTCAGTTCTGGTCAAATGCCGATTGAGCCCAGGGTGATGGAAGCATGCAGGTGAAGCACACACACTAAACTAAAATGGGGCTCCTCATTCAAGGCGCTGAAAACTCCACACAAAAAGACAAGTTCAGCAGCAAAGCCATTTCCCGCTGACATGGAAACCAAGTGCTCTAGCAGAATATATGTCTGAAAGTGGATTTGACACTTAGGAAAGGCAGTGTGGTGGTGAATGGCAACTGCCCGAAGCAGCAGCACAGCTCTTCAAGTGCCAAAACTACTCCACCTGGCTAATGAACTTCACATACCATCAAATTTTCAAGGAGATATCTAGGAAACGGTGTTTGGTCACTTCCACTCCAATGCCCCTTGAGCCCAGAGTGATGGAATCAAGCAGGTAGAAAACACACACTAAATTACATGGAGCTCCTCACTCAAGGCGCTCAAAACTCCACAGCCAAAGACAAGTTCAGCGCCCAACTCATTTCCCGCTGCCATGGAAACCAAGCGCTCTGGCAGCACATATGTCTGAAAGTTAATGTGACACCTAGTGAAGGCAGTGTGGTGGTGAATGGCAACTGCCCGAAATAGCAGCACAGCTCTTCTAGTGCCAAAACTACTCCACCTGCATAATGAACTTCACATATCATCAGCTGTCCTAGCAGCTATGTAGGAAACCCTGTTTGGTCATTTGTGGTCAACTGTCAATTTATCCCTGGGTGGTAGAATGAAGCAGGTGGAGCACACACACTAAACTGACATGGAGCTCCTCACTCAAGGCGCTCAAAACTCGACAGCCAAAGACAAGTTCAGCGCCCAAGCCATTTCCCGCTGCCATGGAAACCAAGTGCTGTAGCAGCACATATGTGGAACAGTGGATGTGACACCTAGGGAAGGCAGTGTGGTGGTGAATGGCAAGTGCCCGAAGCAGCAGCACAGCTCTTCCAGTGCCAAAACAACTCCACCTGCCTCATGACCTTAACATGCCATCAGCTGTGCTAGCAACTATCTAGAAAGACCTGTTTGGTCACTCCTGATCAAAAGCCCTTTGAGCCCAGTGTGATGGAATCAAGCAGGTTGAGTACACACACTAAGCTAACATGGAGCTCCTCACTCAAGGCGCTCAAAACTCGACAGCCAAAGACAAGTTCAGGGCACAAGCCATTTACGCTGACATGGAAATCAAGTGCTCTGGCAGCACATATGTCAAAAGTTTATATGACACTTAGGGAAGGCAGTGTGGTGGTGAATGGCAACTGCCCGAAGCAGCAGCACAGCACTTCCAGTGCAAAACAACTCCACCAGCATCATGAACTTCATATACCATCAGCTGTGCTAGCAGTTATCTAGGAAACCCTGTTTGGTCACTCCCGGTCCAATGCCCATTGAGCCCAGTGTGATGGAATCAAGCAGGTTGAGCAAAAACACACACTAAACTAACATGGAGCTCCTCACTGAAGGCGCTCAAAACTCCACAGCCATAAGACAAGTTCAGCGCCCAGGCCATTTCCCTCTGCCATGGAAACCAATGCTCTGGCAGCATATAGGTGGAACAGTGGGTGTGAAACCTAGGGAAGGCAGTGTGGTGGTGAATGGCAAGTGCCCGAAGCAGCAGCACAGCTCTTCCAGTGTCAAAACAACTACACCTGCATCATGACGTTCACATACCATTAGCTGAGCTAGAAGCTATTTAGTAAACCCTGTTTGGTCACTTCTGGTCCAATGCCCATTGAGCCAAGTGTGAAGGAATCAAGCAGGTTGAGCAAACACCCACACTAAACTAACATGGAGCTCCTCACTCAAGGCGCTCAAACCTCCACAGCCAAACACAAGTTCAGCGCCCAGGAAATTTCCTGCTGCCATGGAAACCAAGTGCTCTGGCAGCACCTAAGTCTGATAAAGGATATGACACCAAGGGAACTCAACGGGCTGGTGAATGGCAACTGCCCGAAGCAACAGCACAGCTCTTCCAGTGCCAAGACAACTCCACCTGGCTCAGGAACTTCACATATCATTGGTTAAGCTAGGTAGCAGCTATGTAGAACCCCTGATTGGTCACTTCCGCTCCAATGCCCATTGAGCCCAGTGTGATGCAATCAAGCAGGTTGAGTACCCACACTAAACTAACATGGAGTTCCTCTCAAGGTCCTCAAAGATCCACAGCCAGATACACGGTTTTATTGCCCAGGTCATTTCGCGCTGCCATGGAAACCAAGTGCTCTAGCAGCACATATGTCTGAAAGAGGATGTGACACGTAGGGAAGTTAGTGTGGTGCTGCATGGCAACTGCCCGAAGCAGCAGCAGCACAGCTCTTCCCATGCCAAAATTACTCCACCTGCACAATAAACGTCACATACCATCAGCTATGCTAGCAGCTATCTAGGAAAACCTGTTTGGTCACTTTCGCTCCAAAGCCCATTGAGCCAAGTGTGATGTAATCAAGCAGGTGGACCAAACACACTAAACTTACATGGAGCTCCTCACTCAAGGCACTCAAAACTCCACAGCGAAAAACAACTTCAGCGCCTAGGCTATTTCCAGCTGCCATAGAAACCAAGTGCTCTGGCACCACATCTGTCTGAAACTGGAGATGACACCTAGGGAAGGCAGTGTGGTGGTGAATGGCAACTCCCCGAAGCAGCAGCACAGCTCTTCCATTGCGAACACAACTCCATCCGCCTCTTGAACTTGACATACCATCAGCTGTGTTAGCAGCTATCCAGCAAACCCTGTTTGGTCACTTCTGCTCCAATGCCCATTGAGCCCAGCGTGATGAAATCAAGCAAGTAGAGCACGCACACTAAACTAACATGGAGCTCCTCATTCAAGGCGCTCAAATCTTCACAGCCAAAGACAAGTTCAGCGCCAAAGCCATTTCCCACTGCCATGGAAACCAAGTGCTCTGACAGAATATATATCTGAAAGTGGAGATGACACCTAGGGAAGGCAGTGTGGAGAATGGCAAGTGCCCGAAGCAGCAGCACAGCTCTTCCAGTGCCAAAACAACTCTATCCGCCTCTTGATCTTGACATACCATCAGCTGTGCTAGAAGCTATCTAGGAAACCCTGTTTGGTCACTCCCGCTCCAATGCCCATTGAGCCCAGTTTGATGGAATCAAGCAGGTGGAGCACCCACACACACTAAACTAACATGGAGCTCCTCACTCAAGGCGCTCAAAACTCAACATCAAAGACAAGTTCAGCCCCCAAATCATTTCCTGGTACCATGGAAACCAAGTGCTCTGGCAGCACATATATGGAAGAGTGGATGTGACACCTAGGGAAGGCAGTGTGGTGGTGAATGGTAACTGCCCGAAGCAGCAGCACAGCTCTTCAGTGCCAAAACTACTCCATCTGCATAATGAAGTTCACATACCATCAGCTGTGCTAGCAGCTATGTAGAAAACCCTGTTTGGTCACTTCCGGTCCAATTCCCATTGAGCCAAGTGTGATGGAATCAAGCATGTGGAGCACAAACACACACTAAACTAACATGGAGCTCCTCAATCAGGCGCTCAAACCTCCACAGCCAAAGACAAGTTCAGCGCCAAGCCATTTCTCACTGCCATGGAAACCAAGTGCTCTGGCACCATATATGTCTGAAAGTGGATATGACACTTAGGGAAAGCAGTGTGTGGTAAATGGCAACTGCCCGTAGGAGCAGCACAGCTCTTCCAGTGCCAAAACAACTCCACCTGCCTCAGAAACTGAGCATATCATCAGTTGAGCTAGCAGCTATCTAGGAAACCCTGTTGGGTCACTTCCGCTCCAATTCCCATTGATCCCAGAGTGATGGAATCAAGCAGGTTGAGCACACACAAACACACTAAACTTACATGGAGCTCCTCAATCAGGCGCTCAAACCTCCACAGCCAAACGCAAGTTCAGCGCCAAGCCATTTCCCGCTGCCATGGAAACCAAGTGCTCTGGCACCACATATGTGGAGCAGTGGATGTGACACATAGGGAAGGCAGTGTGGTGGTGAATGGCAACAGCCCGAAGCAGCAGCATAGCTCTTCCAGTGCGAAAACTGCTCCACCTGGCTTATGAACTTCATATACCATCAGCTGTGCTAGCAGCTATCTAGAAAACCCTGCTTGGTCAATCTCACTCCAATGTGATTTGAGCCTAATGTGATGGAAGCAAGCAGGTGGATCACACACACTAAACTAACATGGAGCTCCTCACTCAAGGAGTTCAAAATTCCAAAAAAAAGATAAGTTCAACTCCCAAGGCATTTCCCGATGCCTGGAAACCAAGTGCCCTGGCAGAACATATGTGGAACGTTGGATGTGACATCTAGAGAAGGAAGAGTGGTGGTGAATGACAACTTCCCGAAGCAGCAGAATAGCTCTTCCAATGCCAAAACAACTCCACCTGGCTTAGGAACTTCACATACCATCAGCTGTGCTAGCAGATATCTATGAAGCCCTGTTTGGTCATTCCCACTCCAATGCCCTTTGAGCCCAGTGTGATGGAAGCAAGCTTGTTGAGCAAAAACACACACTAAACTAACATGGAGCTCCTCACTCAAGGCTCAAAACTCCACAGCCAAAGACAAGTTTAGTGCCAAAGCCATTTCCCGCTGACATGGAAACCAAGTGATCTGGCAGCACATATGTCAGAGTGGATATGACACCTAGGGAAGGCAGTGTGGTGGTGAATGTCAACTGCCTGAACTGCCCGAAGGAGCAGCACAGCTCTTCCAGTGCCAAAACAACTCCATCTGCTTCATGAACTTCACATACCATCAGCTGTGCTAGCAGATATCTAGGAATCCCTGGATGGTCTCTCTCGCTCCAAAACTATTTGATTCCAGGGTGATGGAATCAACCAGGTTGATCATACACACACACTAAACTAACATGGAGCTCCTCACTCAAGGCGCTCAAAACTCCACAGCCAGAGAAAGTTCAGCGGCCAAGCCATTTCCCGCTGCCATGGAAACCAAGTGCTCTGGCAGCACAAATGTGGAACGTTGGATGTGCCACCTAGGGAAGGCAGTGTGGTGGTGAATGGCAAGTGCCCGAAGCAGCAGCAGAGCTCTTCCAGTGCCAAAACAACTCCACCTGCCTCATGAACTTCACATACCATCAGCTGTGCAAGCAGCTATCTAGGAAACCCTGTTTGGTCAATCCCACTCCAATGTTATTTGAGCCCAGGGTGATGGAGTCAAGCTTTGTGAGCACACACACTAAACTAACATGGAGATCCTCACTCAACGGACTCAACTCCACAGCCAAGGGCAAGTTCATCACCCAAGCCATTTCCCATTGCCATGGAAGCCACGTTCTCTGACATCACATATGTCTGAAAGTGGATAAGACACCTAATGAAGGCAGTGTGGTGGTGACTGGCAACTGCCCGAATCAGAAGCACAGCTCTTCCAGTGCCAAAAAAACTCCACCTGCCTCAGAAACTTCACATACCATCAGCTCTGCTCTTAGCTATCTAGAAAACCCTGTTTGGTCACTTCTGGTCCAATTCCCATTGAGCCCAGTGTGATGGAATCAAGCAGGTGGAGCACACACCCTAAACTAACACGGAACTCCTCACTCAAGCTGCTCAAAACTCCACAGCCAAAGACAAGTTCAGCGCCAAGTCCATTTCCCGCTGCCATGGAAACCAAGTGCTCTGGCAGCACAAATGTGGAACGTTGGATGTGCCACCAAGGAAAGGCAGTGTGGTGGTGAATGGCAACTGCCCGAATCAGCAGCACAGCTCTTCCAGTGCCAAAACAACTCCACCTGCCTCAGAAACTTCACATACCATCAGTTGTCCTAGTAGCTATTCAGAAAATACTGTTTGTTCACTCCCGTTCCAATGCCTATTGAGCCCAGTGTGATGGAATCAAGCATGTTGAGCACAAACACACACTAAACTAACATGGAGCTCATCATTTAAGTTTCAGAAAACTCCACAGCCAAAGACAAGTTCAGTGCCCAAGCCATTTCCCGCTGCCATGGAAACCAAGTGCTCTGGCACCATATATGTCTGAAAGTGGATGTGACACCTAGGGAAGGCAGTGTCATGGTGATTGGCAAATGTCTCAAGCAGCAGCACAGCTCTACCAGTGCCAAAACAACTCCACCTGCCTCATGAACTTCACATACCATCAGCTATGCTACCAGCTATCTAGAAAACCCTGTTTGGTCACTTCCCGCTCCAATTCCCATTGAGAGTGTGATGGAATCAAGCAGGTGGAGCACACACACTAAACTAACATGGAGCTCCTCACTCAAGCTGCTCAAAACTCCACAGCCAAAGACAAGTTCAGCGCCAAGTCCATTTCCCGCTGCCATGGAAACCAAGTGCTCTGGCAGCACAAATGTGGAACGTTGGATGTGACACCTAGGGAAGGCAGTGTGGTGGTGAATGTCAACTGCCCGAAGCAGCAGCACAGCTCTTCCATTGCCAAAACAACTCCACCTGCATAATGAAATTCAAATGCCATCAGCTGTGCTAGCAGCTATCTAGGAAACCCTGTTTGGTCACTTCCCGCTCCAATTCCCATTGAGAGTGTGATGGAATCAAGGTTGAGCAAAAACACACACTAAACTAACATGGAGCTCCTCACTCAAGCTGCTCAAATCTCCACAGCCAAAGACAAGTTCAGCGCCCAAGCCATTTCCCGCTGCCATGGAAACCAAGTGCTCTGGTAGCACATATGTCTGAAAGAGGATGTGACACCTAGCGAAGGCAGTGTGGTGGTGAATGGCAACTGCCCTAAGCAGCAGCACAGCTCTTCCAGTGCCAAAACAACTCCACCTGCATCATGAACTTTACATACCATCAGCTATGCAAGCAGCTATCTAGAAAACCGTGTTTGGTCAATCCCACTCCAATGCTATCTGAGCAAAGGGTGATGGAATCAATCATGTTGAGCAGAAACACACACTAAACTAACATGGAGCTCCTCAGTCAAGGCGCTCAAAACTCAACAGACAAAGACAAGTCAGCGACCATCAATTTCTCTCTGCCATGGAAACCAAGTGCTCTGGCAGCACATATGTCTGAAAGTTAATGTGACACCTAGTTAAGAAAGTGTGGTGGTGAACGGCAACTGTCCGAAGCAGCAGCACAGCTCTTCCAGTGCCAAAATAACTCCACCTGCCTCATGAACTTTCCACACCATCAGCTGTGAAAGCAGCTATCTGGAAAACCCTGTTTGGTCAATCCCACTCAATGCTATTTGAGCCCATTGGGAAGGAATCAAGCAGGCTTAGCACACACAAACACACTAAACTAACATGGAGCTCCTCACTCAATGCATTTAAAACTCCACAGCCAAACGCAAGTTTAGCGCCCAAGTCATTTCCCGCTGCCATGGAAACCAAGTGCTCTGGCAGCACATATGTCTGAATGTGGATGTGATATCTAGGGATGGCAGTTTGGTGGCGAATGGCAAGTGCCCGAAGCAACAGCACAGCTCTTCCAGAGGAAAACAACTATACCTGCATAATGAAAGTCACATACCATCAGCTGTGCTAGCAGGTATTTAGGAAACCCTGCTTGTTCACTTCTGCTCCAATGCCCATTGAGTCCAGTGTGGTGGAATCAAGCAGGTAGAGCACCCACACTAAACTAACATGGAGCTCCTCACTCAAGGCGCTCAATCCTCCACAGCCAAACGCAAGTTCAGCGCCCAAGCCATTTCCCGCTGCCATGGAAACCAAGTGCTCTGGCACCACATATGTCTGAAAGAGGATGTGACACCTAGGGAAGGCAGTGTGGTGGTGAATGGAAAGTGCCCGAAGCAGCACAGCTCTTCCAGTGCCAGAACAGCTCCACCTGGATCATGAACTTCACATACCATCAGCTATGCTAGCAGCTATTTAGAAAACCCTGTTTGTTCACTTCTGCTCCAATGCCCATTGAGCCTAGTGTGGTGGAATCAAGCAGGTAGAGCACACACACTAAACTAACATGGAGCTCCTCACTCAAGGGACTAAAACCTCCACAGCCAAACACAAGTTCAGCGCCCAGGCCATTACCCGCTGACAAGGAAACCAAGTGCTCTGGCACCACATATGTCAAAAGTAGATATGACACCTAGGGAAGGCAGTGTGGTGGTGATTGGCAAGTGCCCGAAGCAGCAGCACAGCTCTTCGAGAGCCAAAACAACTCCACCTGCATAATGAAATTCACATACCATCAGCTGTGCTAGAAGGTATTTATGAACCTCTGTTTGGTCACTTCTTCTCCAATGCCCATTGAGACTAGTGTGGTGGAATCAAGTAGGTAGAGCATACACACTAAACTAACATGGAGCTCCTCACTCAAGGCGCTGAAAACTCCACACAAAAAGACAAGTTCAGCAGCGAAGCCATTTCCCGCTGACATGGAAACCAAGTGCTCTGGCACCACATATGTCTCAAAGTGGATATGAAACCTTAGGAAGGCAGTGTGGTGGTGAATGTCAACAGCCCGAAGAGGCAGCACAGCTCTTCCAGTGCTAAAACAACTCCACCTGCCTCAGAAACTTCACATATCATTAGCTGTGCTAGCAGCTATCAAGGAAACCCTGGTTGGTCACTTCCGCTCTAATGCTCTTTGTACCCACTGTGATGGAATCAAGCAGGTTGAGCACACACACACCCTAAACTAACATGGACCTCCTCACTCAATGCGCTCAAAACTCCACAGCCAAAACAAGTTCAGCGCCCAAGCCATTTCCCGCTGCCATGGAAATCAAGTGCTCTGGCACCACATGTGTCTGAAAGTGGATGTGACACCTAGGGAAGGCAGTGTGGTGGTGAATGACAACTGCCCGAAGGAGCAGCACAGCTCTTCCCGTGTCAAAACAACTACACCTTGATCATGAACTTCACATATAATCAGATGTGCCAGCAGCTATTTAGGAAACCCTGTTTGATCATTTCCGTTCAAATCGCCATTGAGCCTAGTGTGATGCAATCAATCAGGTAGAGGACACACACTAAACTAACATGGAGTTCCTTTCTCAAGGCGCTCAAAACTTCACAGCCAAAGGCAAGTTCAGCGCCCAGGCCATTATCCGCTACCATGGAAACCAAGTGCTCTGGCACCACATATGTTTGAAAGTGGACGTGACCCCTAGGGAAGAAAGTGTGGTGGTGAATGGCAGCTGTCTGAAGCAGCAGCACAGCTCTTCCAGTGCCAAAACAACTCCACCTGCCTCATGAACTTTACATACCATCAGCTGTGAAAGCAGCTATCTGGAAAACCCTGTTTGCTCAATCCCACTCCAATGCTATTTGAGCCCAGTGGGATGGAATCAAGCAGGTTTAGCACACACAAACACACTAAACTAACATGGAGCTCCTCACTCAAGGTGCTCAAAACTCCACAGCCAAAGACAAGTTCAGCGCCCACGTCATTTCTCGCTACCATGGAAACCAAGTGCTCTGGCAACACATATGTCTGAATGTGGATGTGATATCTAGGGATGGCAGTGTGGTGGCGAATGGCAAGTGCCCAAAGAAACAGCAGCACAGCTCTTCCAGAGCCAAAACAACTCCACCTGCATAATGAAAGTCACATACCATCAGCTGTGCTAGCAGCTATCTAGGAAACCCTACTTGGTCACGTCCGGTCCAAAGCCCATTGAGCCCAGGGTGATGGAATCAAGCAAGTGGAGCACCCACACTAAACTTACATGGAGCTCCTCACTCAAGGTGCTCCAAACTCCACAGACAAAGACAAGCTCAGCGCCCAAGCAATTTCCCGCTGCCATGGAAACCAAGTGCTCTGGCAGCACATATGTCTGAAAGTGGATGTGATATTAAGGGAAGAAAGTTTGGTGGTGAATGGCAACTGCCCGAAGCAGCAGCACAGCTCTTCGAGAGCCAAAACAACTCCACCTGCCTCATGAACTTCACATACCATCAGCTGTGCTAGCAGCTATTTAGGAAACCCTGTTTGTTCACTTCTTCTCCAATGCCCATTGAGCCCAGTGTGGTGGAATCAAGTAGGTAGTGCACACACACTAAACTAACATGGAGCTCCTCACTCAAGGCGCTCAAAACTCCACAGCCAAAGACAAGTTCAGCGCCCAAGCCATTTCCCGCTGACATGGAAACCAAGTGCTCTGGCACCACATATGTCTCAAAGTGGATATGAAACCTTAGGAAGGCAGTGTGGTGGTGAATGGCAACAGCCTGAAGAGGCAGCACAGCTGTTTCAGTGCCAAAACAACTCCACCTGCCTCAGAAACTTCACATATCATTAGCTGTGCTAGCACCTATCTAGGAAACCCTGGTTGGTCACTTCCGCTCCAATGCCCATTGAGCCCAGTGTGATGGAATCAAGCAAGTTTAGCACACACAAACACACTAAACTAACATGGAGCTCCTCACTCAAGGTGCTCAAAATTTTACAGCCAAAGACATGTTCAGCGCCCATGCCATTTCCCGCTGACATGGGAACCAAGTGCTCTGGCAGCACATATGTCTGAAAGTGGATGTGACACCTAGGGAAGGCAGTGTGGTGATGAATGACAACTGCCCGAAGCAGCAGCACAGCTCTTCCACTGTCAAAACAACTCCACCTGCCTCATGAACTTCACATACCATCAGCCGTGCTAGAAGCTATTAACGAATCCCTGTTTATTCACTTCCGGTCCAATGCCCATTGAGCCAGTGTGATGGATTCAAGCAGGTAGCGCACACACACACACACTAAACTAATATGGAGCTCCTCACTCAAGGAGTTCAAACCTCCACTGCCAAACACAAGATCAGCGCTCAAGCCTTTTCCCCGCTACCATGGAAACCAAGTGCTCTGGCACCACATATGCCTGAAAGTGGATGTGACACCTAGGGAAGGCAGTGTGGTGGTGAATGGCAAGTGCCCAAAGCAGCAGCACAGCTCTTCCAGTGCCAAAACAACTACACCTGCCTCATGAACTTCACATACCATCAGCTGTGCTAGCACCTATCTAGGAAACCCTGTTTGGTCACTTCCGCTCTAATGCTCTTTGTACCCACTGTGATGGAATCAAGCAGGTTGAGCACACACACACCCTAAACTAACATGGACCTCCTAACTCAAGGCGCTTAAAACTCCACAGCCAAAGACAAGTTCAGCGCCCAAACCATTTCCCGCTGCCATAGAAATCAAGAGCTCTGGCAGCACATATGTCTGAAAGTGGATGTGACACCTAGGGATGGCAGTGTTGTCGTGAATGGCAACTGCCCGAAGGAGCAGCACAGGTCTTCCTGTGCCAAAACAACTCCACCTGGCTCATGAACTTCACATACCATCAGCTGTGCCAGCAGCTATTTAGGAAACCCTGTTTGATCATTTCCGTTCAAATCACTATTGAGCCTAGTGTGATGGAATCAAGAAGGTAGAGGACACACACTAAACTAACATGGAGTTCCTCACTCAAGGCGCTCAAAACTTCACAGCCAAAGGCAAGTTCAGCGCCCAGGCCATTATCCGCTACCATGGAAACCAAGTGCTCTGGCAGCACATATGTCTGAAAGTTAATGTGACACCTAGGGAAGAAAGTGTGGTGGTGAATGGCAGCTGTCTGAAGCAGCAGCACAGCGCTTCCAGTGCCAAAACAACTCCACCTGCCTCATGAACTTTACATACCATCAGCTGTGAAAGCAGCTATCTGGAAAACCCTGTTTGCTCAATCCCACTCCAATGCTATTTAAGCCCATTGGGATTGAATCAAGCAGTTTTAGCACACACAAACACACTAAACTAACATGGAGCTCCTCACTCAAAGTGCTCAAAACTCCACAGCCAAAGACAAGTCCAGCGCCCAAGTCATTTCCCACTGCCATGGAAACCAAGTGCTCTGGCAGCACATATGTCAGAATGTGGATGTGATATCTAGGGATGGCAGTGTGGTTGCGAATGGTAGCTGCCCGAAGCAACAACACAGCTCTTACAGAGCCAAAACAACTCCACCTGCATAATGAAAGTCACATACCATCAGCTGTGCTAGCAGCTATCTAGCAAACCCTGCTTGGTCACGTCCGGTCCAATGCACATTGAGCCCAGGGTGATGGAATCAAGAAAGTGGAGCACCAACACTAAACTTAACATGGAGCTCCTCACTCAAGGTGCTCAAAACTCCACAGACAAAGACAGGTTCAGCGCCCAAGCAATTTCCCGCTGCCATGGAAACCAAGTGCTCTGGCACCACATATGTCTGAAACTGGATGTGATATCTAGGGAAGAAAGTGTGGTGGTGTTGGCAAGTGCCCGAAGCAGCAGCACAGCTCTTCCAGTGCTAAAACAACTCCACCTGCCTCATGAACTTCACATACCATCAGCGGTGCCAACAGCTATTTAGGAAAAACTGTTTGGTCACTTCCGCTCCAATTCCCATTTATCCCAGTCTGATGGAATCAAGCAGGTGGAGCACACACACACACTAAACTAGCATTTAGCTCCACACTGAAGGCGCTCGAAACTCCACGGTCAAAGAGAAGTTCAGCGCCCAAGCCATTACCTGCTGCCATGGAAAGCAAGTGCTCTGGCACCACATATGTCAAAAGTAGATATGACACCTAGGGAAGGCAGTGTGGTGGTGAATGGCAACTGCCCGAAGCAGCAGCACAGCTCTTCCAGTGCCAAAACAACTAAAACAGCATATTGAACTTTACATAACATCAGCTGTGCTAGCAGCTATCTAGGAAACCATGTTTGATCACTTTCGGTACAATGACAATTGAGCCCAGCGTGATAGAATCAATAGGTAGAGCACACACACTAAACTAATATGGAGCTCCTCACTCAAGGTACTCAAAACTACACAGAATAAGACAAGTTCAGCGCCCAAACGATCTCTCGCTACCACGGAAACCAAGTGCTCTGGCAGCACATATGTCTGAAAGTGGATGTGATATCTAGTGAAGGCAGTGTGGTGGTGAATGGCAAGTGCCCGAAGCAGCAGCACAGCTTTTCCAGTGCCAAAACAACTCCACCTCCCTCATGAACTTCACATACCATCAGCAGTGCTAGCAGCTATTTATGAAACTCTGTTTGGCCACTTCCGGTCCAATGAGCTTTGAGTCCAGTGTGATGTAATCAAGCAGGTGGAGCACACACACACACTAAACAAGCATGGAGCTCCTCACTCAAGTTACTCAAAACTCCACAGCCAAAGACAAGTTCAGCGCTCAAGCCATTTCCCTCTGCCATGGAAACCAAGTGCTCTGGCAGCACATATGTCAAAAGTAGATACTACAACTAGAGAAGAAAGTGTGGTGGTGAATGGCAACTGCCTGAAGCAGCAGCACAGCTCTTCCAGTGCCAAAACAACTCCATCTGCTTCATGAACTTCACATACCATCAGCTGTGCTAGCAGATATCTAGGAATCCCTGAATGGTCTCTCTCGCTCCAAAGCTATTTGATTCCAGGGTGATGGAATCAACCAGGTTGAGCATACACACACACTAAACTAACATGGAGCTCCTCACTCAAGGCGCTCAAAACTCCACAGCCAAAGAAAGTTCAGCGCCCAAGCCATTTCCCGCTGCCATGGAAACCAAGTGCTCTGGCAGCACAAATGTGGAACGTTGGATGTGCCACCTAGGGAAGGCAGTGTGGTGGTGAATGGCAAGTGCCCGAAGCAGCAGCACAGCTCTTCCAGTGCCAAAACAACTCCACCTGCCTCATGAACTTCACATACCATCAGCTGTGCAAGCAGCTATCTAGGAAACCCTGTTTGGTCAATCCCACTCCAATGTTATTTGAGCCCAGGGTGATGGAGTCAAGCTTTTTGAGCACACACACTAAACTAACATGGAGATCCTCACTCAACGGACTCAACTCCACAGCCAAGGGCAAGTTCATCACCCAAGCCATTTCCCATTGCCATGGAAGCCACGTTCTCTGACATCACATATGTCTGAAAGTGGATAAGACACCTAATGAAGGCAGTGTGGTGGTGACTGGCAACTGCCCGAATCAGAAGCACAGCTCTTCCAGTGCCAAAAAAACTCCACCTGCCTCAGAAACTTCACATACCATCAGCTCTGCTCTTAGCTATCTAGAAAACCCTGTTTGGTCACTTCTGGTCCAATTCCCATTGAGCCCAGTGTGATGGAATCAAGCAGGTGGAGCACACACCCTAAACTAACATGGAACTCCTCACTCAAGCTGCTCAAAACTCCACAGCCAAAGACAAGTTCAGCGCCAAGTCCATTTCCCGCTGCCATGGAAACCAAGTGCTCTGGCAGCACAAATGTGGAACGTTGGATGTGCCACCAAGGAAAGGCAGTGTGGTGGTGAATGGCAACTGCCCGAATCAGCAGCACAGCTCTTCCAGTGCCAAAACAACTCCACCTGCCTCAGAAACTTCACATACCATCAGCTGTCCTAGTAGCTATTCAGAAAATACTGTTTGTTCACTCCTGTTCCAATGCCTATTGAGCCCAGTGTGATGGAATCAAGCATGTTGAGCACAAACACACACTAAACTAACATGGAGCTCATCATTTAAGTTTCAGAAAACTCCACAGCCAAAGACAAGTTCAGTGCCCAAGCCATTTCCCGCTGCCATGGAAACCAAGTGCTCTGGCACCATATATGTCTGAAAGTGGATGTGACACCTAGGGAAGGCAGTGTCATGGTGATTGGCAAATGTCTCAAGCAGCAGCACAGCTCTACCAGTGCCAAAACAACTCCACCTGCCTCATGAACTTCACATACCATCAGCTATGCTACCAGCTATCTAGAAAACCCTGTTTGGTCACTTCCCGCTCCAATTCCCATTGAGAGTGTGATGGAATCAAGCAGGTGGAGCACACACACTAAACTAACATGGAGCTCCTCACTCAAGCTGCTCAAATCTCCACAGCCAAAGACAAGTTCAGCGCCCAAGCCATTTCCCGCTGCCATGGAAACCAAGTGCCCTGGTAGCACATATGTCTGAAAGTGGATGTGACACCTAGGGAAGGCAGTGTGGTGGTGAATGTCAACTGCCCGAAGCAGCAGCACAGCTCTTCCATTGCCAAAACAACTCCACCTGCATAATGAAATTCAAATGCCATCAGCTGTGCTAGCAGCTATCTAGGAAACCCTGTTTGGTCACTTCCCGCTCCAATTCCCATTGAGAGTGTGATGGCATCAAGGTTGAGCAAAAACACACACTAAACTAACATGGAGCTCCTCACTCAAGCTGCTCAAATCTCCACAGCCAAAGACAAGTTCAGCGACCAGGCCATTTCCCGCTGCCATGGAAACCAAGTGCTCTGGTAGCACATATGTCTGAAAGAGGATGTGACACCTAGCGAAGGCAGTGTGGTGGTGAATGGCAACTGCCCTAAGCAGCAGCACAGCTCTTCCAGTGCCAAAACAACTCCACCTGCCTCATGAACTTTACATACCATCAGCTATGCAAGCAGCTATCTAGAAAACCGTGTTTGGTCAATCCCACTCCAATGCTATCTGAGCAAAGGGTGATGGAATCAATCATGTTGAGCAGAAACACACACTAAACTAACATGGAGCTCCTCAGTCAAGGCGCTCAAAACTCAACAGACAAAGACAAGTTCGGCGACCATCAATTTCTCTCTGCCATGGAAACCAAGTGCTCTGGCAGCACATATGTCTGAAAGTTAATGTGACACCTAGTTAAGAAAGTGTGGTGGTGAACGGCAACTGTCCGAAGCAGCAGCACAGCTCTTCCAGTGCCAAAATAACTCCACCTGCCTCATGAACTTTCCACACCATCAGCTGTGAAAGCAGCTATCTGGAAAACCCTGTTTGGTCAATCCCACTCCAATGCTATTTGAGCCCAGTGGGAAGGAATCAAGCAGGCTTAGCACACACAAACACACTAAACTAACATGGAGCTCCTCACTCAATGCATTTAAAACTCCACAGCCAAACGCAAGTTTAGCGCCCAAGTCATTTCCCGCTGCCATGGAAACCAAGTGCTCTGGCAGCACATATGTCTGAATGTGGATGTGATATCTAGGGATGGCAGTTTGGTGGCGAATGGCAAGTGCCCGAAGCAACAGCACAGCTCTTCCAGTGCCAGAACAGCTCCACCTGGATCATGAACTTCACATACCATCAGCTATGCTAGCAGCTATTTAGAAAACCCTGTTTGTTCACTTCTGCTCCAATGCCCATTGAGTCCAGTGTGGTGGAATCAAGCAGGTAGAGCACCCACACTAAACTAACATGGAGCTCCTCACTCAAGGCGCTCAATCCTCCACAGCCAAACGCAAGTTCAGCGCCCAAGACATTTCCCGCTGCCATGGAAACCAAGTGCTCTGGCACCACATATGTCTGAAAGAGGATGTGACACCTAGGGAAGGCAGTGTGGTGGTGAATGGCAAGTGCCCGAAGCAGCAGCACAGCTCTTCGAGAGCCAAAACAACTCCACCTGCATAATGAAATTCACATACCATCAGCTGTGCTAGAAGGTATTTATGAAACTCTGTTTGGTCACTTCTTCTCCAATGCCCATTGAGACCAGTGTGGTGGAATCAAGTAGGTAGAGCATACACACTAAACTAACATGGAGCTCCTCACTCAAGGCGCTGAAAACTCCACACAAAAAGACAAGTTCAGCAGCGAAGCCATTTCCCGCTGACATGGAAACCAAGTGCTCTGGCACCACATATGTCTCAAAGTGGATATGAAACCTTAGGAAGGCAGTGTGGTGGTGAATGTCAACAGCCCGAAGAGGCAGCACAGCTCTTCCAGTGCTAAAACAACTCCACCTGCCTCAGAAACTTCACATATCATTAGCTGTGCTAGCAGCTATCTAGGAAACCCTGGTTGGTCACTTCCGCTCTAATGCTCTTTGTACCCACTGTGATGGAATCAAGCAGGTTGAGCACACACACACCCTAAACTAACATGGACCTCCTCACTCAATGCGCTCAAAACTCCACAGCCAAAACAAGTTCAGCGCCCAAGCCATTTCCCTCTGCCATGAAAATCATGTGCTCTGGCACCACATGTGTCTGAAAGTGGATGTGACAACTAGGGAAGGCAGTGTGGTGGTGAATGACAACTGCCCCTAGCAGCAACACAGCTCTTCCAGTGTCAAAACAACTCCACCTGCCTCATGAACTTCACATACCTTCAGCTGTGCTAGCAGCTGTTGAGGAAACCGTGTTTGATCATTTCCGTTCAAATCGCCATTGAGCCTAGTATGATGGAATCAAGCAGTTAGAGGACACACTAAACTAACATGGAGTTCCTCACTCAAGGCTCTCAAATTCACAGCCAAAGGCAAGTTCAGCGCCCAGGCCATTATCCGCT
Source organism: Ochotona princeps (assembly GCF_030435755.1). Taxonomy (NCBI): domain Eukaryota; kingdom Metazoa; phylum Chordata; class Mammalia; order Lagomorpha; family Ochotonidae; genus Ochotona; species Ochotona princeps. The sequence goes on along the minus strand of NC_080856.1, from coordinate 31,695,405 downwards.
ACCATGGAAACCAAGTGCTCTGGCACCACATATGTTTGAAAGTGGATGTGACACCTAGGGAAGAAAGTGTGGTGGTGAATGGCAACTGTCCGAAGCAGCAGCACAGCTCTTCCAGTGCCAAAACAACTCCACCTGCCTCATGAACTTTACATACCATCAGCTGTGAAAGCAGCTATCTGGAAAACCCTGTTTGCTCAATCCCACTCCAATGCTATTAGAGGCCAGTGGGATGGAATCAAGCAGGTTTAGCACACACAAACACACTAAACTAACATGGAGCTCCTCACTCAAGGTGCTCAAAACTCAACAGCCAAAGACAAGTTCAGCGCCCAAGTCATTTCCCGCTGCCATGGAAACCAAGTGCTCTGGCAGCACATATGTCTGAATGTGGATGTGATATCTAGGGATGGCAGTGTGGTGGCGAATGGCAAGTGCCCGAAGAAACAGCAGCACAGCTCTTCCAGAGCCAAAACAACTCCACCTACATAATGAAAGTCACATACCATCCGCTGTGCTAGCAGCTATCTAGCAAACCCTGCTTGGTCACGTCCGGTCCAATGCCCATTGAGCCCAGGGTGATGGAATCAAGTGGAGCACCAACACTAAACTTACATGGAGCTCCTCACTCAAGGTGCTCAAAACTCCACAGACAAAGACAAGTTCAGCGCCCAAGCAATTTCCCGCTGCCATGGAAACCAAGTGCTCTGGCAGCACATATGTCTGAAAGTGGATGTGATATCAAGGGAAGAAAGTTTGGTGGTGAATGGCAACTGCCCGAAGCAGCAGCACAGCTGTTTCAGAGCCAAAACAACTCCACCTGCCTCATGAACTTCACATACCATCAGCTGTGCTAGCAGCTATTTAGGAAACCCTGTTTGTTCACTTCTTCTCCAATGCCCAATGAGCCCAGTGTGGTGGAATCAAGTAGGTAGAGCACACACACTAAACTAACATGGAGCTCCTCACTCAAGGCGCTCAAAACTCCAAAGCCAAAGACAAGTTCAGCGCCCAAGCCATTTCCCGCTGCCATGGAAACCAACTGCTCTGGCACCACATATGTCTCAAAGTGGATATGAAACCTTAAGAAGGCAGTGTGGTGATGAATGGCAACAGCCTGAAGAGGCAGCACAGCTCTTTAAGTGCCAAAACAACTCCACCTGCCTCAGAAACTTCACATATCATTAGCTGTGCTAGCAGCTATCTAGGAAACCCTGGTTGGTCACTTCCGCTCCAATGCCCATTGAGCCCAGTGTGATGGAATCAAGCAGGTTTAGCACACACAAACACACTAAACTAACATGGAGCTCCTCACTCAAGGTGCTCAAAATTTCACAGCAAAACACATATTCAGCGCCCATGCCATTTCCCGCTGACATGGAAAGCAAGTGCTCTGGCAGCACATATGTCTGAAAGTGGATGTGACACCTAGGGAAGGCAGTGTGGTGGTGAATGACAACTGCCCGAAGCAGCAGCACAGCTCTTCCACTGCCAAAACAACTCCACCTGCCTCATGAACTTCACATACCATCAGCTGTGCTAGAATCTATTAACTAATCCCTGTTTATTCACTTCTGCTCAAATGTCCATTGAGCCCAGTGTGATGGAATCAAGCAGGTAGCGCACACACACACACTAAACTAACATGGAGCTCCTCACTCAAGGCGCTCAAACCTCCACAGCCAAAGACAAGTTCAGCGCTCAAGCCATTACCCCGCTACCATGGAAACCAAGAGCTCTGGCACCACATATGCCTGAAAGTGGATGTGACACCTAGGGAACGCAGTGTGGTGGTGAATGGCAAGTGTCCAAAGCAGCAGCACAGCTCTTCCAGTGCTAAAACAACTACACCTGCCTCATGAACTTCACGTACCATCAGCTGTGCTAGCAGCTATCTAGGAAACCTTGGTTGGTCACTTCCGCTCTAATGCTCTTTGTACCCACTGTGATGGAATCAAGCAGGTTGAGCACACACACACCCTAAACTAACATGGACCTCCTCACTCAAGGCGTTCAAAACTCCACAGCCAAATAAAGTTCAGCGCCCAAGCCATTTCCCGCTGCCATGGAAATCAAGTGCTCTGGCACCACATATGTCTGAAAGTGGATGTGACACCTAGGGAAGGCAGTGTGGTGGTGAATGGCAACAGCCCGAAGAGGCAGCACAGCTGTTTCAGTGAAAAACAACTCCACCTGCCTCAGAAACTTCACATATCATTAGCTGTGCTAGCACCTATCTAGGAAACCCTGGTTGGTCACTTCCGCTCCAATGCCCATTGAGCCCAGTGTGATGGAATCAAGCAGGTTTAGCACACACAAACACACTAAACTAACATGGAGCTCCTCACTCAAGGTGCTCAAAATTTTACAGCCAAAGACATGTTCAGCGCCCATGCCATTTCCCGCTGACATGGAAAACAAGTGCTCTGGCAGCACATATGTCTGAAAGTGGATGTGACACCTAGGGAAGGCAGTGTGGTGGTGAATGACAACTGCCCGAAGCAGCAGCACAGCTCTTCCACTGCCAAAACAACTCCACCTGCCTCATGAACTTCACATACCATCAGCCGTGCTAGAAGCTATTAACGAATCCCTGTTTATTCACTTCCGGTCCAATGCCCATTGAGCCAGTGTGATGGAATCAAGCAGGTAGCGCACACACACACACTAAACTAATATGGAGCTCCTCACTCAAGGAGTTCAAACCTCCACTGCCAAACACAAGATCAGCGCTCAAGCCTTTTCCCCGCTACCATGGAAACCAAGTGCTCTGGCACCACATATGCCTGAAAGTGGATGTGACACCTAGGGAAGGCAGTGTGGTGGTGAATGGCAAGTGCCCAAAGCAGCAGCACAGCTCTTCCAGTGCTAAAACAACTACACCTGCCTCATGAACTTCACATACCATCAGCTGTGCTAGCACCTATCTAGGAAACCCTGTTTGGTCACTTCCGCTCTAATGCTCTTTGTACCCACTGTGATGGAATCAAGCAGGTTGAGCACACACACACCCTAAACTAACATGGACCTCCTAACTCAAGGCGCTTAAAACTCCACAGCCAAAGACAAGTTCAGCGCCCAAACCATTTCCCGCTGCCATAGAAATCAAGAGCTCTGGCAGCACATATGTCTGAAAGTGGATGTGACACCTAGGGATGGCAGTGTTGTCGTGAATGGCAACTGCCCGAAGGAGCAGCACAGCTCTTCCAGTGCCAAAACAACTCCACCTGGCTCATGAACTTCACATACCATCAGCTGTGCCAGCAGCTATTTAGGAAACCCTGTTTGATCATTTCCGTTCAAATCACTATTGAGCCTAGTGTGATGGAATCAAGCAGGTAGAGGACACACACTAAACTAACATGGAGTTCCTCACTCAAGGCGCTCAAAACTTCACAGCCAAAGGCAAGTTCAGCGCCCAGGCCATTATCCGCTACCATGGAAACCAAGTGCTCTGGAAGCACATATGTCTGAAAGTTAATGTGACACCTAGGGAAGGCAGTGTGGTGGTGAATGGCAACTGTCTGAAGCAGCAGCACAGCGCTTCCAGTCCCAAAACAACTCCACCTGCCTCATGAACTTTACATACCATCAGCTGTGAAAGCAGCTATCTGGAAAACCCTGTTTGCTCAATCCCACTCCAATGCTATTTAAGCCCATTGGGATGGAATCAAGCAGTTTTAGCACACACAAACACACTAAACTAACATGGAGCTCCTCACTCAAAGTGCTCAAAACTCCACAGCCAAAGACAAGTCCAGCGCCCAAGTCATTTCCCACTGCCATGGAAACCAAGTGCTCTGGCAGCACATATGTCAGAATGTGGATGTGATATCTAGGGATGGCAGTGTGGTGGCGAATGGTAGCTGCCCGAAGCAACAACACAGCTCTTACAGAGCCAAAACAACTCCACCTGCATAATGAAAGTCACATACCATCAGCTGTGCTAGCAGCTATCTAGCAAACCCTGCTTGGTCACGTCCGGTCCAATGCACATTGAGCCCAGGGTGATGGAATCAAGCAAGTGGAGCACCAACACTAAACTTAACATGGAGCTCCTCACTCAAGGTGCTCAAAACTCCACAGACAAAGACAGGTTCAGCGCCCAAGCAATTTCCCGCTGCCATGGAAACCAAGTGCTCTGGCACCACATATGTCTGAAAGTGGATGTGATATCTAGGGAAGAAAGTGTGGTGGTGTTGGCAAGTGCCCGAAGCAGCAGCACAGCTCTTCCAGTGCTAAAACAACTCCACCTACCTCATGAACTTCACATACCATCAGCGGTGCCAACAGCAATTTAGGAAAAACTGTTTGGTCACTTCCGCTCCAATTCCCATTTATCCCAGTCTGATGGAATCAAGCAGGTGGAGCACAAACACACACTAAACTAGCATTTAGCTCCTCACTGAAGGCGCTCGAAACTCCACGGCCAAAGAGAAGTTCAGCGCCCAAGGCATTACCTGCTGCCATGGAAAGCAAGTGCTCTGGCACCACATATGTCAAAAGTAGATATGACACCTAGGGAACTCAGTGTGGTGGTGAATGGCAACTGCCCGAAGCAGCAGCACAGCTCTTCCAGTGCCAAAACAACTAAAACAGCATATTGAACTTTACATAACATCAGCTGTGCTAGCAGCTATCTAGGAAACCATGTTTGATCACTTTCGGTACAATGACAATTGAGCCCAGCGTGATAGAATCAATAGGTAGAGCACACACACTAAACTAACATGGAGCTCCTCACTCAAGGTACTCAAAACTACACAGCCTAAGACAAGTTCAGCGCCCAAACCATTTCTCGCTACCACGGAAACCAAGTGCTCTGGCAGCACATATGTCTGAAAGTGGATGTGATATCTAGTGAAGGCAGTGTGGTGGTGAATGGCAAGTGCCCGAAGCAGCAGCACAGCTTTTCCAGTGCCAAAACAACTCCACCTCCCTCATGAACTTCACATACCATCAGCAGTGCTAGCAGCTATTTATGAAACTCTGTTTGGCCACTTCCGGTCCAATGAGCTTTGAGTCCAGTGTGATGTAATCAAGCAGGTGGAGCACACACACACACTAAACAAGCATGGAGCTCCTCACTCAAGTTACTCAAAACTCCACAGCCAAAGACAAGTTCAGCGCTCAAGCCATTTCCCTCTGCCATGGAAACCAAGTGCTCTGGCAGCACATATGTCAAACGTAGATACTACAACTAGAGAAGAAAGTGTGGTGGTGAATGGCAACTGCCTGAAGCAGCAGCACAGCTCTTCCAGTGCCAAAACAACTCATCCTGTCTCATGAACTTCACACACCATCAGCTGTGCTAGCAGATATCAAGGAAACCCTGTTTTTTCACTCCCGCTCCAATGCCCATTGAGCCCAGTGTCATGGAATCAAGATGGTCGAGCACACACACACACACTAAACTAACATGGAGCTCCTCAATCAAGGCGCTCAAACCTCCACAGCCAAATGCAAGTTCAGCGCCCAAGCCATTTCCCGCTGCCATGGAAACCAAGTACTGTGGCACCACATATGTCTGAAAGTGGATGTGACACCTAGGGAAAGCAGTGTGGTGGTGAATGGCAAGAACCCGAAGCAGCAGCACAGCTCTTCCAGTGCCAAAACAACTCCACCTGCATAATGAACTTCACATTCCATCAGCTGTGCTAGCAGCTATTTACGAAAACCTGTTTGGTCACTTCCACTCCAATGCCCATTGAGCCAAGCATGTTGGAATCAAGCAGGTTGAGCACAAAAACATACTAATTTAACATGGAGCTTCACACGCAAGGTTGTTAAAACTCCACAGCAAAGACAAGTTCAGCAATTAAGCCATTTCCCGCTGATATGGAAACCAAGTGCTCAGGCAGCACATATGTCTGAAAGTGGATATGACACGTATGGAAAGCAGTGTGGTGGTGAACGGCAACTGCCCGAAGCAGCAGCACAGCTCATCCAGTGCCAAAACATCTCCACCTGCCTCATAAACTTCACGTACCATCAGCTGTGCGACCAGCTATCTAGCAAAACCTGTTTCGTTATTTCCGCTCCAATGCCCATTGAGCCCATTGTGATCGAATCAAGCAGGTTGAGCACAAACACACACTAAACTAACATGGAGCTCCTCACTCATGGTGCTCAAAACTCCACAGCCAAAGAAGTTCAGCACCCAAGCCCTCTCCCGCTGGTATGGAAACCAAGTGCTCTGGCAATACATATGTCTTTAAGAGGATATGACACCTAGGGAAGGCAGTGTGGTGGTGAATAGCAACTGCCCGAACTGACCAAAACAGCTGCACAGCTCTTCCAGTGCCAAAATATCTCCATCTGCCTCATGAACTTCACATACTGTAAGCTGTGCTACAAGCTATCTAGGAAACCCTGTTTGGTCAGTCCTGCTCCAATGCTATTTGAACCCAGGGTATGGAATCAAGCAGGTGGAGCACACACACACACTAAAATTACCTGGAGCTGCTCACTCAAGGCGCTCAAAACTCCACAACCAAACACAAGTTCAGCTCCTAGGCCATCTCCCGCTGCCATGGAAACCAAGTGCTCTGGAAGCAGATATGTCTGTAAGTGGATGTGACACCTAGGGAAGGCAGTGTGGTGGTGAATGGCAACTGCCCAAACAGCAGCACAGCTCTTCCAGTGCCAAAACAACTCCACCTGCCTCATGAACTTCACATACCATCAGCTGTCCTAGCAGCTATCTAGGAAACCCTGTTTCTTCACTTCCGGTCCACTGACCATTGAGCCCAGTGTGATGGAATCAAGTAGGTGGAGCAAACACACTAAAATAAATTGGAGCTCCTCACTCAAGGTGCTCAAAACTCCACAGCCAAAGACAAGTTCAGCGCCCAAGCACTTTCCCTCTGCCATGGAAAGCAAGTTGTGTGGCAGCACATATGTCTGAAAGTGGATGTGACACCTATGGAAGGCAGTGTGGTGGTGAATGACAACTGCCCGAACTGCCCGAAGCAGCAGCACAGCTCTTCCAGTGCCAAAATAACTCCACCTACCGCAGAAACTTCACACACCATTAGCTGTGCAATCAGGTATCTAAGAAACCCTTCTTGGGTCACTCCCGCTCCAATGACCATTGAGTCCAGTGTGATGCAATCAAGCAGGTGGAGTACATACACTAAACTAACATGGACCTCCTCACTCAAGACGCTCAAAACTCCACAGACAAAGACAAGTTCAGAGAACAAGCCATTTCCCGCTGCCATGGCAACCAAGTGCTCTGGCAGCACATATGTCTCAAAGCGGATATGACACCTAGGGAAGGCCGTGTGGTAGTGAATGGCAACTGCCCGAAGCAGCATTACAGCTCTTCCAGTGCCAAAACAGCTCCAACTGCCTCATGAACTTCACATACCATCAGCTGTTTTAGCAGCTATTTAGAAAACGCTGTTTGGTCACTTCCCCTCGAATGCCCATTGAGCCCAGGGTATTGGAATGAAGCAGGTGGAGCACACACACTAAAGTAACATGGAGCTGCTCACTCAAGGAACTCAAAACTCCAAAACCAAAGACAAGTTCAGCGCAGAAGCCATTTCCCACTGCAATGGAATCCAAGTGCCCTGGCAGCACATATGTGGAACGTTGGATGTGACACCTAGGGAGGGCAATGTGGTTTTATATGGCAACTTCCCGAAGCAGCAGCACAGCTCTTCCAGTGCCAAAACAAATCCATCTGGGTCCTTAACTTCACATACCATCAGCTGTGCTAGCAGCTATCTAGGAAACCCTGGTTGGTCATTTTCGCTCAAATGCCCATTGAGCCCAGTGTTATGGAATCTAGACGGTTGAGAACACACACACACTAAACTAACATGGAGCTCCTCATTCAAGGCACTCAAACTCCACAGCCAAAGACAAGTTCAGTGCCAAAGCCATTTCCCGCTGACATGGAAACCAAGTGCTCTGGCACCACATAGGTCTGAAAGTGGATATGACACCTAGGGAAGGCAGTGTGGTGGTGAATGTCAAGTGCCTGAAGCAGCAGCACAGCTCTTCCCGTGCCAAAACAACTCCACCTGCCTCATAAATTTCACATACCATCAGTTGTGCTAGCAGCTATCTAGGAAACCCTGTTTGGTCTCTCTCGCTAGAATGCCCATTGAGCCCAGCGTGATGCAATCAAGCAAGTGGAGCAAACACACTAAACTAACATGGAGCTCCTCACTCAAAGCGCTCAAAACTCTACAGCCAAAGACAAGTCAGCGCCCAAGCCATTTCCCGCTGACATGGAAACCACGTGCCCTGGAAGCACATATGTGGAACGTTGGATGTGACACCTAGGGAAGGCAGAGTGGTGGTGAATAGCAACTGCCCGAACTGCCCAAAACAGCAGCACAGCTCTTCCAGTGCCAAAACAACTCCACCTGCCTCATGAAATTCACATATCATCAGCTGTGGTACCAGCTATCTAGGATACACTGTTTTGTGTTTTCCGGTCCAATGCTGTTTGCACCCAGTGTGATGGAATCAAGCAGGTAGAGCACACACACCAAACTAAGCTGGAGCTCCCCAATCAAGGCGCTTAAAACTCCACAGCCAAAGACAAGTTCAGAGAACAAGCCATTTCCCGCTGAAATGGAAAGCAAGTGCTTTATCACCACATATGTCTGAAAGTGGATATGACACCTAGTGAAGGCAGTGTGGTGGTGAATGGCAACTGCCCGAAGCAGCAGCACAGCTCTTCCAGTGCCAAAACAACTCCACCTGCATAATGAGCTTCACATACCATCAGCTGTGCTACCAGCTTTCTAGGAAACCCTGTTTGGTCATTTTTGCTCCAATGACCATTAAACCCAGCGTGATGGTATCAAGAAGAATGACCAGCCACACAAAGTAAACTCTCATGGAGCTCCTCACTCAAGGCGCTCAAAACTCCACAGCCAAAGACAAGTTCAGCAACCAAGCCCTTTCCAGCTGACATGGAAACCAAGTGCTCTGGCACCACATATGTCTGAAAGTGGATATGACACCTATGGAAGGCAGTGTGGTAGTGAATGGCAACTGCCTGGACTGCCCGAAGCAGCAGCACAGCTCTTCCAGTGCCAAAACAACTCCACCTGCCTCATGAACTTCACAGACCATCAGCTGTGCTAGCAGCTATCTGGGAAACCCTGTTTGGTCTCTCTCGCTCCATGTACATTGAGCCCAGGGTGATGGAATAAATCAGGTTGAGCACACACACAATAAACTGACATGGAGCTCCTCACTCAAGGTGCTCAAAATTCCACAGCCAAAGCAAGTTCAGTGCCCAAGCCATTTCCCGCTGCCATGGAAACCAAGTGCTCAGGCAGCACATATATCTGAAAGTGGATGTGACACCTAGGTCAGGCAGTCTGGTGGTGAATTCCTAAAACAACTTCTCCTGGCTCATGACCTTTACATACCATCAGCTGTGGTAGTAGCTCTCTAGGAAACCCTGTTTGGTCACTTCCGCTCCAATACCCATGAGCCAAGCGTGATGGAATCAAGCAGGTTGAGCACACACACACACTAATCAAACATGGAGCTCCTCACTCAAGGTGCTCAAAACTCCACAGCCAAAGACAAGTTCAGCGTCCAAGCCATTTCCTGCTGCCATGGAACCCAAGTGCTCTGGCAGCACATATGTCTGAAAGTGGATATGACACATACGGAAGGCAGTGTGGTGGTGAACGGCAAGTGCCCGACCTGCCCGAAGCAGCAGCACAGCTCTTCCACTACCAAAAAACTTAACCTTGTTCAGGAACTTCACATACCATGAGCTGTGGTAGCAGCTATCTATGAAACCCTGTGTTTTCACTCCTGCTAAAATGCCCATTGAGCCCAGTGTGATGGAATCAAGCAGGTGGAGCACACACACTGAACTAACATGGAGCTCCTCACTCAAGGCGCTCAAAACTCCACAGCCAAAGACAAGTTCAGCGCCCAAGCCATTTCCCGCTGACATGGAGAGCAAGTGATCTGGCAACACATATGTGAAAGTTTAGATGACACCTAGGTCAGGCAGTGTGGTGGTGAATGGCAACTGCCCGAAGCAGCAGCACAGCTCTTCCAGTGCCAAACAACTGCTCCTGCCTCATGAGCTTCACATACCATCAGCTGTGCTAGCAGCTATCCAAGAGACCCTGTTTGGGTTCGTTTAAGCATTAGGTTTAGGGTTAGGGTTAGGGTTGTGTTCGGCTTACGGTTAGGGTTATGGTTAGGGTTTTAATGGTTAGGGATAGGTTTGGTGTAAGCATTTGGGTTACGATTGGGGTTAGGGTTTCTGGTATGCTTAGGGTTAGCATTAGGGTTAGGGTTAGTATTTGTGTTAGCGTTACGGTTAGGGTTAGGTTAGGATTGGTGTAAGCATTAGGGTTATGGTTAGGGTTGAGGTTAGGGTTTGTTTTAGGGTTAGGGATAGGTTTAGGATTACGGTTAGGGTTAGTGTTAGAAAGTGTTAGGTTTAAGGTTAGTGTTGGTGTAAGCAATTGGTTTGCGGTTGGGTTAGGATTATTGTTAGGGTTTGTGTTAGGGTTCAGCTTAGTGTTAAGGTTAGTGTTAGAGTTAGTGAGTGTTAGGGTTACTGTTAGGGTTTGTGTTAGGGTTAGGGTTGCCTTTAGGCTTAGGGTTAGTGTTAGGGTTAGTGTTAGGGTTAAGTTTAGTTTAGGGTTCGGGTTAGAGTTAGGATTAGTGTTAGGTTAGGGTTAGGTTTAGGGTTAGGTTTAGGGTTAGGATTAGAGAGTGTTAGCGTTAGTGTCAGTGTTGGTGTAAGCATTTGTGTTACTGTTTTGGTTAGGGTTTTGGTTAGGGTTTGTGTTAGAGTTCGGCTGAGTGTTCCACTTAGTGTTAGAGTTAGGGAGTGTTAGGGTTATTGTCAGGGTTTGTGCTCGGGTTAGGGTTAGTGTTAGGGTTAAGGTTAGGGTTAAGGTCAGTGTTAGGGTTAGGGTTTGTGTATTATCAGGAAGTGTTTCGGTTAGGGTTTGGGTTGGTGTAAGCATTTGGGTTACAGTTGGTGTTAGGGTTTTAAATAGGTTTAGGGTTAGGGTTATAGTTACGGTTAGGGTTTGTAAAATGGTTATGGTTAAGGTTAGGGTTAGTTTTTGTGTTAGGGTTGGCGTAAGCATTAGGATTATGGTTAGGGTTACGGTTAGGTGTTTTGGGTTCGGGTAATGGTTTTGATAAGGGTTAGTTTTATGGTTGCTGTAAGTTTTAGGGTTAGGGTTAGGGTTAGGATTAGGGTGAGGGTTAGGTTATTGTTATGTTTGGTGTAAGCATAAAATTTAGGGTTTTTGTTAGGTTTTGTGTTAGGGTTAGGTTTAGGCTTAGGGTTAAGGTTTGAGAGTTTTAGGGCAGTGTTAGGTTGGTGGAAGCATTTGGGTTAGGGTTAGTGTTAGATTTAGGGTTTATGTTTAGGTAAGCGTTAGGAATGTGGTTAGTGTTAGATTTAGGGAGTGTTACGGTTAGTGTTAGGGTTTGTGTTAGGGTTAGGGTTAGTGTTAGGGTTATGGTTAGGGTTAGGGTTTTGGTTATGTTGAGGGTAAGAGTGAGGGTTAGGATTAGGGTTGGTGTAAGCATGACGTTTAGGGTTTGGCTTAGAGTTTGGGTAAGGGTTAGGTATAGGGTTAGGGTTAGGGTTTGTGTTAGATTTTGGGTTATGTTTAGGGTTAATGTTAGAGTTAGGGAGTGTTAGGGTTTGTGTTAGGGTTAGCCTTAGGGTTAGGTTTACTGTTAGGGTTAGGGTTATGGTGAGCATGAGGGTGAGGGTTAGGTTTAGGGTTAGGATTAGGGTTTCTGTTAGAGTTGGGGTTAAGGTTAGAGTTAGTGTTAGAGTTAGGGAGTGTTTGTGATAGGATTATTTTTGGTGTAAGCATTTGGGTTATGGTTGGGATTAGGGTTCTAGGTAGACTTAGGGTTAGGATTACTGTTACGGTTAGAGTTTGAGTTAGGGTTAAGGCTAGGTTTAGGGTTAGGGTTGGTGTAAGCATTAGGATTAGGGTTAGGGTTAAGGTTTGGGTTTGTATTAGGGTTAAGGATAGGGTTAGGTTTCAGGTTAGGGTAAGAATGAGGGATAGGGTTATGGTTAAAATTTGTGTTAGGGTTACGGATAGGTTTTGGGTTAGGGTTAGGGTTGGTGCAAGTATTAGGTTAGGGTTAGGGTTATGGTAAGTGTTTGTGCTAGGGTTAGGGTTAGGTTTAGGGTTAGGGTTATAGTTTGGAGTGTTTGGTTAGGGTTAGAGTTTGTGTTAGTGTTAGAGTTAATGTTAGTGTTATGGTTAGGGTTAGGGTTAGGATTAGGCTTAGGGTTAGGGTTAGGGTTAGGGGTTAGGGTTAGGTTTAGGTTTAGGGTTAGGGATAGGTTAGCGTTAGGGTTAGGGTTAGGGTTAGAAAGTGTTAGGGTTAGGGTTAGTGTTGGTGTAAGCATTTGGGTTACCATTGGGGTTAGGGTTACCGTTAGGGTTTGTGTTAGAGTTCGGCTTAGGGTTCGGGTTAGTGTTAGAGATTTGCAGTGTCATGGTTAGGGTTAGGTTTTGTGTTAGGGCCATGGTTATGGTTATGGTTAGGTTAGGGTTAGTGTTAAAGTTAGGGAGTGTTTGGGTTAGGGTTAGGGTTGGTGTAAGCATTTTTATTACGGTTGGTGTTTCAGGTTTAGGGTTAGGGTTACGGTAAGGATTACGGTTAGGGTTAGTGTTAGATTAGCGAGTGTTAGGGTTAGGGATAGGTTTTGGGTTGGTTTGAGCATTAGGGTTATGGTTAGGTTTAACGTTTTTCTTAGGGTTGGGGTTAGGGTTAGGGTTAATGTTAGAGTTAGGGAGTGTCTGGGTTATGGTTAGGGTTGGCAGAAGTATTTGGGTTATGGTTGGGTTTAGAGTTCCTGGTAGGTTTAGGGTTAGGGTTAGGTGTTAGGGTTAGGGTTAGGGTTTGTGTTAGGGTTAGAGTTTGTATTAGGGTTGGTGTAGGCCTTAGGGTTAGGGTTAGGTTTTGGGTTAGTGTTAGTGTTAGGGTACGGTCAGGGTTAGTGTTCGGGTTAGGGTTAGAGTTACAGTTAGTGTTAGGGTTATGATTAGGCTTAAGGTAAGGATTCTGTATAGCGTTAAAGTTACGTTAAATGTTAGGCTTAGGGTTAGGTTGAGGGTTAGGTTTAGGCTTTGGTTTAGGGTTAGAGTTATGGTCAGGATTAGGGTTAAGGTGAGGGTATAGGGTTAGTGTTAGTGTTGGTGTAAGCATTATGGATAGCATTAGGGTTACGGTTAGGTGTTGTGTGTTAGGGTTAGGGTTTGTGTTGGAGTTGGTGTAAGCATTTGGTTTATTGTTATTGTTAGGGTTTATCTTGGGGTTATTCCTAGGGTTAGGGTTAGAGAGTGTTAGGGTTAGGATTGCGGTTAATGTTAGCATTTGGGTTACACTTGGTGTTAGGATTACAAGTAGGCTTAGGGTTAGGGTTATCATTAGGGTTTGTGTTAGGGTTAGGGTTGGGGTTAGGGTTAGGGTTGGTGTAAGATTTAGGGTTAGGGTTAGGGTTAGTGCTTGTGTTAAGGTAGGGTTAGGGTTAGGGTGAGGGTGATGGTTAGGGTTAGAGTTAGGGTTGGTGTAAGCATTAAGATTAGGGTTATGGTTATGGTTTCCTTTAGGGTTAGGGTTAGGCTTCGGGTAAGAGAGTGTTAGGTTAGGGTTAGGATTAGTGTAAGCATTAGGTTTACGGTTACGCTTAGTTTTTGTTTTAGGGTTAGGGTTAGGGTTAGGGTGAGGGTGAGGTTTAGGGTTAGTGTTAGGGAGGTGTAAGCATTAGGTTTAGGATTAGGGTTAGGTTTGTGTTAGTGTTAGGGCTAGGCTTAGGGTTAGGGATTGTTATGGTTAGGGTTAGGGTTGGTGTAAGCATTTTGGTTACAGTTGGGGTTAGGGTTACAGGTACGTTTATGGTCAGGGTTAGTGTTACGTTTGCGGTAGGGTTATGGTTAGGGTTTGCATAAGCATTACTATTAGGGTTAGGGTTAGGGTTAGTGTTAGGGTTAAGGTGATGGTTTGGCTTAGGGATAATGTTGGTTGAAGCATTAGTGAAGGGTTAGGTTTAGGGTGAGTGTTAGAGTTAGTGTAAGGGTTAGAGTTAGGGTTAGGGTTTGTGTTAGGGTTAGGGTTAGAGTTAGGATAAGGGTTAGGGTTAGGGTTAGGGTTGGTGTAAGCATTAGGTTTAGAGTTAGTGTTAGGGTTTGTGTTACGGTTAGGGTTAGGCTAAGGGTTAGAGAGTGTTAGGGTTAGGGTTAGGCTAAGTGTATGCATTTGCGTTACTGTTTGGGTTAGGGTTCCAGGTAGGCTTAGGGTTAGGGTTATGGTTAGGCTTAGGGTTGGGGTTAGGGTTAGGGTTAGGATAAGGGTGTGTTTTAGGGTTAGGGTGAGAGAAAAGGTGAGGTTGAGGGTTAGGGATTGGGATGGTGTAAGCATTAGACATAGGGTTAGGGTTATGGTTAGGATTTGTGTTAGTGTTAGGGTGAGGGTGAGGTTTAGGGTAAGGGTTAGAGTTGGTGTAAGCATTAGGTTTAGGGTTAGGGTTAGCGTTTTTGTTACGATTAGGGTTAGGCTTAGGGTTAGGGTTAGTGTTAGTGTTACGGTTAGGGTTGGTGTAATCATTTGGATTATGGTTGTGGATAAGGTTCCAGGTAGGTTTATGGTTAATGCTAGGGTTAGGATTAGGGTTAGGGTTTGTGTTAGGGTTAGGGATAGGGTTAGGGTTAGGTTTAGGGTTTGGGTTGGTTTGAGCATTAGGGTTTGGTTTAGGGTTAGGGTTTGTGTTAGGCTTAGGGGTAGGGTTTGTATTAGATTTGGTGTAGGATTTAGAGTTAGGGTTAGGTTTAGGGTTAGTGTTAGGTTTAGGGTTACGGTCAGAGTTAATGTTCGTGTTAGGGTTAGAGTTACAGTTATTGTTAGTGTTATGATTAGGCTTTAGGTAAGGATTCGGTATAGCGTTAAAGTTACGTTAAATGTTAGGCTTAGGGTTAGGTTGAGGGTTAGGCTTAGGTTTTGGTTTAGGGTTAGAGTTAGGCTTACGGTCAAGTTTAGGGTAAGTGTGAGGGTTACGGTTAGTGTTAGGGTTGGTGTAAGCTTTATTTTTAGGGTTACTGTTACTATTAGGTGTTATGGGTTAGGGTTAGAGTTTGGGTAAGGGTTAGGTTTAGAGTTGGTGTAAGCATTATTGTTAGTGTTAGGGTTAGGGTTAGTGTTACGGTTTGTGTTAGGGATAGGGTTGATGTTAGGGTTAGGGTTGATGTAAGCCTTAGGGTTCGGGTTAGGGTTAGTGTTAGGTTTAGGGTGAGCGTTAGGGTTAGGATAGTGTTGGTGTCAGCATTAGTGTTAGAATTAGGTTTAGATTTAGTGCTAATGTTTGTTTAAGGTAGGGTTAGGGTTAGGTTTAGGGTTAGGGTTAGGGTTTGTGATAGGGTTAGGGTTAGTATTAGTTTTAGGGTTAGGGTTAGGGTTGGTGTAAGCATTAGTGTTAGTGTTAGGTTTAGGGTTTGTGTTAGGGTTAGGGCTTGTGTTATGGTTTGAGAGTGTTAGGGTTATGGTTAATGTTGGTGTAAGCATTTGGGTTACGGTTGTGGTTAGGGTTCCAGGTAGGTTTAGGGTTAGGGTTAGGATTAGGGTTAGGGTGAGGGTGAGGGTTAGGGTTAGCGTTAGGGTTGGTGTAAGCGTTAGGTTTAGGGTTAGTGTTAGGGTTTGTATTAGGGTTAGTGTTAGGATTAGGGTTAAGGTGAGGGTTGGTGTAAGCATTTGTGTTACGGTTGTGGTTAGGGTTACAGGCAGGTTTAGGGTTAGGCTTAGGTTTAGTGTTATGACTACGTTTAGGGTAATGATTAGGGTTAAGGTCAGTTAGCGTTAGGGTTAGGGCTAATGTTTGGTTTAGGATTAGCGTTAGGGTTACAATTAGGTTTAGGGTTAGAGTGAGGGTTAGGGTTAGTGTTAAGGTTGGTGTAAGCTTTAGGGTTAGGGTTAAGAATAGGTTTAGTGTTAGCGATAGGGTTAGGGTTAGGGTTAGGGTTAGGGTTAGGGTTAGGGTTAGGCTTGAGTAAGCATAATGGTTACATTGGGTTTAGGATTCCAGGTAGGCTGAGGGTTAGGGTTAGGGTTCATGTAAGCATTAGGGTTAGGTTTAGGGATAGGGTTAGCGTTTGTGTTAGGGTTAGGGTTAGGGTTTGGGTTTTTGCTAGAGTTACGGAGTGTGAGGGTTTGTGTTTGTGTTAAGGTTACGGTTAGTTTTATGGTTATGGTTATTTTTAGCGTTTGGGTTCTTGTAAGCATTAGGGTTATGGTTAGGCTTAGTGTTTGTGTTAGGGTTTTGTTAGGGTTGGGGTTAGTGTTAGAGTTAGGGAGTGTTTGGATTAGGGTTAGGGTTGGTGTAAGCTTTCGGTTACGGTTGGTGTTAGGGTACCAGTTAGGTTTAGGGTAAGGGTTAGGCTTAGTGGTAGGGTTTGTGTTAGCGTTAGGGTTAGGGTTTAGGTAAAGGTTATGCCTAGGGTTGTTGTAAGCATTAGTGTTAGTGTTAGTGTTAGTGTTAGTGTTAGGGTTAGGGTTAGCGTTAGGGCTAGGGTTAGGGTTAGTGTGAGGGTGAGGTTTATGGTTAGGGTTAGTGTTGGTGTAAGCATTAGGTTCAGGTTTAGGGTTAGGGTTAGGGGTTGTGTTAGGGTTACTTTTATTGTTAGGGTTAGGGTTGGTGTAAGCATTTGTGTTACGGTTGGGGTTAGGGTTCCAGGTACTTTCAGGATGAATGTTAGTTTTACGGTGGGGTTATGGTTAGAGTTAGTGTAAGCATTAGGGTTAGGATTAGGGTTGGTGTAAGCATTAGGGTTATGGTATGGGGTTAGGGTTTGTGTTATTGTTAGCGATAGGGATAGGTTTAATTTTGGCCTAAGCATTAATGTTACGGTTAGGGTTTGGGCTAGAATTATGGTGAGGGTTAGGTTTAGGGTTAAGGTTAGGGTTTGTGTTGGGGTTAGGGTTAGAGTTAGTGTTAGGCTTAGTTAGTGTTAGGGTTACACTTAGGGTTAGGGTTTGTTAGGGTAATGTTACTGTTAGGGTTATTGCTAGGGTTAGAGTTAGGGTTAGGGTTAGGGTTGGTGTAAGCATTAGGTTTAGCATTTGGGTTAGGGTTTGTGTTAGGGTTAGGGTTACTCTTAGGGTAAGAGAGTGTTAGGGTTAGGATTAGGCTTGGTGTAAGTATTATGGTTACAGTTGTGGTTAGGTTTCCATGTAGGCTTAGGGTTAGGGTTAGGGTTAGGCTTAGGGTTAGGGATTGTTAGGGTTAGGGTTAGGGCTAGGGTTTGGTTAAGCATCAGGGTTAGGTTTGGGATACGGTTAATATTTGTGTTACGGTTTAGGTTAGGGTTTGGTTTTTTGTTAGATTTAGGGAGTGTTAGGGTTAGTTTTGTGTTAAGGTTAGGGTTAGTGTTGTGGTAATGCTTAGGATTAGGGTTTGGGATGGTGTAAACATTAGGGTTATGGTTAGACTTAGTGTTTGTGTTAGGGTTGGTGTTATGGTTAGGGTTAGTGTTAGAGTTAGGGAGTGTTTGGGTTAGGGTTAGGGTTGGTGTAAGCATTTGGGTTACGGTTGGGGTTAGGGTTCAAGGCTGACTTATGGTTTGGGTTAGGGTTAGCGTTATAGTTTGTGTTAGGGTTAGGGTTTGTGTTAGGGTTTTTGTAAGCATTAGTGTTAGGGTTACGGTTAGGGTTAGGGTTAGGGTGAGTGTTAGGGTTAGGGTTATGGTGAGGGTGAGGTTTAGGATTAGGGTTAGGATGGGTGTAAACATTAGGTTTAGGGTTAGGGTTAGGGTTTGTGTTACGGTTAGGGTTAGGCTTAGTGTTAGAGAGTGTTAGGGTTAGGTTAAGGGTTTAGGTTTGTATAAGCTTTGGGTATCATTGGGTTTAGGTTTCCAGGTAGGTTTAGGATTAATGTTAGGGTTAGGGTAAGGTTGGGGTTAGGGTTAGAGTTTGTGTTAGAGTGTGTTAGGTTTACAGTTAGGGTTAGGGTTTGTTTGTTAGCGTTAGGGTAAGGGTTGGGGTTTGTGTTAAGGTTAGGGTTGGCTTACAGTTAGGTT
Organism: Ochotona princeps; assembly: GCF_030435755.1. Taxonomy (NCBI): domain Eukaryota; kingdom Metazoa; phylum Chordata; class Mammalia; order Lagomorpha; family Ochotonidae; genus Ochotona; species Ochotona princeps. The sequence goes on along the minus strand of NC_080856.1, from coordinate 31,677,349 downwards.
TAGGTTTAGTGTTGGTGTAAGCATTGAGTTTAGGTTTAGGGTTAGAGTTGTAGTAGGGTTAGGGGTAGGTTTAGGGTTAGAGAGTTTTGGGTTAGGGTTAGTCTTAGGGTAAGCATTATGGTTACAGTTGGGGTTAGGTTTCCAGGTAGTCTGAGGGTTAGGGTTAGGTTTTGTTAGGGTTAGGGTTTGCTTGGGTTAGGATTAGTGCTAGGGTTGATGTAAGCATTAGGGTTAGGTTTATGGATAGGGTTAGTGTTTGTGTTAGGTTTCGGGTTTGGGTTTGGGTTTTTATTAGAGTTAGGGAGTGTTAGGGTTAGTGTTTGTGTTAAGGTTAGGGTTAGTTGTATGGTTATGGTTCGGGATAGGTTTTGGGTTGGTGTAATTGTTAGAGTTATGTGTAGGCTTAGTGTTTGTGTTAGGGTTGGTGTTAGGGTTAGGGTTAGTGTTAGAGTTAGGGAGTGTTTGGGTTAGGGTTAGGGTTGGTATTTGCATTTGGTTACTTTTGGGGTAGGGTTCTAGGTAGGCTTAGTGTTAGGGTTACGGTTACGGTTATGGTTTGTGTTAGGGTTAGGGTTAGGGTTAGGGTTAGGGTGAGGGTTTGTGTTAGGGTTAGGGTTAGGATTAGGGTTGATGTAAGCATTAAGGTTAGAGTTAGGGTTAGTGTTATGGTTTGTGTTAGGGTTAGGGTTAGGTTGAGGGTTAGGTTTAGGGTTAGGGTTAGGTTTGGTGTAAGCTGTAGGTTTAGGGTTAGGGTTAAGGCTTGTGTTAGAGTTAGTGTTAGGGTGAGTGATAGGGTTGGTGTAACCATTAATGTTAGGGTTACAGTAACGGTTAGGGTTTGTGTTACGTTAAGGGTTAGGGTTAGTGTTAGAATTAGGGTTAGGTTTAGGTTTGGTGTAAGCATTAGGTTTAGGGTTAGGGCTAGCGTTTGTGTTTTGGTTAGGGTTAGCCTTAGGTTAGAATGTGTTTGGGTTAGGGTTAGGGTTAGGGTTAGGGCTAGAGTTTGGGTTAGGGTTATGTTTAGTGTAATCATTAGGGTTATGCTTAGGCTTAGGGTTTGTGTTAGTGTTGGGGTTAGTGTTAGCGTTAGTGTTAGAGTTAGGGAGTGTTTTGGTTAGCGTTAGGGTTGGTGTAAGCTTTGTGTTATGGTTGGTGTTAGGGTACCAGGTAGGTTTAGGTTAATTGTTAGGCTTAGGGTTATGGATTGTGTTAGGGTTAGGGTTAGGGTTTACGTAAAGGTTATGCTTAGGGTTGATGTAAGCATTAGTGTTAGTTTTAGGGTTAGAGTTAGGTTAGGGTTAGGGTTAGGGTTAGGGTGAGGGTGAGGTTTTTGGTTAGGGTTAAGGTTGGTGTAAGCATTAGGTTTAGGGTTAGGTTTAGGGTTAGGGTTATGGTTAGGTTTGTGTTATGGTTAGGGTTAGAATGGGGTGAGGGTTAAGTTTGCGTTATGGTTAGGGTTAGGGAGAGGGCTATGCTTATGGTTAGAGATTGTTAGTGTAAGGGTTAGAGTTAGGGTTGGTGTACTCATATTGATTACGGTTGGGGTTAGGGTTCCAGGTAGGTTTAGGGTTAATTTTAGGGTTAGGGTTAGGGTAAGGGTTTGTGTTAGGGTTAGTTTTAGGGTTAGGGTTAGGGTTGGTGTAAGCATTTGTGTTGGTTTCGGTTACGGTTCCAGGTACTTTTAGCATTAATGTTAGGGTTACGGTGGGGTTAAGGTTAGGATTTTTGTAAGCATTAGGTTTAGGGTTAGGTTTGGTGTAAGCGTTAGGGTTATGGTTAGGGTTAGGGTTTGTGTTATTGCTAGCGATAGGCTTAAGTTTAGTTTTGGTGTAAGCATTAGTGTTAGGGTTAGGGTTTGGGTTAGGGTTAGTGTGAGGGTTAGTTTTAGGGTTAGGGTTGGTGTAAGCATCAGTGTTAGGGTTAGGTTTAGGGTTAGGGTTAGAGTTTGTGTTAGGGTTAGGGTTAAGGTTAGGTTTAGCGAGTGGTAGGGTTACAGTGAGGGTAGGGTTACAGTTAGGGTTATGTTAGGGGTAGGGTTAATGTTAGGGTTAGAGATTGTTAGGGTTAGGGTTATTCTTGGTGAAGCATTATGGTTACAGTTGTTGTTAGGGTTCCAGGTAGGCTTAATGTTAAGGTTAGGATTAGCGTTAGGGTTAGGGTTAGGGTTAGGGTTATGGTTAGGTTATGGTTAGGTTTTGTTAGTGTTAGGGTTAGGGCTAGAGTTGGTGGAAGCATTAGGTTTAGGGTTGGGGTTAGGGTTGGGGTTAGGGTTGGTGTTAGGCTTAGGATTGAGATTGTTAGAGTTAGGGTAAGGTTTGGTGTAAGCATTTCGGTTACGGTTGGTTTAGTGTTACAGGTAAATTTATGGTTAATGTTATGGTTAGTGTTAGGGTTAGGGTTAGTTTTAGGCTTAGTTTTATGGTTAGAGAGTGTTAGATTTAGGGTTAGGGTTGGTGTAAGAATTAGGTTTAGGGTTAGGGTTAGGGTTTGTTTTAGGATTATGCTTAGGCTTTGTGTTTAGAGAGTGTTAGGGTTAGGGTTAGGTTTGGAGCCGGCATTGGGTTACGGTTTTGATTAGGGTTCCGGTTAGGCTTAGGGTTATGGTTTGGGTTAGTTTTGTTGTAAGTATTAGCTTTAGGGTTAGGTTTAGTGTTAGAGTTCTCGAGTGTTAGGGTTAAGGTTTGGGTTTGTGTTGTTGTAAGTATTAGGGTTAGGGTTAGGGTTAGGTTTTTTGTTAGGGTTAGGGTTAGGGTTAGGATTAGTGTTAGAGTTATTGAGTTTTTGGGTTAGAGTATGGGTTGGTGTAAGCATTTGTGTTACGGATGGGGTTAGATTTCCAGGTAGATTTAGGCTTAATGTTAGGGTCAGGGTTAGGGTGAGGGTTAGGTTTATTCTATGGTTTAGGATTAAAGTTAGGGTTACCGTCAGGATTAGGGTTAGGTTGAGTGTTAGGGTTAGTGTTAGGGTTGGTGTAAGCATTAGGGTTATGGTTAGGGTTACAGTTTGGTGTTATGGGGTAGGTCTAGTGTTAGGTAAGTGTTAGGTTAACAGTTGGTGTAAGCGTTAGTGTTAGTGTTATTGTTAGGGTTAAGGTTAGGGTTAGCGTTAGGGTGAGGTTGAAGTTAGGGTTATTGTAAGGGTTGGTGTAAACTTTAGATTTAGGGAGAGGGTTAGGGTTTGTGTGAGGGTTATGGTTTGGGTTAGGGTTAGGGTTAGGATTGGTGTAAGCATTAGGGTTAGGGTTAGGTTTTGTTAGGGTTAGGGTTCGGGTTAGGGTTAGAGAGTGTTAGGGTAAGGGTTGGGGTTAGGTTTTTTGTAAAAATTAGGGTTAGGGTTACGGTAAGGGTTAGGGTTACGGTAAGGGTTAGGGATTGTGTTAGGGTTACGCATAGGTTTAGGGTTTGGTTTTGGGTTAGGGTTTGGGTTAGGGTTAGTGTTAGGATTAGGGTTAAAGTTTGGGTTAGGGTTGGTGCATGCAACATGTGTTAGGGTTAGGGTTTGTGTTAGGGTTAAGGTTAGGGTTAGGGTTAGGGTTAGAATTAGAGTAAGGGTTAGGTTTAGTGTTGGTGTAAGCATTAGGGTTATGGTTATGGTTCGGTTTTGTGTTAAGGGTTAGGGTTAGGGTTTGTGTTAGGGTTGTTGTAAGCATTAGAGTTTGGGTTAGTGTTAGTGTTATTATTAGGGTTAGTGTTACGTTCCGAGTTAGGGTTAGGTGTAGGGTTAGGGCTGGTGATAGTATTAGGTTTAGGGTTAGTGTTAGTGTTAGGGTTAGGGTTGGTGTGATCATTTGGATTACTGTTGGCGATAGGGCTCCAGGTAAGTTTAGGGTTAATGTTAGGATTATTATTATGGTTCTGGTTTGTGTTAGGGTAATGGTTAGTCTTAGGGATAGGGTTGGTGTAACAATTAGTGTTAGGGTTACGGTTAGGGTTTGGTTTAGGGTTAGGGTTAGGGTTTGGTTTAGGGTTAGCGTTAGGTTTAGGGTTAGGGTTAGGATTAGGGTTAGGGATAGGTTTGGGTTGGTGTAAGCGTTAGGGTTAGGATTAGGGTTTCTGTTAGGGTTAGTGTTAGGTTAGGGTTAGTTTTAGGGTTGTGGTTGGTGTAATCATTTGGATTACGGTAGGGGTTAGCGTTCCAGGTAGGTTTCGGGTTAATGGTAGGATTAGGATTAGGGTTCTGCTTTGAGTTAGGGCTAGGTTTAGGGTTAGGGTTATGGTTGGTGTAAGCATTAGATTTAGGGTTAAGGTTAGGGTTAGGGTTTGTGTGAGCGTTAGGGTTAGTGTTAGGATTAATTTAGGTTTAGGCTTAGGGTTAGGGTTATGGTTACGGTTAGGTTTTGTGTTAGGGTTAGGGTTAGGGTTTGGGTAAGAGTTAGGTTTAGGGTTGGTGTAAGTGTTAGGGTTAGGGTTAGGGTTAGATTTGGTGTAAGCATTAGGGTTAGGGTTAGGGTGAGTGTGAGGGTGAGTTTTAGGGCTAAGATAGGTGTAAGGATTAGGATTCGTGTTAGGGTTAGGTTTAGGGCTTGTGTTAGGGTTAGGGTTGGGTCAGGGTTAGGGTTGATGTAAGCATTATGGTTAGGGTTAGGGTTAGGGTTAGGGTTTCTGTTAGCGTTGGTGTAAGCATTAGGTTTAGGTTGGGGGATATTTTTTGTGTTAGGGTTAGGGTACAGCTTAGGGTTCGAGAATGTTAGGCTAAGGGTTAGTATAGGTGTATGCAATTGGGTTAGGGTTATGGTGAGGTTTATAGTTTGCGTTAGGGTTAGTGTTGGGATTAGTGTTGTGGTTTGGGTTAGGGTTGTTGTATGCAACCTGGGTTAGGGTTAGGGTTAGGGTTAGTGTATGCATTATTTTTAGGGTTAGGGTTAGTGTTAGGTTTAGGGTTTGTGTTAGGGTTAGGGTTAGGGTGAGTGTTAGGGTTAGTATTAGGTTTGGTGTAGGCATTTGGGTTAGGTTTATGGTTATGGTTAGGTGTTATGGGTGAGGGTTAGGTTTTGATTTATGGTTAGGTTTAGGTTTAGGGTTAGGGTGAGGGAGAGGGTTAGGGTTAGGTTGGTGTAAGCACTATGTTTAGGGTTAGGGTTATGTTTAGGGCTTGTGTTAGGTTTAGGGTTGGGGTTAGGGTAAGGTGAGGTTTAGGGTAATGGTTAGGGTTGGTGTAAGCATTAGGTTTAGGGTTAGGGTTGGGGTTAGGGTTAGGGTTAGGCTTAGGATTGAGAGTGTTAGGGTTAGAGTTAAGGTTGGTGTAAGCATTTCGGTTACAGTCGGTTTAGTGTTACAGGTAAATTTAGGGTTAATATTATGGTTAGTGTTAGGGTTTGTGTTAGGTTTAGGGTTAGTTTTAGGGTTAGAGAGTGTTAGGTTTAGGGTTAGGGTGGATGTAAGAATTAGGTTTAGGGTTAGGGTTATGGTTTGTGTTAGGGTTATGCTTAGGCGTAGTGTTTAGAGAGTGTTAGGGTTAGGGTTAGGCTTGGAGGTGGCATTGGGTTATGGTTTGTGTTAGAGTCTCTGTTAGGCTTAGGGTTATTGTTTGGGTTAGTGTAAGGGTTGGTGTAAGCATTAGGGTTAGGGTTAGGTTTAGTGTTAGAGTTATCGAGTGTTAGGGTTAGGGTTTGGGTTTGTGTTACTGTTAGGATTAGTGTTTGGGTTAGGGTTAGGGTTTGGGTTGTTGTAAGAATTAGGGTTAGGGTTAGGGTTACGTTTTTTGTTAGGGTTTGGGTTAGGGTTAGGTTAGTGTTAGAGTTAGGGTGTGTTTGGTTTAGTGTTAGGGTTGGTCTAAGCATTTGGGTTACGTATGGGGTTAAGTTTCCAGGTAGATTTAGGGTTAATGTTATGGTTAGGGTTAGGGTGAGGGTTAGATTTATTCTTTCATTTAGGGTTAGCGTTAGGGTTACCGTCAGAATTAGGGTTAGGGTGAGGGTTAGGGTTAGTGTAAGCATTATGGTTAGGGTTAGGGTTATGCTTTGGTGTTATGGAGTAGGTCTAAAGTTAGGTACGGGTTAGGTTTACGGTTGGTGTAAGCAGTAGAGTTAGTGTTAGTGTTAGGGTTCGGGTTAAGGTTAGGGTTAGCGTTAGGGTGAGGGTGAAGTTAAGGTTAGGGTAAGGGTTGGTGTAAACACTAGATTTAGGGTTAGGGTTAGTGTTTGTTTTAGGGTTATGGTGAGGGTTAGGGTTAGGGTTAGAGTTAGGGTTGGTATAAGCATTAGGGTTGGGGTTAGGGTTAGTGTTAGGGTTTGTCCTACCGTAAGCGATAGGGTTAGGGTTAGGGTCAGGATTAGGGTTAGAGTTAGTGTTTAGTTAGGGAGTGTTAGGCCTAGGGTTAGGATTTGTGTTAGGGTTAGTGTTAGTGTTAGGGTTAGTGTTATGCTTTAGGGTGGTGTAATCATTAGGGTTAGAGTTAGGGTTATGGTTAAGGTTTGTGTAAGAGTTAGGGCTAGGGTTTGGGTGTGGGTTAGGGTTTGTGTTAGGGTTAGGGGTAGAGTTAGGGTGTGGGTTAGGGTTAGGGTTGGTGTAAGCATTAGATTTAGGGTTAGGGTTATTTTTTGTGTTAGGGTTAGGGTAAGGCTTAGGGTTAGAGAGTGTTAGGGTTTGTGTTAGGTTTGGTGTAAGCATTTGGGTTTTTGTTTGGTTAGAGTTCCAGGTAGGCTTTGTGTTAGTGTTAGTGTTAGGGTTAGGGTTTGTGCAAGCATTAGGGTTAGGATTAGGGTTAGAGAGTGTTAGGGTTAGGGTTAGTGTTGGTGAAAACATTTGGCCTACTGTTTTGGGGCTAGGTTTAGGGTTTGAGTTAGGGTAGGCTTGGTGTTAGGGCTAAGGTTTGTGTTAGGGTTGGTGTAAGCATTAGGGTTAAGGTTAGGGTTAGGGTTAATGTTAGGGTTAGGGTTATGCTCAGGGTTAGGGTTTGGGTTAGGGTTAGAGTTACAGTTAGGTTTAGGGTTATGGTTAGGCTTAAGGTAACGTTTAGTTATATGGTTACAATTACGTCCAATGTTAGGCTTAGGGTTAGGGTGAGGGTTAGGTTTATTCTTTGGTTTAGGGGTAGAGTTAGGGTTACAGTCAGGATTACCGTTAGAGGGAGTGTTAGGGTTAGTGTTAGGGTTGGTGTAAGCATTAATTTTAGGCTTAGGTTTACGGTTAGTTGTTATGGGTTAGTGTTAGGGTTGGGTAATGGTTTGGTTTACGGTTGGTTGTAAGCATTAGTGTTAGTGTTAGTGTTAGGTTCATGGTTATGCTTTGGTTAGGGTCAGGGTGCGGGTGAGGATGAGGGTTAGGGTTAGGGTTGGTTTAAGCATTAGATTTAGGCTTAGGGTTACGGTTTGTGTTAGAGTTAGTTTTAAGTTTGGAGAGTGTTAAGATTAGGGTTAATGTTGGTGTAAGCTTTTGGGTTACTGTTAGGTTTAGGTTTCCAGCTATGCTTAGGGTTAGGGTTCGGGTTATGGTTTGTGTTAGTGTCAGGGTGGGGTTAGGGTTAGGGTTCGTGTAAGCATTAGGGTTAGAGTTAGGGATAGGGTTTGGGTTTGTGTTAGGGTTAGGGTTAGGGTTAGTGTGAGATTGAGGTTTAGCTTTAGGGTTAGGGTTGGTGTAAGCATTTGGTTTACGGTTGGGGTTAGGGTTAGAGTGAAGGTTAGGTTTACAGTTAGGATTAGGTTTAGAGTTAGTATTAGAGTTAGCGAGTGTTAGGGTTAGTGTTTGGGTTTATGTTAGGGTTAGGGTTAGTGTTACGGTAAGTGTTAGGGTTTGGGTTGTTGTAAGTATTAAGGTTAGGGTTAGGGTTAGTCTTTTATTTAGGGATAGTGTTAGGGTTAGGATTACTGTTAGAGTTAGGGAGTGTTTGCGTTATTGTTAGGGTTGGTGTAAGCATTTGGGTTACGGTTGGGGTTAGGGTTCAAGGTAGGTTAAAGGGTTAATGTTAGGGTTAGGGTTAGGGTTATGATTAGGCTTAAGGTAACGTTTAGGAATAGGGCTACAGTTACATTTAATATTAGGCTTAGGGTTAGGGTGAGGGTTAGGTTTATTCTTTGGTTTTGGGTTAGAGTTAGGGTTACGGTCAGGATTAGGGTTAGGGTGAGGGTTAGGATTAGTGTTAGGGTTGGTGTAAGCATTAGGGTTAGGGTTAGGGTTACGGTTATGTCTTATGGGTTAGGTCTGGGTTAGGTAAGTGTTATAATTAGGATTGGTGTAAGCGTTAGGGTTAGGGTTACAGTTAGGGTTAGGGATTCTGTTAGGGTTAGGGTTAGTGTTGGTGTAAGCATTAAGGTTAGGGTTACGGTTAGGGGTAGGGTTTGCGTTAGGGTTAGGGTTAGGGTTTGGGTTGGTGTAAGCATTAGTGTTATTGTTAGGATGAGGATTAGGGTTAGGTTTAGGGTTGGGGTTAGGGTGAGGCTGAGGGTGAGCTTTAGGATTAGGGTTGGTGTAAGCATTAGTTTTAAGGTTAGGGTTAGGTTTAAGGTTCGTGTTAGGGTTAGGTTG